>NW_026652301.1:113920-180745 GCF_009828535.3 Hylobates moloch | reverse complement strand
GGACAGCATTAGGAGATATACCTAATGCTAAATGATGAGTTAATGGGTGCAGCAAAACAACATGGCACATGGATACATATGTAACAAACCTGCACATTGTGCACATGTACCCTAAAACCTAAAGTATAATAAGAAAAAATTAAAAAAACTTTTTAAAATAAAAATATATATTAAATGAGTACATTTTTTCACATTTTACAGAAATACATGTTAACACTTTTCAAAATATGATTACATCTTTGCTTATTCAGGTTCTTTCAAGATATTAAAGTTTCTCTGTATAGTGAAACACACAATGAAGAGTACCTATTTTATATCTGTTATTTGTGTTCAAGGCAGGTAAGTTCTTAGAGAGCAACAAGACTCTTTTAAGAGGGCTCTGGATGTGATAATAACTAGCATTCTATGATGGTCATAAGGTACACATGCTATTAGGTTGATGCGAAAGTAATTGTAGTCTTGACATTAAAAGTCATTTCAAAAATGGCAATTACTTTTGCATCAACCTAATAGTTGAGTCCTTACAGTAATTCTGAGGGGGTATTATCTGTATTTCACACACGTGGCCACTCAGATGCAAGAAATGAAGTAAATTACCTGAACTCACATTGCTTAGAAGAAAGCAGAGCTGGGATTCAAATCGAGATCTTCTGATACCAAATTCCATACACCATACATCATGTACCAGTATTCCTAGTTGCAGAAGACATTGAATATTAGAAAAAGGGAGGTGACTAAAATCAATTCTCACTTCCAAGCATGCTGTGGGGGCTGCTTTTTTTTTTTTTTTTTACCAGTTTCATACATGCGTGTGTCTACTTGCCATTTCTCCCCTGTCCCTTCCTGTTCCCTCCTCTTCTATCCTATCATCCACTCTCCTCTTCACTCTTATCTACCTTCCCATCTATCATCCTCTCTTACACACATCAATAGACTACAGGTAGACACTTTTTATTTCACCATAGCAGTGACTCAGATTTCCAATAAATTGAAAGCAACATTAAATGCACTAATTTTAACATGTTATCATTGAGCTTGCAATGAGTTTTTTTTTTTAAATAGTATTGATTACCTGAAAGTGTACTTGAGAAAGTGACTTATATATCATTTTACAAGATTGGATTGGGTTAAGGACAATCTTCCTGAGTCTGGACCACATCTGTCAACCAAGCTACAGAGTTTGCAGGGGGGCGAGAATGGGTTTGGGCCGAAGGTCTTTGGGACCCTCACCCTGGAGGGCACATCTTTGAGTTTCTTCTTCTCCTAGGAATTCTCTTTTCAGGGTGAGTCAAATTAATTTGAACATATCTACCTGGCCATGAAGGATTTAGTGCTGTGTTACATGAAAAGAAATATCTGTGATTATGAAGATGATTAATATTTTTACTTTCAGATTGGTCCCCAAGGAAGAGAAATAATGGTTCCTGAGCCAAATGTATCTTCCACTGAGAGTGAGAAAATGTAAGTCACTTAGGGGAGAAATCTTGTTCTAGCCAAAAGGACAGGCAGTGGCTGCAAAAAAAACAAGTTGTTGTAGTGCTTACAGCACTGATTAAAGCATCAGCCCCTCCTTAGCTTCTCCAATCCCACTCTAAGTCACCATTAATCTAATTCTTTTTTTTTTTTTTTTTTGAGACAGAGTCTCGCTCTGTCACCCAGGCTGGAGTTCAGTGGCGCAATCTCGGCTCACTGCAAGCTCCACCTCCCGGGTTCACGCCATTCTCCTGCCTCAGCCTCTCCGAGTAGCTGGGACTACAGGCACCCGCCACCACGCCCGGCTAATTTTTTATATTTTTTAGTAGAGACGGGGTTTCACCGTGGTCTCGATCTCCTGACCTCGTGATTCGCCCGCCTCGGCCTCCCAAAGTGCTGGGATTACAAGCGTGAGCCACCGCACCCGGCCACCATTAATCTAATTCTACCAAGGCTCTCCAATAGATTCCATTCTGCAGTTTATACATTTTGTGGTAAATTTGTGTGTAAGTGATCCTAAGAAACTGCTAACCCACAGCAACCATGATGCTTAAAGAAGATGGGGAAAGGGTTATCTCTCGTTCTCTTTGACGAAAGTGTCATTGGAAGGAAAGTCTGACGTATTCCCTGTTGGTTTTGTGCCAGACTCAGAAATCCATCTTAGGTGGGGAAACAGAACACATTAGAAAATTAAATGATCTGGTAGTCTCTGATCCCAAAGGACTAAAAATCCAGTTGGAAAGCAAGATCTAGACAGAAGAAAATCTAATAGCAACCAAAGGGCCAATGATAATAAAGCCAACAGAATAAAAAGTAAGCCAGAACACCAACCATAAGTTCAGCAAAGGGAGAAAAGAACATAACATCCTACAAAAGATTTTTTGGGGCAGCATTAGAGGTTTTAAGCATAAGCACACAATTCACCCTTGTTTAGAAAGAGTATAGGTTTCTGCTAAAAGGTTGTAAGGGCCACAGGTAATGTTGGCATGCTGGTGAGACCTAGACTTTCTCACTGTTCCATCCACTATGCCAAGCCTGCTGCTGGAGATACAAGGGACCCTGTAATTGCTTTAATATTGCTGCTAACAGTGGAAATTGTTATATTCATTACCTGATCCCTCTAAATTCCAAGCCAGTGTCCCAATTTAAAAAAAAAAAAGTTCTTTCTTTTCTTTTTTTTTGAGATGAAGTCTCGCTCTGTCACCCAGGCTGGAGTGCAGTGGCACCATGTCGGCTCACTGCAGCCTCCACCTCCCAAGTTCAAGCGATTCTCGTGCCTCAGCATGAGATGCATTTTTAGTAGAGATGGGGTTTCACCACAAGCTAGTCTCGAACTCCTGACCTCAAGTGATCCGCCTGCTTCGGCCTCCCAAAGTGCTGAAATTATAGGCATGAGCCACTGCGCCCAGCTGAAAAATGTTATTTTCATTTTAGTTTAATTTGTTCTTCTTTATAGGTCATGGAAAAAGAAGCAAAAGTTTGTCCTGTGTCCTACTTCAGTGACAGAAGCAAAATGGCCACTTTTCACATGTTAGTTTCCCTACAGTGCACCATATGGTTGCTGTGCCGGCGGTCCTAGGGGAGGAGGGGAAGCCATGAGCCTCCCATGGCCTCAGCTCCAGCACTTGCCTCTCAGGCCTGCAGGACTGCAGGTCCCCACCCCGCGTTCCTATCCCAGACCATCCCAAGTCTCCTGTCGTTTAAAAGAAAGGAATGTGTTTACTTTTAAGACTAGAACCTTAAGCCTGAAATATAATTGGCTGCCCTTGATAAAGCAGAATTTGGGCCAAACAGGCCCTATCCTGAGAGAATGCATGACTTTTAATAACTAAAAACCAGGTACAGTTGGTCGTGAATGATAACATACTAGGGTGTTTCCAAATAACTCAAAGACCTTTTGCTGTTGGGAGACTGGCTACCTTGACTATTTATTAGATCCAATTGCAAGTAGAAACTACTTTAAAAAAAAAAAAACAAAAACAAAAAAACGCAGCTGTCTGTAGTCCAAAACCATGGAAACCAGCTCTCTCTGCAAACAATGAGCCTGCTTCCCGCCAAGACAGCCAGAGCTTCTCAGTTCTCATGATTTTCTTCCAAATCCCAAACACCAAATGCCTTTAAAATGCACAAAAGAGCAAGGAGCCTACTGAATTGGCAGTTATTCCTGCTCCTTTTTAGTCAATGTCTGTGTAAAGAAAGGGAAGGCATAAAAAGATACGTGTTTTGCTTAGTTAGGGTTTCCAAAGACAAGATGGCCTCAGGACAAGCTAAGCCTCCGCTTAGAGAGCTGCTTGGAGCAACCCAGGGAGTGCCTCTGCATTTTCATGGCCAGTGTATGTTTTCCTTCTCAGCAAAGGCCTTGTTCCAGGGGAAACTGAAATGTATGAGGTCCAGAAGGAACCCCATAGAAACCACACTGCATCTCAACAGGGCCACAGTCAGCACATAGTTTCCAGGTTATAAACCTCCCTCCCCCTTCACCCTTCAATCCCAGAGAGTCTGCAGTCTGCTTTACAAACACTCTTGCAGCATATGACTAGAAGCCCGTGTGAACTGGAATCTCAAATACACACCAAAATGCAGATAATGCTATCAGGGTCATCCTGCAAGGCCCACCTGTTCCCCCAGAGGCCAACTCAAGCAAAACTGAGGCACGGCTGAGGCCCAATGCGGGAAGAGGCTTTCCACCTCCAGCCTCAGCAGCCTGTCCGCATCCACAGGCCCAAGGCAGTGTCCTCATGGACTGGGACCCTCTGTTCACACAAGACAGCTAGCTGTTACTCAAGCTACATCAGCACAGCCCAGGATCGCTTATCTCTTCCTGAGAACCTCTCCACTGCCTTGGGGTCAAGTTGCCCCTCAGTGCTCCCCGTATCTGCATATTGCTCCCACTCCAGCTCCTTCACCAGGCTGCGAGCTCCATTCTGTTCACTGCTGCATCCCCGGTCCTTAGGTCAGTGCCTGGTACTCAGCAGAAGCTCAACAGACATTTCTTAAAAGTTGTTGGAGTGTCACTGTTGGAGAGATCCATGCTAACTATCCATTCATTAGAATGAATCTCTATTGGTAGTTCAGTGGAAGAAATATGAGTAAAAGAGATATTTGGAGCAGGGGGCAACTTCCAAAAATCCATCAAATAGGCTGCCACCTGTGTATCAGCCTGCTCTGTGCATCAGCTGTAACCTTTATTATGTATTGGAATTCTTTGAGAATGTGATTAAATCTACACACCCTTTATTCAAAAAAATACACACACACACACACACACACACACACACACACACACACACACACACACACACACATACATGCATTGTTGTCTGTAATTTCAAGAGTTTTAGAGGATCCCCTGAAGCACATTCCTGGGACCCCAGGCTAAGAACACCGGCGCCATCTTAAAATTTGATACTTTTCTCTGCTTCTATTTTAGTCTTCTACCTCCCTGAGGGCAGGAAGGAAATCTTAGTCAACTCTGTGTCTACCATCATTCCTTGCACATAGTGGGGATCCCTTGAGAAAAATGCACACAAACCGAGAAAGCAATGAACCAGTGACTCTTGAAATTCAGCAGTAGCACCGATCCTAAGCAATCCACCATTTGCTTCTGTACTTTCCCTCCACCTACCCATCCATGGAAGCATGTCTAAGACTTGCAGAGTCAGAAATAAGGAGTGCTTCTGACATCTATGCAGAGCAAACAACCAAGAGTGCCTGCCCCAGGACATTGTCCTCTGTGGTGAGGGAGATGGTTGCAGGACTGTCCCCAGAGGATGCTTTCTAAACCTATCGGGGCATGTTTTGGTTGTCACAATAATCAGGGGGCCACCGTCAGTGTTTATTGGGTGAGACACCAGACATGTTGCAATGTCTAGGCTAATTCTGCATTGCAAAGAATTGTCCAAAGTCTCACCTGGCTCCCAATTGTACCATCAGATATTCTTGTAGGTGAAAACATATTTATAGATCTGTGATTCTGGATCCTAACTCTGTGTTACAAAGTAATTTTTGTACAGTTCTAAATGTACACTGAATTTTCCAAAAATGCAGCTACCACATAAGTCCATGTGAGATTGTAGATTGTTCGGTTGGAACTTTACAAAGAGCTGTTCACCTTTTGAAAAATCTCAATACTAATGTCTACACCTCTGTTGGAATTTGAGCCACCAGCGAAGCACACCTGTATCATGCTACATGTGAGAGCCATTATATTCAGTGATTCTACATAGGTATACAAGCTCTGACTACTTTATCATGCCTTCTGTTGTAGTTGTACCCAAGCATTACATACTTAAATGTATATTGTTCTTTAAAATTATTTTTTAACATTTCTCATTTATATTCCGGTAAGAATATTCTATTGAATTTCAAAGTTATGTTTAGAAGTTTTGTTACCTAGATGTTTAATTTCAAGAGATTAAAAGCAATGTTACAAAAAGTTTCCTATAAAAAGGAAATTAAGTTTGATAGTGAATTACAGCAATACCATTTATATAGCGAATCATTAAGGATGCTTTTAGATGCAAGTAACAGCATGCTAAATGTGATTTGAAAAATAAAGATGTTAGTTTTTTCATAAAACAAGAAGCCCAGAGGTAGGTATTTTCAATGTTGGCTTAGTGGCTTAATGAGGTGGAAAATAACCCAGGTGACTGTCATCTTTCTGCTCAGCTACCTTCAGTGAGTTGTCATTTATCCTCAGGATTGTCCCTTTGAGGTTGCAAGAGAACTGCTGCAGCTCAGTCTGTATCCAAAAGGAAGAGGCACTAATTTTCCCTTGCATAGATCTTTTAACTAAAGAGGAAGGTTTTTTCCAAAAGCTCCAGGAAAGACTTTCTTTCTGGTTTAATTCACCAGGATTTAACTAGATGCTGATGGCAACAAGGGGAGCTGGGAAAGCTAGTGTTTTCAGTATTAAATACAGGTGGCTCTGCTGGCAAGGCTCTGGGCGGGGGACTCGGGGGCACAGGTGCAAATGGCTGTTGGTTGCAAACATAACTGCTTGCTATGATTACTCAGAACAAAAAACAACAAATGGTAGGTTTTAGAATGATATATCTATATGTTTATACTTCAACCAAAAGTATGGAAAAAAGTCATCAGTAAGACTATGTTTAATGGTATTGATTCTCCATACCCTTTTTCTTCCTAGTTGCCACAATTTATTGATGTTTGTTTTTTGTTTTTGTTTTTCTTTTTTTTTTTGAGACAAGGTCTTGTTCTGTTGCCCAGGCTGGAGTTCAGTGGCACGATCACAACTTACTGCAGCCTCAACCTCCTGAGCTTAAGCCATCCTCCCACCTCCAACTCCCAAGTAGCTAGGACTACAGCTGTGCCACCATGCCTAGCTAATTTTTTCTTTTCCTGTAGAGACAAGGGTCTCTCTATGTTGCCCAGGCTGGTCTTGAACTCTTGGGCTCAAGTGATCCTCCCACCTCAGCCTCCCACAATGTTGGGATTACAAGCATGAGCCACCATGCCCAGCTCTAGTTGCCATAATTTGATTTTAAATCAAAGTGGCGTGTTCTATGTTCAAAAATGATTCAACTGTGCCACCTACCTCATGGCTTTGGTGTGGGTGACAAGCGAGAATATATGCAATTACACCTCTAAGATATTCTTGATATGATAGCATTATCCCCAAAGAATGCATATAAAGCATAGCTGTAAGTTTATTTTTCACAGAATACAAATCAAAGTTTATTGTACAAAATTAAGGCCTTCATATTTCATAATTCACCAAGGCTAAAGAAGCACTAGATAATTTAAGTCCGTCACAAAAATTTCACTTTCACTTCCCCAATCTCTATTACAATGACCCAACCAAATGTTAGAAAAACAAACACTATAAATAACACCAAGTCCTTTAAAGATGACTATCCCAAATGTTATTTCTTGGCATAGGTGATCTTCATAGCATGGGATGTTGTGATCTTAAATCCCTGTAAAGCATCCTTGGCAGCTCCAGCCTGCCCATCATTTTCAAATTCAACAAAAGCAATGTCATGCCTCCCTGGTACTAGACGTACTTCCTTGAAGCCAGGGAACTGATTAAACAGCATAGATAACATCATCTCATTAGTCTCTTCTGTTAAGTTATTAAGGAATAAAATATAGTTTGGAGGACAATCGAGGACCTGAGGATTTGGTGTTGAATTTCCTTGGGTATTAGCTGAATTTGGAGTTCCCTAGCCAGGCATTTTGTTTGTGGTTGTTGCAGTCTGTTCCACAGTTTTGGCTTTTTTCTTTTCTTTTTTCTTTTCTTTGTCAGCAAAAGTGCCACACATTTCAGATATTATATCCGAATCTGTTTCTGCATATGTATTCGGATTGGTTTACCATAAAATGGAAATCCTTGTAACTGTCTCTAAGCATTTGTGGATGAGCCCAGTTCTTAAATATGACAAAGGCCTGCCCCTCATCTTTATGGTCTTTAAAGCCACAAAGTCCACCACATGACCAAACTGAGAAAACAGGGCATATAGGGATCTCTTCAATTCTTCCTTTTTAATTTTGTCATTCATGTTGTTGATATAAATTGTATGATTTGGTCTGATATCCATGTTTGCGTTAAATTCTTCAGAAAGAGACAGTGAATAATCTAAGGGCTATGCCATCTCCCGTAAGAAACAAAAAACTACTCTAAGTTTATTTTAAGCTAGATTTCACGGCTTAAATTAAAATTAAAATGGAAAAAAATGTGTGAGATTGAAATTTTGCAATCTAACTTTCAGATTCACACAAGAGATCTGATAGGCTAGACTACTAGAGTATTGAGAATGTAACCTTTAAAAAAACGGAAATAGCAAAAAGGAGAATATTCTGTCCTGTTTTAATCCCCACTGGCCATGCCCTGTCGAGATCTAGAACACAATTAGGCACTAGAACCAGGAGCCAACAAAGGGTGATGCTGTTCTCTCCAACTGCCACATGCTGAGCATCTCCATGCTCTTTGGTGCTGCTCAGTGGAGCCAGAGCTAACCCTGGGGACCAGATGTCTGGGTTTGCCCAGGAAGGTCTCACTTCACTCATACTACTGATATGGACAGGAGGCAAGGAAATACCGGGTAGTAGAGGGCGGTTCCCCAGCAAAGGCCCCACCCTCAAGCCTGGACACCTGAGGCCTTAAATGGGAATGGGCATTCCTGTTTTTGCCCCCAACTGTTGCCTTTTCCAAGACCACCCTGGCCCATCACACCCCCCATCCTGTACCCATAAAAATCTGCTCCACGAGCAGAAGCACGGCAGAGCGGCAGAGCGGCATGGCAGAGAATGAGAGAAGAGAGGAAGCACCTGAGAGGAGTTCAGCTGGGGGCAGTCAGAGAGGAGATCAGCTTCAGGAGGGCTGAACTCCAGGGGAACATCATCTTCCCACTCCATCCCCTCTCCAGCTTCCCATCCCACTGAGAGCCACCTCCATCACCAAATAAAATCCCCGCATTCACCGTCTTTCAAGTACATGTAACCTGATTCTTCCTGGATGCAAGGCAAGAATTTGGGATGCACTGGGTGCAGAAACCCAAAAAGGCTGTCACCCTGACTCTTCACTGAGCGGTTTAACACTTAAGCCATCCCTGGACAGCAGGGCTAAAAGAGCACTGTAATACTCGTAGACACTGCCATGGGGCCAGAGCCCAAAAGTGCTCACCCTGGCTCCAGCACCTGCTCACCTGCATGCTCCCTCCTGTAAGGGGTTTGAGCATGTGGTGGCCGAGCAAACAAGCCACACCCGTTGCAAGTCCCACAAAGGGGTCCAGGGAGTCTCCCATTTCATTACTCCTACCCTAATTAAAACTGTGCTGGTTTGGGGATAGTTACCCCATGAATCAATTTGGAAATTCTAGACATAAAATCTCGACTCACACCCAATCCCTCAGCTGACGAAAGAAAAGCTAAAAGAAGGGGAAAGCTGTAGGGTTGGGGAGTTGGAGCAGAAGAGGGTTAAGCAGGAAGAAAAAAAAAGAGTAGGCCATTAAGAAAATAAAAACTCGGGCCCTACATTAGGAAGAACAAAAATTCAGAATGCCATTCCTCCAGGTATTCTCCTTCTTGGCTGGGAGGGCTGGTGGGGAAGGAAAATTTCACAACAGCCCAATGAATGGATGGCTTGTTTCCCTCCAAGGAGGCTTACAGCTGGACACCAGTAGTCCGAATAGTGGTCCTGCTTCTCAGGCAGGCTTCCAAGGCCGCCAAGTATTACAAGCCCTTCATAGAGCAGTGGATTTTAAAGGTGAATTGAAACTATTTTAAGATCCCTCTTGGGTAGCAGATGGACAGAATGACGGATCGTTACTATGGTGTAGTTGTTTTCATTCCTGGCCCAACTGCCGCACTAAGCACACAGCACTGTGGGCTCCACAAGAGACAGGCATGGTTTGCTGTCTCTGCAAGCACGATGTGTTCTGTAAAACATGCAAAGAAAGAAGAGTGGGAACCAGACTACAAGTTCTTCTAAACAAAATAGAAAAACATTTACTAGGCCATAACAGGACTAGGCAAGCTAATGCAGAATTTCGCTTTGATGTTATCTTTGAGACCCAGTTGGGGGAAGCGGGGTGACATGTATGTGAAAGTGTACTTTCAGGAGTTTTATTCAGTAAGCCAAAAACTAAGTCTTTTGATTGGATCAGTGTTACCCAATTTTGGGGCCAAAATAATAATAATAAACTTTGGTATAGCTCAGTGGTTAAGAGTTCCAGTTCTAGGCCGGGAGCGGTGGCTCATGCCTGTAATCCCAGCACTTTGGGAGGCCGAGGCGGGTGGATCACAAGGTCAGGAGATTGAGACCATCCTGGCTAACATGGTGAAACCCCATCTCTACTAAAAATACAAAAAAATTAGCCAGGTGTGGTGGCAGACACCTGTAGTCCCAGCTACTTGGGAGGCTTAGGCAGGAGAATGGTGTGAACCCGGGAGGCAGAGCTTGCAGTGAGCCGAGATCGCACCACTGCACTCCAGCCTGGGCGACAGAGCTAGACTCCATCTCAAAAAAAAAGAGTTCCAGTTCTAGATTAGATAGCCTTGATTCAAATCTCAGCTTCATCAGGTACTAGTAACTCTAGGCAAGTTTCTTAAACACCTTGTATCTTGGTTTTTTCATCAGTAAAATGCTGATGGTGCCTCTGTCATAAGGTTGTTGGGAACAGCTGATAAACAAAATGCTTAGGACACTGCCTGGCACATCCCGGAGCTTGTTAATGTCAGTTGTGGTGGTAGTTGTCACTATTAAAAGGTATAATTTCAAGGTTCCATTGTAATCTCTTAAATGTGCTTAGCTGTGCTCAATTTGACAGCCAGGGAAAAACTTTTTTTCAGAGATAAGCTACTGATATTTTGATAATGCTCCCAGTTTCCCTCCCTTGAGTAGGTCAGGAAGGAGGAGGGTTTGTGAAAGAATGGAGCTATTAAAAAACATAGTTACAGGGTTGTATAGCTCTAGGGGGTTTCTGTGCTGCCCTGGTTACTTTTCTTGCAGAAAAGAAGGAAGTGTTTGGGAGGCTGAGGCTGGCAGATCACGAGGTCAAGAGATCGAGACCATCCTGGCCAATGTGGTGAAACTCCGTCTCTACTAAAAATACAAAAATTAGCCAGATGTGGTGGCATGCGCCTGTAGTCCCAGCTACTTGGGTGGCTGAGGCAGGAGAATTGCTTGAACCCGGGAGGCAGAGGTTGCAGTGAGACGAGATCGTGCTGCTGCACTCCAGCCTGGCGACAGAGGTAGACTCCGTCTCAAAAAAAAAAAAAAGAAGGAAGTGGTAAGAATTCATAGCAATTAGAGTCACCAAAGCTGGGAAGGTAGGACTGAAATGTTTTTGTTCCACAAAAGTTTTCTGAGCCTTTACCTTTATTAGGACATTTCCATGCTACCTATGCGATGCTCAAGGACTTCATTCATTCACTCATTTATTCCACGAGTCTGTGAGCATTAACTATGGATCAAGAACTGTCCTAGGGGCTGGAGATAGAACAACAGACACAACAGGGTCTTAATCTCAGGGCCTCACAGAGTATGGGGGATGCTGACCATTAGCAATCATTAGTGATAGCTCAGGAACTCAGGGAGCAGAGAGGAAAGGGCCAAACTCATCACTTGATGCATGGGAAAGCAATCTCAGGTACCAGCACGGGCAGAGTCCACATAAGGAAGCGTTTCAAAGTGCAGAATTCCTGATTTGATGTCAGATTTTAAAAAGCAGGTAAAACTCAGAGTCAATTTAGTATGAGCAGCTAGGGGAGACACGGGAGTTGGCAAGGCAGGGAGTAGGTACCACTCATTAGTTCTTTGCCTGCAGCGTGACCAGCCTTGTGCTAAGCCCTTTCCGCCATGCTCTATGACAATCCACTGAAGTCAGGATGGCTGTTGTCCTTTGACAGATGAGAAACCCGAAGCACAGCGTATTTAAGTGGCTTGGTCAAGGTCTTCCAGCTGCTTAGTTGTGCTGGGTTAAGCAAATGGCTGTGGCTTCAAGCTTTGGTTTTCCATTGCCCAACGGCGGCTCGGTTCCAGGAAGGCAAGTGGAGTCCATCCAGGATATTATGAAAGGAAAACTAAGAGGACGTTCTTACATCCAGAATGATGGTAATATGTTTAAAATTAGATTATATTAGGAAACTGGCAATACTATGTGTCCCTAGGTGTGATCCAGCCTGGATGGCAAGCCAGGCAAATGAAGTTCATTATCGATAGCCTGATATGCCCAAAGTGTTAATTTGCATGTAGGACTTGCACTGGCTGCTCAGTCAGGCTACTTGCGATCTCTCTTTCCCTGAGATACCCATTTGGCCCAGGGATGTATGCAAATGAGTTCTGGATGTTCATAAAAGCTCTGTCTCCCCACAAAATGCAGATTGCCAAGTGTTGCATCTCTTCCAACCAAGTTTTCATTCTCATCTCTTTGGTTCTTTGATTGATTTTGCTACTCCATTTCTAGAACCTTCTTCAGCATCACCCCATCTTGGGTTGGTTAGTGTTTATGTTCAGCCCTAAGTAACAGAAACCTGACTAAACAATGGCTTCAAAGAACCGTGAGGTTTAATTTTTCTTAGTGGCAGTTGCTAGCATTAGTGGAGATGTGAAAATGTTGATCCTGTCAAGAAGTAAATTGCTTGCATAGATGAAAGGTATTTCATGCTGCCCCAAGTCTCCAGATTGTTATTTACTGTCCTAGATGGGGCCATTTAGTTTTCATGACAGGGTGCTGACTTTCTAGTTACTGTCTTCTCTCTAGCTGGCCTGGCTCCATTCTAATTTTATCAGATTCAGTCTATTATTGGGCCAACCTGGAGCTTCCCTGGGAAGCTGCTCCACTTGCCAGTGGTTCAGAATGTGGGTCCTGGGTTAGCCCTGAGATGCCCTTGGTTTTGAGTTGCTGAAGCAGAGCCTTTACACACCCTCAGTCCCATGCTCTTCTGAGGGCACAGAGAAACCATGACATGGGAACAGGACATCATTGAAAAGCCTACTGTGTGCCAGGTGCTTCAGACACTTTCTCCCTGAAGCCTCATGAGAACCTAGGAAATGAATCCTATTATCTTTTCCATTTGGGAGATGAGGACACAGGTTTAGAAAATGTAAATAACAAGACTGTATGGCCAGCACAGGTCTGTCTGATCCCAAACCCTATTCTCTTTCCAGTCACAATGTGCTGAGCCCTGAAAGTTCCAAATTGTCCTAAGTTCCTTAGATACCTGCATCAAGGGTGGGGCAGGGGTGGAGAGGAGAAGGCAGAGTAGACACCATATCTCAGGGAACCTGGGATCAGGCCAGAACCCCAGGGGCTGGGTGCTACAGAAGAAATTTCCCTGGAGTCTGCCAGTGACCCAGACCAGGGTCTCTGGTGATTATATAACAGACATAGCTCCCCCAGACAGCTGGTATCCACAGTGGCAGAAACAGGGAATCCCTTAGCTAGTTTAGATATTCTATAAGAGCTAGGAGAAATCATACCTAGGTCTGCACTACGGTTAGGCAGAAAAGGTTCAAAATGCTGAGTTGCCTTGCTCCTGGCAAGAGTCACATCAGCTCCAGGTGGTGGCCACTTATCTTGTGCTCAGCAAAAACTATAATCAGTAGTTCTATATCTCTCTCTTTTTAAAAGTGACTTAGATTTAATAATCATTTAATAATCATACAGGGGGCAGTGCACAGACCCTCACTGCCCCAACAACATTTGCAAAAGGCACTGGGGCAGAAAGGGTCTGTATACTGCTCCCCAAACTGATCTCCATCAAGCAAAGGTTTCCACAGTGGCCCTTGTGTTCTGGTTCTAGAAGGAGAGGTAGCAATCTGCTGATCCTGTGGGCTCAGGTCTCCTTGCCCATCCCTCACTCCTCACCAGCATTAGGAGCCCCCATACCCCTCTCTGGTCATCATTCTTTGTTCTATGGCTTGGGGCAGTGCCACTGATCCACAGAAGAGGACTTCCATGTCTATAGTGGTCTTCGCCATTTCCCAGCAAATGGCCACAAGATGCCCAGTTCTTTCGTGTCCTCCCAGGTAGACATCCTGCATGTCTACCCCAGGTCTCACAGTTCTCTTGGGAGTGCTTGGCTTGAAAGAGAAATAAGCACATGGCTTGTCTATATCATACCTGTTTACGAAAGTTATTTCATGTGGGGAACCAAAGAAAAAAGTTGGAACAAAAAGGAAGATTCTGTGTATCGAGCCTCTGGAAATGGGAATCAATGAAACTCAAGCTCTCCCAGAAAAGTGTGGGGTGTGGGGTGGAGCCAAGATGGCCGAATAGGAACAGCTTCAGTCTATAGCTCCTAGCGTGAGCGACACAGAAGACGGGTGATTTCTGCATTTCCATTTGAGGTACTGGGTTCATCTTACTAGGGAGTGCCAAACAGTGGGTGCAGGATAGTCAGTGCAGTGCACTGTGCACCAGCCGAAGCAGGGCGAGGCATTGCCTCACTTGGGAAGTGCAAGGGGTCAGGGAGTTCCCTTTCCTAGTCAAAGAAAGGGGTAACAGAGGGCACCTGGAAAACTGGGTCAGTCCCACCCTAATACTGTGCTTTTTCAACGGGCTTGGAAAACGGCACACCAGGAGATTGTGTCCCGCACCTGGCTCGCAGGGTCCTATGCCCACAGAGTCTCACTGATTGCTAGTACAGCAGTCTGAGATCAAACTGCCAGGCGGCAGCAAGGCTGGGGGAGGGGTGCCCGCCATTGCCCAGGCTTGCTTAGGTAAACAAAGCAGCCAGGAAGCTCGAACTGGGTGGAGCCCACCACACCTCAAGGAGGCCTGCCTGCCTCTGTAGGCTCCGCCTCTGGGGGCAGGGCACAGACACACAGAAAGTCAGCAGGAACCTCTGCAGACTTAAATGTCCCTGTCTGACAGCTTTGAAGAGAGTAGTGATTCTCCCAGCACGCAGCTGGAGATCTGAGAACGGGCAGCCTGCCTCCCAAAGTGGGTCCCTGACCCCCGAGCAGCCTAACTGGGAGGCACCCCCCAGTAGGGACAGACTGACACCTCACTCGGCCAGGTACTCCTCTGAGACAAAACTTCCAGAGGAACTATCAGACAGCTGAATTTGCGGTCTCACGAAAATCCGCTGTTCTGCAGCCACCGCTGCTGACACCCAGCCAAACAGGGTCTGGAGTGGACCTCTAGCAAACTCCAACAGACCTGCAGCTGAGGGTCCTGTCTGGTAGAAGGAAAACTAACAAACAGAAAGGACATCCACACCAAAAACCCATCTGTACATCACCATCATCAAAGACCAAAAGTAGATAAAACCACAAAGATGAGGGAAAAAACAGAGCAGAAAAACTGGAAACCCCTAAAAGCAGAGCACCTCTCTGCCTCCAAAGGAACGCAGTTCCTCACCAGCAATGGAACAAAGCTGGATGGAGAATGACTTTGACAAGTTGAGAGAAGAAGGCTTCAGACGATCAAACTACTCCGAGCTACGGGAGGAAATTCAAAACAATAGCAAAGAAGTTAAAAACTTTGAAAAAAAATTAGATGAATGGATAACTAGAATAACCAATGCAGAGAAGAGCTTAAAGGAGCTAATGGAGCTGAAAGCCAAGTTTTGAGAACTACGCGAAGATTGCAGAAGCCTCAGAAGTCAATGCGATCAACTGGAAGAAAGGGTATCAGTCATGGAAGATGAAATGAATGAAATGAAGCAAGAAAGGAAGTTTAGAGAAAAAAGAATAAAAAGAAACAAACAAAGCCTCCAAGAAATATGGGACTATGTGAAAAGACCAAACCTATGTCTGATTGGTGTACCTGAAAGTGACGGGGAGAATGGAACCAAGTTGGAAAACGCTCTGCAAGATATTATCCAGGAGAACTTCCCCAATCTAGCAAGGCAGGCCAACATTCAGATTCAGGAAATACAGAGAACGCCACAAAGACACTCCTCGAGAAGTGCAACTCCAAGACACATAATTATCAGATTCACCAAAGTTGAAATGAAGGAAAAAATGTTAAGGGCGGCCAGAGAGAAAGGTCAGGTTACCCACAAAGAGAAGCCCATCAGACTAACAGCAGGTCTCTCGGCAGAAACTCTACAAGCCAGAAAAGAGTGGGGGCCAATATTCAACATTCTTAAAGAATTTTCAACCCAGAATTTCATATCCAGCCAAAGTAAGCTTCATAAGTGAAGGAGAAATAAAATACTTTACAGACAAGCAAATGCTGAGTGATTTTGTCACCACCAGGCCTGCCCTAAAAGAGCTCCTGAAGGAAGCACTAAACATGGAAAGGAACAACCAGTACCAGCCACTGCAAAAACATGACAAATTGTAAAGACCATCGAGGCTAGGAAGAAAGTGCATCAACTAACGAGCAAAATAAACAACTAACATCATAATGACAGGATCAAATTCACACATAACAATATTAACTTTAAATGTAAATGGGCTAAATGCTCCAATTAAAAGACACAGACTGGCAAATCAGATAAGGAGTCAAGACCCATCAGTGTGCTGAATTCAGGAAACCCATCCCATGTGCAGAGACACACATAGACTCAAAATAAAGGGATGGAGGAATATTTGCCAAGCAAATGGAAAACAAAAAAAGGCAGGGTTGCAATCCTAGTCTCTGGTAAAATAGACTTTAAATCAACAAAGATCAAAAGAGATAAAGAAGGCCATTACATAATGGTAAAGGGATCAATTCAACAAGAAGAGATAACTATCTTAAATATATATGCACCCAACACAGGAACACCCAGATTCATAAAGCAAGTCCTGAATGACCTACAAAGGGACTTAAACTCCCACACAATAATAATGGGAGATTTTAAAAACCCCACTGTCAACATTAGACAGATCAACGAGACAGAAAGTTAACAAGGATATCTAGGAATTGAACTCAGCTCTGCACCAAGTGGACCTAATAGACATCTACAGAACTCTCCAGCCCAAATCAACAGAATATACATTTTTTTCAGCACCACACCACACCTATTCCAAAACTGACCACATAGTTGGAAGTAAAGCTCTCCTCAGCAAATGTAAAAGAACAGAAATTATAACAAACTGTCTCTCAGACCACAGTGCAATCAAACTAGAACTCAGGATTAAGAAACTCACTCAAAACCGCTCAGCTACATGGAAACTGAACAACCTGCTCCTGAATGACTACTAGGTACATAATGAAATGAAGGCAGAAATAAAGATTTTCTTTGAAACCAATGAGAACAAAGACACAACATACCAGAACCTCTGGAACACATTCAAAGCAGTGTGTAGAGGGAAATTTATAGCACTAAATGCCCACAAGAGAAAGCAGGAAAGATCCAAAATTGACACCCTAACATCACAATTAAAAGAACTAGAAAAGCAAGAGCAAACACATTCAAAAGCTAGCAGAAGGCTAGAGATAACTAAGATCAGAGCAGAACTGAAGGAAATAGAGACACAAAAAACCCCTCAAAAAATTAATGAATCCAGGAGCTGGTTTTTTTAAAAGATCAACAAAATTGATAGACCGCTAGCAAGACTAATAAAGAAGAAAAGAGAAGAATCAAATAGACGCAATAAAAAATGAAAAAGGGGATATCACTACTGATCCCACAGAAATACAATCTACCATCAGAGAATACTACAAACACCTCTATGCAAATAAACTAGAAAATCTAGAAGAAATGGATAAATTCCTCGACAAATACACCCTCCCAAGACTAAATCAGGAAGAAGTTGAATCTCTGAATAGACCAATAACAAGCTCTGAAATTGTGGCAATAATCAATAGCTTACCAAGCAAAAAGAGTCCAGGACCTGATGGATTCACAGCCGAATTCTACCAGAGGTACAAGGAGGAACTGGTACCATTCCTTCTGAAACTATTCCAATTGATAGAAAAAGAGGGAATCCTCCCTAACACATTTTATGAGGCCAGCATCATCCTGATACCAAAGCCTGGCAGAGACAAAACCAAAAAAGAGAATTTCAGACCAATATCCTTGATGAACATTGATGCAAAAATCCTCAATAAAATACTGGCAAACCGAATCCAGCAGCACATCAAAAAGCTTATCCACCATGATCAAGTGGGCTTCATCCCTGGGATGCAAGGCTGGTTCAACATACGCAAATCAATAAATGTAATCCAGCATATAAACAGAACCAAAGACAAAAACCACATGATTATCTCAATAGATGCAGAAAAGGCCTTTGACAAAATTCAACAACCCTTCACGCTAAAAACTCTCAATAACTTTGGTATTGATGGGACGTATCTCAAAATAATAACAGGTATCTATGACAAACCCACAGCCAATATCATACTGAATGGGCAAAAACTGGAAGCATTCCCTTTGAAATCTGGCACAAGACAGGGATGCCCTCTCTCACCACTCCTATTCAACATAGTGCTGGAAGTTCTGGCCAGGGCAATCAGGCAAGAGAAGGAAATAAAGGGTATTCAATTAGGAAAAGAGGAAGTCAAATTGTCCCTGTTTGCAGATGACATGATTGTATATCTAGAAAACCCCATGGTCTCAGCGCAAAATCTCCTTAAGCTGATGAGCAACTTCAGCAAAGTCTCAGGATACAAAATCAATGTACAAAAATCACAAGCATTCTTGTACACCAATCACAGACAAACAGAGAGCCAAATCATGAGTGAACTCCCATTCACAACTGCTTCAAAGAGAATAAAATACCTAGGAATCCAACTTACAAGGGACGTGAAGGACCTCTTCAAGGAGAACTACAAACCACTGCTCAATGAAATAAAAGAGGATACAAATACATGGAAGAACATTCCATGCTCATGGGTTGGAAGCATCAATATCGTGAAAATGGCCATATTGCCCAAGGTAATTTATAGATTCAATGCCATCCCCATCAAGCTACCAATGGCTTTCTTCATAGAATTGGAAAAAACTACTTTAAAGTTCATATGGAACCAAAAAAGAGCCCGCATCGCCAAGTCAATCCTAAGCCAAAAGAACAAAGCTGGAGGCATCACGCTACCTGACTTCAAACTATACTACAAGGCTACAGTAACCAAAACAGCATGGTACTGGTACCACAACAGAGACATAGATCAATGGAACAGAACAGAGCCCTCAGAAATAATGCCGCATATCTACAACTATCTGATCTTTGACAAACCTGACAAAAACAAGAAATGGGGAAAGGATTCCCTATTTAATAAATGGTGCTGGGAAAACTGGCTAGCCATAGGTAGAAAGCTGAAACTGGATCCCTTCCTTACACCTTATACAAAAATTAACTCAAGATGGATTAAAGACTTACATGTTAGACCTAAAAGCATAAAAACCCTAGAAGACAACCTAGGCATTACCATTCAGGACATAGGCGTGGGCAAGGACTTCATGTCTAAAACACCAAAAGCAATGGCAACAAAAGCCAAAATTGACAAATGGGATCTAATTAAACTAAAGAGCTTCTGCACAGCAAAAGAAACTACCATCAGAGTGAACAGGCAACCTACAGAATGGGAGAAAATTTTCACAACCTACTCATCTGACAAAGGGCTAATATCCAGAATCTACAATGAACTCAAACAAATTTACAAGAAAAAAGCAACCCCATCAAAAAGTGGGCAAAGGACATGAACAGACACTTCTCAAAAGAAAACATTTATGCAGCCAAAAAACACATGCAAAAATGCTCATCATCACTGGCCATCAGAGAAATGTAAATCAAAACCACAATGACATACCATCTCACACCA
Organism: Hylobates moloch; assembly: GCF_009828535.3. NCBI lineage: Eukaryota > Metazoa > Chordata > Mammalia > Primates > Hylobatidae > Hylobates > Hylobates moloch. Next base: position 161,108 of record NW_026652301.1, on the reverse strand, counting down.
GTTAGAATGGCCATTATTAAGAACTCAGGAAACAACAGGTGCTGGAGAGGATGTGGAGAAATAGGAACACTTTTACACTGTCGGTGGGACTGTAAACTAGTTCAACCATTGTGGAAGTCAGTGTGGAAATTCCTCAGGGATCTAGAACTAGAAATACCATTTGACCCAGCCATCCCATTACTGGGTGTATACCCAAAGGACTATAAATCATGCTGTTATAAAGACACATGTACACGTATGTTTATTGCGGCACTATTCACAATAGCAAAGACTTGGAACCAACCCAAATGTCCAAAAACAATAGACTGGACTAAGAAAATATGGCATATATACACCATGGAATGCTATGCAGCCATAAAAAATGATGAGTTCAAGTCCTCTGTAGGGACATGGATGAAACTGGAAACCATCATTCTCAGTAAACTATCGCAAGGACAAAAAACCGAATACCGCATGTTCTCACTCATAGGTGGGAATTGAACAATGAGATCTCAGGGACACAGGAAGGGGAACATCACACTCCGGGGACTGTTGTGGGGTGGGGGGAGTGGGGAGGGACAGCATTAGGAGATATACCTAATGCTAAATGACGAGTTAATGGGTGCAGCAAACCAACATCGCACATGGATACATATGTAACAAACCTGCACATTGTGTACATGTACCCTAAAACCTAAAGTATAATAATAATTTAAAAAAAAAGAAAAGAAACTATCAAAAAAAAAAAGAAAAGTGTGGGGTGCATTGTACAACTTAACTTTAGGGAACATGGTGCAATACAGTGCTTCCCACCCTCTCTGTTTTCGTGGTGCATGGGAAACATGATCATATTTGGACCACACACTGGGGGACAAGGTAAATGAGCAGGGCCACTCACAGCCAGAAACAACAGGCCAGGAAGCTCTGGAAACCCCAGACCCCAGCAGGCCTCACTGTGAACAAGGAACACAAGTCTGGGCGCACCATTGGGAGCCTGTAGTCCAGGCAACAGAAGCGTTGATGAAAATCCAGAGGAGCTCAATCCTGTTGTCACAGATGTGTGTATTTTTCCCCTGGGCAGCTCAGGAACCAACACAGCTACTTGGTGTCTGGAGCAGCTTTCTAAAACCTTCCCTCTCTGAGCCTCGACTTCACCTCAATCTAAAAATCACTCAGCAGCTCTGAACTCCTGATGATCAAGGGTCATTTTGATCATACATGATCAATTCTGTTTCTCTCTTACAGCCAAAAAGTCAACAATCCCCTAGGAAATGAAGGAAGAGAATTCGTATGATTCATACCATTACTGGGCAGTTTGTACTTTATCTCTTCCTTCCATAAAGGCTGTGGCAAAAAAAAAAAAAAAACTGTTGTATTTTGATTGGTGACACCCCACCAAAAGCTCTCAAGATACATCTTCTATTTTGCTTTTAATAGCTCTCACCTTATTCCATCTTACTGCTAATGTAAAATGTCAATTAGTACCTTTTTAAGAGGGCATTTTAAAAACAGTTTATTGCACCTTCAATTAAATTTATGACATAACTAGATATTGCAAAGACATATGAAAGCCATGATTGGAGTCCACAGAATTGATACTAAAAATAACCTAACAAAAGGAATAAGTGACTTAAATTCATGTATATGTTTATCAAATTTAATTTAATGAGTAGCTTTGAAATGACCCAGCAATCCCACTCCTAGGTTTATGTACCTGAGAGCAATTTGTGCATAGATCCCTCAAAAGATATGTACAAGAATGTTCATAGCAGCTTTATGTAAAATAGCCCCAAACTGGAAATAGCTCACATGTCTGTCAACAAAAGAATGTATAAATAACTCATGCTATATCCACATAATAAGATAATACTTGGCAATAAAGGCAACACACTTCTAATACTCACAACACAGATGCATCTCACAATAGAAGAATAGAAGCCAGTCACAAAATAATACATCTTTTATTATTTCACTTATATGAAGGTCAGGAGCACATGTCTGGAGTGGTTACCTCCAGATGGAGAGGCAGGGATTGACTGGAAAGAGTATGAGGAACTTTCTGGAGTGCTGGACTTGTGATGCTTTGATCCAGATGGTGGTTACAAATATGTACTCATGTTTAAACAGTGAGCAACACAGTTTAGATTGCTGTAGTTTATGTACTTGTGTATCACAATAAAAATTTAAAATATATTTGACATATATTGAGTGTCTGGGAAAATTTCCCTAGGCAACTAACTTTCCTTTTTGATTTAAAAAACAAAAATTAGAAGTTGAATTAGGCAAGGCCAGGACTCTTTGGAAGAGAAACAGTGATTATACATCACATCAGGGTCAGCTGGAAAAACTATTCAGCAAAATTCGCAGAACTTCGTCTGCTGACCTAGCCCATCCTGAAGTCTCTCAACATTGGTCTCATTCTACCCTTTTTTGCCTCCACCTCTCATTTTCCTGATTTGGGGATTGTTATGGGCTTAATTATGTCTCTCCAAATTTACATGTTGAGGTCCTAACTCTCAGTACCTCAGAATGTGACAGTATTTGGAGACAGGGTCTCAAAGAGGTAACTAAGTTAAAATGAGGTCATTTGGGTAGGCCCTAATTCAATCTAACTGGCGTCCTTATAAAAAGAGGAGATCAGGCCCCAGGGGAAGGACCACCTAAAGATGCAGGAAGAAGATGACCATCTGCAAGCCAAGGAGAGAGGCCTCCGAAGAAACGAATCCTGCTGAGACCTTGATCTTGAACTTCTAGCCTCCAGCACTGTGAGAAAACAAATTCCTGTTATTTAAGCCACCCAGTCCATGGTACTTTGTTATGGCAACCCTGGCAAATTAACATACAGGGCCTTTCTCCTGGTTGAGACCACTCACATTCCAACTCTGGCTTCCACGTGGTATGGCTGCTTCACCTAAGTAGCCTTAACTTTATCCTTAATCTGTGTCCAGGCCTCAGTTCCAGAAGATATTTGGCACTCTGGATGCAGAACATACTCCAAGAACAAACCGCTTTAGACAAATACAGGAAGCCCAAGTTTTACTTTCTGGAAAAAGAAGGGTAGGGGGTGGAGTCTAACAAACTCACAGTGACCCAAGCAACATCGCAGCTTCATTCACATCAAGCCTCTCCCAAAGGGAAGTAATTATTTGGCCTAATTTGGGGATGCTTTTTAAGAAAAAGAAAGAATTGGACAACCAATCAGAAGAGATCTAGAACATCATGTATCTTTCCATGTTAACAGCGTTTGTCAAACCAGGAAAGACTGACTTCTGCTTCCCAGAGGATGGGGTAGAAGTGCTTTCCCCTATTCCTTCTGCTAAGTACTTCTAAAAACCCTGAACATTCTGTATAAAACAAACATCAGGAAACCCTGAAAGGTAGAAAGAAGAGGCCAAATCAGCTGGAGAACTTGGGACCCAAAGTCTGACACGGTGGTGAGTTCCCTGGGTTTTCTTCTTGCCTCGTAAAGCCCAGACTTGGAGCTGAAGAAGCTGGCAACTGGGAATGCCAATGGGCACAGACAAAAGAAAGTCTCAATCAAAGCCTACTTTCTCTAGCCAAAGGGCCAGGAAAGGGCATCCAAGTAGGACTGGTTATTTTAAACAATAACCACTCTCCTACAAACACCACAGAAAAAACTACGGCTCACTCACACCAGAAAAAGCCAAGAGGGAAGCCTAGACTTTCGTCTTTACAAACTGCAACAAGGTACCCCAGCCCCACTCTCCACCCCCACCTCATGCCAGGGTGATGTCAGACAAAGCTGAAAAGGGGCCAGGACTTCACCCCGTAGGATAGTAGCAACACCACCCATCAACAGCAGAATGCACATTCTTTACATGCGCCTACAGAGCATATACCAAGATAGAACATACCCTGGGTCATAAACACACACACACACCCTCCCAATAAATTTAAAATAGTAGAAATCATACAGAGTATGTCCTCTGATCACAAAAGAATCAAACTAGAAATCAGTAACAGAAAAATAAGAAAATCTCCAGAGACTTGGAAACTAAAGAAGAGTGAACTATTATGTCTACTTGATGCATTGACATTTTGATCATTATATAATGTCTTTATCTGTGTCTGGTAATTTTCTTTGCCGAAAATCCACTTTCTCTTTCTCTTTTTATTTCCAACTTGCCTATATCTTTATATTAAAGCAAGTTTCTTGTACATAGGATAGATTTTGGTGATTTTTTAAAATCCACTTTGCCAATCTCTGCCTTTTGATTTATACCATTTACAAGCATCGAATACTTTCCACCCAAGATTAGGGACAAGGCAAGAATATCCACATGCACTACGCTAATTCAACATAGTGCTCCAAGTGCTAGCCAGAGCAATAAGTCAAGAAAAAGAAAAAGAAATAAAAGGCATACAGATTGGAAAAAAAGAAACAAAACTGTTCCTATTTGCAGATGGTAAGACTGTCTACATAGGAAATCCCAAGAATATACAAAAAAACTTCTGGAGTAAATAAGTGAGTTCAGCAAGTTCACAAGACACAAAATTAACATATTAAAAGCAATTATATTTCTATATATTAGAAATGAACACATAGGGACTAAAAGTAAAAATATAATGTAAATTAAAACCGCCATAAGGTATCACTTCACACCTGTTAGGATGACTATTATGAAAAAGGAAAGTGATAACAAATGTCGGTGAGGGTCTGGAGAAAAGAGAACTCTTGTCCACAGTTGGTGGGAATATAGATTGTACAGCCATTATGAAAAACACTACAGACATACTTCGTTTTGTAATGTTTTGCAGATTCTACTTTTTTTTTCTTTTTTACAAATTGAATGTTTGTGGCAACTCTGTGTCAAGCAAGTCTATCAACACAATTCTTCCAAAGCATGTACTCACTTCCTGTCTCTGTGTCCCATTTTGGCAATTCTCACAATATTTTCAAACTTTTTCATTATTATTATATCTGTTATGGTGATCTCGTCAAGGATCTTTTATGTTGCCACAGTAATTGCTTTAGGGCACCATAAACCATGCCCATATAAGATGACAAATTTAATCAATAAGTGTGCGTGTTCTGACTGCTCCACCAGCTAGCTGTTTCTCCATCTCTCTCCTTCAAGCCTCCATATTCCCTGAGATACAACATATTTAAATTAGGCCAGTTAATAACCCTACAATGGCTTCTAAGTGTTCAAGTGAAGGGAAGAGTCTCTCATCTTTCAATTTAAATCAAAAGCTAGAAATGATTAAGCTTAGTGAGGAAGGCATGTTGGAAGCCAAAACAGACCAAAAGCTAGGACTCTTGCACCAAACAGCCAAATTGTTAATGCAAGGGAAAATTTCTTGAAGGAAATTTAAAAGTGGTACTCAGTGAATACACAAATGATAAAAAAGCAAAAAAAGCCTCATTGTTGATATGGAAAAAGTGCTAGTGGTCTGGATAGAAGATCAAACCAACCACAACATTCTCTTAAGCCAAAGCCTTATCCAGAACAAGGCCTTAACTCTCTTCAATTCTGTGAAGGCTGAGAGAGATGAGGAAGTTGTAGAAGAAAAGTTGGAAGCTAGCTGAGGTTGGCTTATGAAGTTTAAAGAAAGAAACCATCTCCATAACATAAAAATGCAATGTGAAACTGCAAGTGCTGATATAGAAGCTGTACCAAGATATCTAGAATATCTAGCTAATTGATGAACATAGCTACACAAAACAACAGGTTTTCAATGTAGACAAAACAACATTAAGTTGGAAAAAGATACCTTCTAGGACTTTCATTTCTAAAGAAGAAAAGTCAATGCCTGGCTTTAAAGCTTCAAAAGACAGGCTGACTTTCTTGTTAGGGGCTAATGCAGCTGGTGACTTTAAGTTGAAGCCAATGCTCATTGACCATTCTGAAAATCCTAGGGCCCTTAAGAATTATGCTAAATCTACTCTCCCTGTGTTCTGTAAGTGGAAAAACAAAGCCTGGATGACAGCACATCTGTTTATAGCATGGTTTGCTGAGTATTTCAAGCCCACTGTTGAGATCTACTGCCCAGATAAAAAAGATTCCTTCCAAAAGATTACTGCTCATTGACAATGCACTTGGTCACGAAGACCTCTGATGGAGATGTACAAGGAGATGAATGCCTGCTAACACAAGATCCATTCTGCAGCCCATGGATCAAGGAGTAATTTAGCCTTTCAAGTTCTGTTATTTAAGCATACGTTTTGTAACACTATAGCTGCAATAGATAGTTATTCCCCTGATGGATCTGAGCAAAGTAAATTGTAAGGCTTCTGGAAAGGATTCACCAATCTAGATGCCATTGAGAACATTCATGATTGAAGGGAGGAGGTCAAAATATCAACATTCACAGGAGTTTGGAAGAGGTTGATTCCAACCCTCATGGATGTCTTTGAAGGGTCCAAGACTTTATTTGAGGATGTAACTGCAGATGTGGTGGAAATAGCAAGATAACTAGAATTAAAAGCAGAGCCTCAAGATGGGACTGAATTGCCGAAATCTCATGATAAAAATTGAATTGATGAGGAGTTGCTTTTTAAGGATGGGCAACTAAAATGGTTTCTTTAGTTGGAATCTACGCCTGCTAAAGATGCTGTGAACATTGTTGAAATGTCAACAAAGGATTTAGAAGATTACATAAACCCAGTTGATAAAGCAGCAGCAAGATTTGAGAGGATTGACTCCAATTTTGAAACAAATTCTACTACAGGTAAAAATCCTATCAAACAGCATTGCACACTACAGAGAAATCCTTCATGAAAGGAAGAGTTTATTGATGTGGCAAACTTCATTGCTGTTGTATTTTTAGAAATGGCCATAGCCTCCCCAACTTTCAGCAACCACCACTCCGATTAGTCAATAGTCAACATCAAGCAAAAAGATCATGACTCCACCAGCAAAAAGATCATGACTCAGTGAAGGTTCAGATAATCGTTGGCATGTTTTAGTAATAAAATATCTTTTAATTAAAGTATGTACATTGTGTTTTTAGACAAAATGCTATTACACACCTAATAGACTACAGTACAATATAAACATAACTTTTATTTTTAATGGAGAACAAAAAAAATGTGTGACTCACTTTATTGCAATATTCGCTTTATTGTGGTGGTCTGGAACTCAACCCACAATATCTCCAAGGTATGCCTTTGTGGGGGTTCCTAAAGAAATTAAAAATTAAAACTACTGCAAGGCCTAGAAATCCCTCTTTTCTGGTATATACCTGAAGGAGATAAAATCACTACCTCATAAAAATATCTGCTCCAATGTTCACTGCAGCATCATTCACAATAGCCAAGATATGAAAACAACCCAAGTCTCTGTCAATAGATGAATGGATAAAGAAAAAAAGAAAATGTAGTGTTGGTGTATGTATCCACACACGCACACAATGGAATATTATTCAGCCTTAAAAAAGGAGATCCTACCATTTGCCACAACATGAATGGACCTAAAGGATGTTATGCTGAGATAAACCAGACACAGAAAGAAAACTGTTGGATGATTCCACTTATATGTGGAATCCTTTTTAAAAAAAAGTCTAAATATACAGAGATATAGAATAAAACAGTGGTTACTAGAATGAGGGACAGGGGAAGGGAGGAAGTGGAGAGATGGGGTCAAGTCACAAAGTAGCAGATAGGTAGGATGAACAAGACAAGAGATCTAATGTACGAGAGAACTATAGTTAATAAAATCATATGGCATTGAGAATTTTTGTTAAATAAGTAGATTGTAGCTGCTTTTGTTATCTATAGTAACACAACTATGTTACCATAGATAGTAAAACATTTGCTATAGTAAAACAAATTTACGTATTTATCATCTCAAAGATGATGATTTTACTATCTATATATATCTCATAACATCATGTTGTAAATCTCAAATATACACAATTAAATTTATTTTTAACAAAGAAAATTAAAACATATAATACGATTTATGATTACTTGAAAAATTAAATACTTAGATGTAAATCTGGAAAACTATATATGTGATCCATATGCTGAAAAATGCACAATGTTGATGAGAGAAATTAAAGAGGATCTATATAAATAGACGCATATGCACAGATTAGAAGACTCAACATAATAATGATATCAATTCTCCCCAAATTAGCATAAAGTTTCAATGCAATTTCTATCAAAGTCCTTGCAAGAGAGACAAGATATTGTTCTAAAATATATATGACAAAGCAAAGGAGCTAGACTAGCTTAAAAAATTGAAAAAAAAGAATAGTGGCAGAAATCAATCCATCTAATTTTGAGCCATTACATAATATGTAATGTTAAATGTTACTTCTGAAATAAGGAATATTATATAAGTAATCAATACTGTATGGTATTGGCAGAGGAATGGACACATTGATCAATGAAACAGAATAGAGAACCTAAAACTGGACTCACACAAGCCAGACACAATAGCTAGTGCCTATAGTCCCAGCTCCTCAGGAGGCTGAGACAGGAGGATCGCTTGAGGCCCGGACTTTGAGGGTGCGGTGCACTACGATTGCACCTGTGAATAGCCATTGTACTTCAACCTTCGCAACATAGTGAAACCCCATCTCCAAAAAAAAAAAAAAAGGAAGAACTCAGCTCAGACAAATATGCCCAATCGACTTTTGACAATGATGAACATGCAGTCCAGCAAAGAGTCAATTTCAATAAATGGTGTTAGAGCAATTGGACATCCACAGGCAAAAAAAATGAACCTAGACCTCTGTCTCATGCCTTCTCCAAAAATTAATTCAAAATGGGCCACAGGCTTAAATGTAAAACTATAAGATGTTTAGGGGGGAATATAATAAAATTGTCATGATTTAGAGCTAGGCAAAGACTTCTTAAGCTTGATACCATAATCATGATCCATAAAAGAAAAATTGATAAATTTGACTTCATCAAAATTAAAAGTTTTTGTTTTGCAAAAGACACTGTTAAGAGCATAAAGAGACAAACCACAGATTGGGAGTAAATATTTGCAAACCACATAGCCAACAAAGGATTAGTATCTAGAATATATAAAGAACTCTCAAAACCCATCAGTAAAAAACTCAACAGTCCTGGTTGAAAAATGGGGAAAAGACATAAGGGGCATTTCACAGAAGAGGGTATTCAGATGACAACGAAGTTATACAAAAAGATATTCAACATCTTTAGCTATCAGGGAAATGTAAATTAAAACCACAATGAGATATTACTACATCTATCAGGATAACCAGGATGCAGAGAAACTGTATCATTCATGCATTGCTGGTGGGAATGTAAAATGGTATAGCCACTTTGGAAAACAGTTGGCAGTTTCTTAAAAAAATTAACTTGCAACTACCATATACCTCAGCAATTACATTCCTGGGCATTTATCCCAGAGAAATAAAACTTACATTCATACCAATACCTGAGCACAAATTTTTATATCTGATTTCTTCCTAATAGTCAAAAACTAAAAACAACCTAGATGTCTTTCTTTTTTTGTGGGGGGAAGGAGTCTCACTCTGTTGCCCAGACTGGAGTGCAGTGGTGCTATCTCGACTCACTGCAAGCTCTGCCTCCTGAGTTCATGCCATTCTTCTGCCTCAGCCTCCCAAGTAGCTGGGACTACAGGCATCCACCACCACACCCGGCTAATTTTCATATTTTTAGTAGAGATGGGGTTTCACTGTGTTAGCCAGGATGGTCTCTAACTCCTGACCTCATGATCCGCCCTCCTCGGCCTCCCAAAGTGCTGGGATTACAGGTGTGAGCCACGGCACCTAGCCAACCTAGATGTCTTTCAATGAGTGAATGGTTAAACAAACTTTGGTACATTCTTACCAAGGAATACTCCTCAGTAATATAAAGAATTTAGCTATTGATACACATAGTCTCTAGAGAATTATGCTCAGTAAAAAAGCCAATCCCACATTTAATTCCATACGTAACATTATTTAAATGACAAAATTATAGAAATGGGGAACAGATTAGTGGTTGGCAGTGATTAAGAAGAGAGGGAAATAGATGTGGCTATAAAAGACCAACATGAGGGATCCTGGCAATGATGGAATTGTTCTGTACTTGACTATATCAATAGCAATATCCTGGTTGTGATACTGTACTACAGTTTTATAGAATGTTAACATTGGGGGAAACTGGGTAAAGGGTACAGGAGATCTCTCTTTATTTTTTTTATAACTGCATGTGAATCTATAGTTATTTAAAAATAAAAGGTAAAATTAAAAACACACACAGGAAAGAGAAAAAGGTCATATAAACAGTAGAAGGAGAAAATTCTCAAAGTAGACTCTGGTTCAGCACACTGTTCATGATCCAGGTGCATTTTATGAGCACAGTCTTTCTTAGCATTTTGTTTGTAATAATCCAATGGGGAAGAGAAAGGAGTAAAACAAGGTCAGCAGAGCGAATTTGTTTTGCCAACGCAAACTTGCTGCTCACCAGCAATTGAGCCTTGAGTGAGAAAGGGAGCACAGCTCTTGGTGGTGTTCAAGCCCCACCCACAGGAGGTCCTCCAGCTGTGTGTTGGCTTCTCCTTGTAAACAGGCAATGGGGGAAGAGCTGATAAGGGTCCCGCTTTGCTGAACCCTGTGTTCCTGATTCCCAGAAAGGCAGGAAGTATGGTGAAGTGTGGCACAAACACATATCAAGACCAGAAAGGACTCTCCTTGTCTTTCAACAGTTTTGTGGTGTCGTCAATAGACAGCTGAGATGCAGATGAGCATGGAGAGTAGCTCCATTTCTTCCTGCACAGAGCACTGGGAGGGGGGCAGCCCACCAGTGGTGGGGCATCAGGAGCCCGGGAAGGACACAAAGAGTGACTGAGCAGCCATGATACACAGACCCTACTTCTGGGATGTGGGCCCCAGCATCTAAGGAAATGCTCCCTCCTCACCCTGCGATAAGGTCACTGGCATGACCTAGCTTTGCCTCTGTATTAGTCAGGGTTCTCTAGAGGGACAGACCTATAGGATAAGTAGATAGATGATAGATAGATAGATGACAGATAGATAGATAGATAGATAGATGATAGATAGATAGATAGATAATAGATACATACATACATAGATACATAGATAGATACATAGATACACAGATAGATATAAAAAGGAGTTTACTAAGTATTAACTTACATGATCACAAGGTCGCACAATAGGCTGTCTGCAAGCTGACGAGGAGAGCCAGTCAGAGTCCCAAAACTGAAGAACTTGGAGTTCTATGTTTGAGGGCAGAAAGCATCCAGCACAGGACAAAGATGTAGGCTGGGAGGCTAGGCCCATCTCTCCTTTTCACGTTTTTCTTCCTGCTTTATATTCACTGGCAGCTGATTAGATTGAGCCCACCAGATTAAGGGTGGATCTGCCTTCCCCAGCTCACTGACTCAAATGTTAATCTCTTTTAGCAACACTCTCACAGACATGCCCAGGATCAATACTTTGTATCCTTCAATCCAATTAAGTTGACACTCAGTATTAACCATCACAACCCCTTTCCTATCCTTGACCATACCAGAAAAAAGGAGGTAGAGCAATGGTCGAAAAAAACGTGACAGGAGATTGTCTTATCAGCACCTAACATCTGACCTCTGACCTCTGGCTTCAGTGCAGGTAACTGAGAAGAGGAAGAGGTAAGGAACGCCACTGTAGCTCTTACATTTGTCATCAGAGTACTACCCCAGACATCAGAGGAGGTGAAGTACATGCCCCAGGGGACTCCAAGGTGCAGCTTGGAGTAATTCACTGCATACTAAAAATTCTTTGATTTTGCATGTTTGCATAAGACTCCATGCTGCATCTGCTTTATCACTGTAAAAAAAAACCGATGTGTCGAACTACTCATCATTGAGCAACAGGAACTTTCAGAGAGGTGGCCATATTTGACTCATGGCTTTGGGCACAGATGTCATGTCATGCTTGGCTGAGATTCTGGGCTCTGGAACTAAACTGCCTGGATTCAAGTTATGTCTCTACTTCTTGCTATAACAGATACTTTGGGCAAGTTCCTAATCTTTCTGTGCCTCAGTTTCTTTATCTATATCATGGGGATAGCAGCAGTGCCTACTTCAGAGCGTTGTTGAAAGGATTAGGAGTTAATATGCATCAAATACTTGGCATGTGTGTTCGATAAATGTTCGTTTTTATTATTATGAGTTACTTCTGGAACTCTACACCAGTCCCCAGATCCTACTTGAAAAGCAGTGGATGACACAGCAAAGATAAACTAGCCAGGGAAAAACCTGAACATTGATTCCTATTTCAGAAGTGTTTTTGCTGCATCGGCAAGAACCTTTCGGCATAGACTTGTATTCTAACCACATTCAGGTCAGAGTCCTGAGTTCATTACAAATGAAACCTGTCTCCCTCTTTTTTTTTTCACCAAGCTGGCTAAGGAGTCTTGCTCTATGAAATGAAATGCTGAATACTATAAAGGAGAATGCACACAGAATTGGCCCTGCAGTTTTATGTATTGACACTCTCCATACCTCCCCTTTTTTCCAAGTGGATAAACACCATGTTTCCACAATGGTGACAGTATCCATGTCCTCCGTGGCAGCTACTTGGTCGGCTCCATTAGCGAAGTCTGAAAGGTTGTGGAGAACGTCAACAGGGTTCAAATGCAGGCCTCCTGTGGCAGGCTCTTAGTTGGAATGTGGTACAACGAGAACCTTCTGAAGCTCGCCCAAGTTAAACACAGGATTTGTCACACACACAGCAAGGACATAAAACTGGTATATGGTTGTGCCTCTGGTTTTCTGAAGTGCAAGACCCTAGCCCAGCAGTTAGATTGGGGCCCCAGAGCTCTGCAATGGGGGTGGCTGCTTTAGTGAGTTTCCTTTTAATTGAATAGGCTTAAAAGCCAGAATCCTTTGTTGTGTGCAACAAACAGTCGCCAGCTGTTTTCTGTTTCCACTAAGGGCAGGACAAGAGGAAATAAAATGGATCAAACAGCACGGACAGGATTTAGCTTAGATACAAGAGAAAACATCCTGATAGTGAGGATTATTGAACAGTCAAGGAGAGTTATGTGATGAAGTAGACAATCTCCTTCCTGAATTTTTTTTTTAATAAAACCCCAATATGGATGAGGAGAAGCCTGTCTGAATCAGTGACTAGCAGCCAACAGTACTGATTTACTAACTCCTGATTTTCTGAAATATTGGTGGAGAATGAAAGGCCCTCCAAGCTAAAAAATGTACCACATTCTACCATAATCTTGGTTAATTGGCTTCTCTTTTAAAAGGTATTAAATACTGCCAAGTGATCCCATATATCAGCCATTTCTACCAGTAAATATCACCAGAATCAGATGACCTCCTAAAGCCCGATCACGATGCTTCTCTCAGGGGATGAGGTTTATTGAACTCATGAGAAAAGGCCTGGATCCATCCTGGACCACACACTGAAGGTGGCCCTGGGTACCAGAAGGAAGGGCAGCCTGGAAGTTGGAGAGGATGCAAGGGAAGCAGGAAGACCCTGCACCCCTCATCATCTTCATTATGGTTTTATCAAAGTCCCCATCGACTTGCTGGGCTGGAGAGGAATGCTGAAAATCCTCTCCAGCCCAGCTCTGGCTCCATCCTATGAGTTTCTAATGTGGAAATTAGAAGACTGTCAAGATTCCTTCTGGACTTATGCTCCAATCCTGCAATGCCTCTATTTCCCCAAAAGCCACACATTCTATCTACAAAAGAAGCTCAGAGAGTCCCAAAAGGGAGGAACCCTGACGTGAACCAGGGCATGATGAAATCATTAGGGATGCCATTGGGCCACCATAGGAGAAAAGCTTATACTAGGAAAAGCAAGAGCTTATATATACTTTAATGAAAATAGTTGACATTTATAAAGCCAGTAAAAAATTCCAAGAACTTTTATACATTATCTCATCTAATTCTCACAACAAGCCTCTATTATCCCCGTGCTAGAATTTGAGGAGTTATCACACAAAGAGGTTAGAATCATTCCAACTTTCCCAGCTACGGGTGGAGGAGTTGGGCACACACTCCTTATACTCCCTGGGAGTGTGACCTATGAGGCGCTCTTCTCTTTCTTGAGTCTCTGCTCCCTTGGTTCTCTCTTCACTCTTCTTTCCAATGAACTTATGGGGTGAGACTGGATACATCAGGACTGGGAGGCACCAAAGAGCCCCTGAGAAACATAGCAAGGAATGAGAGGCTCAGACCAAGAATCAAGGGAGAAGGCTAATCCCTTTGCCTTTCAATCATGTCCTCCTCTGGTAGCAAAAGAAGTAAACCCAAAGGAAAACACTCTCGCTGCCACTCCTCCCTCCCATAACCAATCATTTGCTTGTTGGGCCAGAAGAAAGCTTCAAAATCTTTGTTAACATCTCACTCTAGGTGCCAGTACTGGGACTAGCAATGAAAATGAAACCTGTTTGCTGTTCCTCTCCTTACACACAATCTGTCTTGTTTTAAGACGTCTTAGACCCATTTCTAACTCAGGCATACATTAACCATAGCAGCACCGCCCAGTCAGTAAATCATGATGACAACAATAAGGGTGTGACCAGCTGGTTACACCAGCTCTGCTGTGCCACCACCACTGCATTCCCCGTGCAGCCCCTGATAATGTTCAGAGCACCCCATTTTGCTGCCTAGGCCAATTAAGGGAAGAGGTAGAAACAAATACCTGTGTACAGAGAAGAGTGTGCTGGAGAGGGAGATGGGGAGCCTGGCCTCAAACTAGTGTTAGATGTGGAGGGTCCATGAGGCTTCTCCAGGCTTACTCCAGTCCTGCAAACCACCTGTGGATCTTGTCACCAGCAAAAAGCAGAATGTCTTGAACCCTACTCCTGGAACTCTCTCGGCTTTTCCACATGGTGTCCCCTTTTACAGGACATCAGGCACCGTGAAGCTAAGCTTGGCTTCTGGCTCCACATTGACTGTCTTCTTGCCTCCCCAGTTCAAAGAAAGAAAGGAAGTGAAGCGCCAAAGGAGGCCAACCCACAGGAAATGTTTGACTCTCAAAAGGACTCAAAGTGAGAGAGGTCATCCTAGACATCGAAGAGGGAATGTTTCAGAAGAAGGAAGAGCCCAGCAGGAGAGAATGTGGAAGACAGAAGAAGGGGTTGACCCTTGGTCACAGCAAATACAGCCAGATTCTCTCTTTCTGTCTTTCTTGAAGAAAACAGAAGCGTCTGGGAGCTACTGGTGTTTCTCAGATAAACAAAGCAGGACATTGTGCTCATTCCTTTACATTTCAGTGACTGCCTTGAAAGGAAAGATGTCCATAAAGCAGTAGTGGAAAGGTTTGGGTTTTGGGGTTTTTGTTTATTTTTAAAGTGACAAGCTAGTTATTTCTGCTGCGTGCGAGGATTTAATTCCAAGCTCACCTTCTCACATCAAGTCCAGAATGGTAACAGTAGAGCTTTTCAGGAAAAGAAAAGGCATTTTTTAGGATATGATTTAAATAAAACTTCAGAGAACGAAGATGATGTGGGAAGAGGACAGTTGCCCTAACTCTGGCAAGAGGCTTAAAATGAGAAAAAGAGATGCAGGCAGGAGCCCACAAAAAGGCCAAGAAAGATAATGAAGGAAGAAAAAAAAGGGGGGGTCACGAAGAGTGTGTGAACAGTAGAAGGTCTGACCCACCATTTGTTTATCCCTTCTTCTAGTTCACCCACTGGGCAAGGTTGAATCCAAGAGAATTTGTAGGATGATAAGTGGAACTCAGTGTTCCGCTATCCTCATCCTCATTCTCCATATTGAAGCACCTACTTGATAACCCAGCTCACACTTTCTTCCATGAGAAACCGGAAAGGAAAGATTCCCAGCAGATTCACAGGAAGTGCTGTGGGGCCAGCCCTTGACCAACTCTGTTGAAAGTCAGTGATGGGGTGGAGAACAACTTAGAATTTACAGAGAGGCTCAAAGCTCCAGAGATGGTACAAATGGGTGTTTTCTTCTTCCACTCAAGTTGGCTTCTATGCTGAATCCCTGGATTTTGAGACAAGTAAAATGTTCCCTGTGAAAGTAGCCTGACTTTCACATCAGGCAACTTTCATGAGTTTTAGGTTTATTAGGAACAGAAAGCCACTAAGAGGGCCTTGTCATGATCTGGGAGCCTCAAAAGCACAAAAAGATCTAATACTCAGTAGTTCTTAGTGGTGACTCTTGAATGGAAAAAGGGACAGACTGGGGGGTCTGGAAACAGGCAATAAAAACTGAGTTTCTGAAGTTTGCACAGGGGGGTTTTACATTCTAAGTGTATACAAAGATACTGAACAAACACATTGAATTTTCCACTGTTAATTTTTTGACCTATCTAAAACAAACAATTAACAAGAAAGAAAACCTGCATAAACAAAATTTTCTCTTGACTAGGCCATTAAAGAACATTTAATAGCTGCACACCATCAAACTGATAATCATTAAAAGGAAGGATAAGAAAAAGATCTCAAAGTTGGCGGGAGAAGGGGAAGATTCTAGATAAGGAGACGTGTTTCCTACAAACAAGTATGCAAACAAAATAGACCCTGCAAAAGGCACTGCTTAAGAGAAGGAAGTTAAACAATGGCTTTATTGATTTAAGACATGTGGATTTCATTAGGGAAGCAGAATGCACAAAAATGGGTTGCGATATCTGAAACGAGGCAAGGAGCAAAATTAGGTCACAGGGCTCCTCGGACAAAAGGAATGATGAATCTTTATTAGGTAATTGGACTCAGAGGTAAGAGGAAAAAAATAACTCTTTTCTTCGCAATCCCACTTCGGATAGTTTTTAAGCCTTCAAAGGTAAATCTACATGCTGAACTGTGTGGCAAATCCCAGGGACCTACTCTTTTCGACACAGCATCTGCACTGCCAAAGAATCCCTCAGCCAGAAACTAGAGATTTCCCAGGAAAAAACTCATGCTGATATGGAAATAAATAACATAGAGATCAAAGCAATGCATGTAAGATGTCCCAATGGCCCCAACGCGAAGCTTCAGCTGAATTCAAAAGTAATAAAGTAGCAATAATAATTTTTTTTTACTGGGATAGACATTTTCCTCTTAAGAGCTCATAACCCATGGTAGCTTATATAAAAGCTGATATGCTATTCATGTGGGAGATCATTTTAAAAATAATGGACAATGAAGCAAAAATCACTGAACTGTTCTAGTGAGAAAATTTTCACTTCCACAAACACTTAGAAAGTGTGATGGGAATACTTTCGCATAAACCTCTTAATTCAGTTTTGACCCTATGGCTTGACATGCCCAGCCAAGGCAAAAATTTTTAATTAGGAGAAATGGGACTTTTAAGTTCTGTTAAGTTATGTCTTTCTTCCTGTCTCCTTCCTTCCCTGCATTTCTTTTTCTAAAATTTTCTCACTTTTATCTTATGACCTAGCTGCCTCTTCCTGCTTCCCACCAAGAACTTGATCCCATAAAACTGGCCCTTCCCTGATACCCTTGCACATCTGGTCTCCCCAGGATTCCATTTCCCCTAAGACCAGCCCAGGGAAGAGCTATTCATGTAAACCAACCTCAGGAAGAAGTTATTGGCCTAGTGATTTTTCCCGATCAGATAAGATTTACACTCAAATGGTTGTCTTAGATACATTTCAACACACAATGTTATCAGTTGAGCCAAATAACTATGGAAGAATTTACTGACCACAAAATGTAGTAGCCTTTTTATATCAAAGAGAAATAAATGATTTTTTAGAGCACCTGATTTGTACAAGGTGTCCTGTTAAACTCTTTGAAATGACACAAATACAGCACTTAACCATCCTCAGTTCAAGGACTGCAGACTTGACGAAAGAAGTAAGCCAAGCATCTTCAGTGTGGGGCTGGTATGTGGCACAGGGAGGCATACAGAGACCTGTATGGAAGTTCTCTGTATGGAGGAAGGGCTTGAAAGGGTTTTCCCCTAAGTGAAGGGATTGAGGAAAGATTTGCTAAGTAGTGCTTTTGTCTGTGTTTTTTTGAAGGGTTCAACAGGTATAGGGAGGATTAGGGCAGATTAAAAAATCTTGAGCAAACATGTGAAAAGTCCTACCAGGTGGTTTGCTCCCTCAGACAGCCCTCAGGGATGTCACAATGATGGAAGGCTTTGATGGCATAGACAAGGAAAGAGGGCTCCCGATGTCAGGCTTCCAACTCACAGCCTTCTTGCCAACCAGTGTAATCCAGGCTGGGAACCCAATTGCCTCCTGATGGATGTCATGGATAGCGCTATGTGGGAGAAGAAAGGGTCGGAAAAACATGTTCAGATTCCATGTGACAGGCCCCAAATGCTATGCCAAGGAGTTTGAACTTAATTCCACAGGAAATAGGGAGCCTCAGAAAGCATGAAAATGTTTTCAGACTCCCACATGGGCAAGTGTGTGTGACTACGTGTGGGTGTATGTGTGAGTGTATGTGCAGGTGTGAGTCTGTGTGTGTATGTGTGTGTGTGTATGTTCATATGTGGATCTGTGTGGGTGTGTATAAGTGTATGTGTCTGTGAGTGTGCATATGTGTAGATTTGAGGATGTGTTTGTGTGTGTGCAGGTACATGTTACATGTCTGGGTGTGTGTGTTAATGTGTGAATAGGGAATGTGTTAGTCCATTTCAGGCTGCTATAGTGAAATACCTTGGACTGGGTAATTCATAAACAGCAGAAATGTATTGCTCACAGTTCTGGAGGCTGGGAAGTCCAAGATCAAGGCGCCAGCAGATTTTGTGTCTGGCGAGGGCTCACTCATAGATGACGTCTTGTATGTTCCTCACATGGCAGAAGGGGAAGGGGCAAACAAACTCTACCAAGCCTCTTTTATAAGAGCGCTAACTCTATTCATGAGGGCAGAGCCTTCATGACCTAATCACCTGTCAAAGGCTCCATCTCTAAAGACTACTGCATTGGGGATTTTGTATCAACATATAAATTTGGGGGGGCACAAACATTCAGGCCATAGCAGGGGACAGTGAGGGAAGGTGCTGACAGAGACGGGCTAGTCAGTGTGGAGGAGAACTGAGCTTCATGCAGTGGGGACTTGATGGACTCTGATCTCAATCAGTAGTTCCACCTGATTCTTGATGTATCCCAGCCTTGGGAGGGAGGGCTGTCACCCTGAGGGCCTCTGCTGCCCAACCAGAAGCCAAGCCTCTGGCATTGACTCTCTCTGACATCCCCTGCCTGTCACTGAAGGCTGTCATTCACCCCCGCTTGCTTCTTCCCTTAGGGAAATACAGGTCTTCCTCTTCTCTTCTTCCTGCCCTATTTTTATTTTATTTTATTTATTTTTTTGAGATGGAGTTTCACTCCTGTTGCCCAGGCTGGAGTGCAATGGCATGATCTCGGCTCACTGCAACCTCTGCCTCCCGGGTTCAAGTGATTCTCCTGCCTCAGTCTCCCGAGTAGCTGGGATTACAGGCGCCCACCACCACACCCAGCTAATTTTTTTTATTTTTAGTAGAGATGGGGTTTCACTACATTGGCCGGGCTGGCCTTGAACTCCTGACCTCAGGTGATCCACCTGTCTCGGCCTCCCAAAGTGCTGGGATTACAGGCTTGAGCCACCACGCCCGGCCCTTCCTGCCTCATTTTTTAAAAAGCATGTATATATACACACATACACAGATACGCACACACACACATATGTACACACATATACATATACATATGTACATGTGTGCGTACATATATAATTTTTAAAACAGAGAACAAGGAAGAGATATGTGATAGGGTTTTATTTTAATCCTGTTTTTTAACCTGTCATTGATTTGCAACAGGACCTTGGACATGTTATGCAACTCATTTCTTCATTCTATAAATGTTGGCCAAAAGCCTAATGCAGCCCAGCACTGTGTTGCCTCTTGCTGGAGTTACTTTTAGGAACAAAAACAGAGGCAGAGCTTACTAATAAGGGAGCTAGACATCACAACAAATTATGCCCATCTGGCAACTGCATGGAGGAAAGGGCTGGGATCAAATGTACAGGGTACTATGAGAAAGTGTATTTGAGGGCCCTAATTTCATCAGTGGGGATTGGAGGAAGCGTCTTCCTCTGTTAATTGGGGGTACTGGCACTGACCTGAAGGGGCTGCTGTGAAGACTACACCTGACTGTGTGTGCCCTGGTGCCTGAGAAAACGGTGGTGATTATTATTGTGGTGGAGGCCCAGTCCCGGAGCACTGCAGGGAGGCAGCAGGCTGGGACACACAGAGACCACAGCAGCCAAAGGCGCTCACTCAGGGGCAAAAATGTCCAAAAGCTGGAGCCCAGACCTGCGAGAGAGGCTCACAGAGCCAAGCCCGGGGAGGCCTGCCAGCAGGCAAGCCAATTCCCCTACTCCCGGTGCAGTAGGAGAGGGGCGCCACAGCCGCGGTCTCCAGCCCTCCCACCAGACGCAGCTCTAGCCTCTCTTTTCCATCAATCCACAGCAGAAACCAAAAGGTGAAATGCTTATGACAGAATCAAAGCCACGCACAATTTTCCAACTTATAGCTATCTCTCAGGTCAATCCCCAGTTTGAAGTCTCCCTTGCTTCTGAAGGGTTCAAAGTAGCTGAACACAACTTTTCCATTACCCAGAAACTCCCAGTAACAGGAGATGCTCTGTGTTCCCTGAATCATTGGCCTACTGAAGATAATTTTAGTGGGGTGTTTTAAATTATAGTAAAAAAAAATAGCATTTTTAACCATTTTAAGTGCACCATTCAGTAGCAGTAAGTACATTTACATGTTGCACAACCAGCCCCCCATCTATCTCCAGAACTCCTTTCCCCAACAAAATGAAACCCTGTACCCATTAAACAACAACTCCCATGCCTCCTTCCCCAGGCCCCGGCAGCCATCATTCTACTTTCTGTCTCCATGAATTTGCCTATTCTAGGGATGCCACGCCAGTGGAATCAGACAGCATTTGTCCTTTGGTGTCTGGCTTAGCATAACGTCCTGGTGGTTCTAGAAGTTAATGCAGCTTCCACATGTGGATGAACCTGGGAAACAGGTTAAATTCTGAGCGCATCTGGCCAGAGAGTTATTATATTACAGCAGAGCGTCACGAGAGTCAGCAGCGCTATAGGTCCGGCATCATGAGCTGTGTGACTGGGGGGAAGTCACTTAACCCCTCTGTGCCCGGGCTTCTTCACATATGAAATGGAAATAATGACAGTACATATTCATAGGGCTTTCATGAGGATCAAATAAATTGCTATATGTAAGACACAGTAGTACCTGGCACACTGGGGACACTGGACAAATATTAATATAATTTAAAATAAAGCACACACATGAACATATGTCTAAATATATGATTACAGGCTCATGCCTGTAATCCCAGCACTTTGGGAGGCCGAGGTGGACATATCACCTGAGGTCAGGAGTCCAAGACCAGCCTAGCCAACAAGGCGAAACCTCATCTCTACTAAAATTACAAAAATTAGCTGGGCATGGTGGTACATGCCTGTAATCCCAGCTACTTGGGACGCTGAGGCAGGAGAATTGTTTGAACCCGGGAGGTGGAGGTTGCAGTGAGCCAAGATTGTGCCATTATACTCCAGCCTGGGTGACAGAGTGAGACAATGTCTAAATAAATAAATACAAATATAAAATTATAAAGTTTCTATCCTCACAAAACACTTAGATATTTTTAAGTGATTATGATTAAAAAAATAAAATTACTCTCAAAAAGAATACCTTATATTCATTTAGAAATTAAACATGAATTTTCTATTGGAAACATAGAAATTTAAATTCATCTATGACAGCCCTCAATCTTAAGAAAAAGATAAGCTCTAGAAGGATTCTCTTTTTTTTTTTTTTTTTTTTTTGAGACAGAGTCTTGCTGTCGCCCAGGCTGGAGTGCAGTGGCACGATCTCGGCTCACTGCAGGCTCCACCCCATGGGGTTCACGCCATTCTCCTGCCTCAACCTCCCGAGTAGCTGGGACTACAGGCACCCGCCACCTTGCCCGGCTAATTTTTTGTATTTTTAGTAGAGACGGGGTTTCACTGTGTTAGCCAGGATGGTCTTGATCTCCTGACCTCATGATCCACCCGCCTCGGCCTCCCAAAGTGCTGGGATTACAGGTGTGAGCCACCGCACCCGGCCGCTCTAGAAGGATTCTAAGCAAGTTTAGAAAAGACATGCCCCAGACTTCGATTTGACAGTCTCCACAACCATTCAAGAAATGAGAGGTAAAACTTAAAACACTCTGTGATGAAGCAAAATGTTGCAATATTGGTAATGTTCACAAGTTGAGATCTAGAAATACTATAAGCAGTAAACTTCAAAGGGAAAAACATCCTCTATTACTGCATATTTATGGAAGAAATTTCCCCATACTGAACAAAGAGATGTCTGTTTATCTCAGATAAACCCATTTTATGGATTTAAAAAAAAAAAGTAAAAGATCATTTTGAGTGTAGAGTTTGCAGTCAAAATATTGACCACATTTTAACATTCTCCCTTCAGTCTTCTACTTCTCAGTCAGAGGTCATCATTGTCACTTTGTGGCTTGACTTTGCACCACATCTTCCAAAGGCCTGTTGTCTTCTCACCCCAGCACCCGCAGGATGTCTGCAGGGAAGCCACATTGCCTCCTGAGGGCCTGCAGGCCTGCTGTGACCCAGCACCGTCATAGCCAGGTAAGATTTGCATTGTCTCTTCATCTGATCACAGACGGGCTTTTCCCTTTTTATAAATTTGACACACAATAAACTTTGAGTGAGACCAAAATCAAGGAACCCAGCGTGTGTACCAGGGATCCATTGAGAGGGTCATTTGCATCAAGGCATGAGTTTATGAGTCCGAAAGCTTGGAGGCAGGTCCTTGCTCTTGTTCAGGTCAGAAATCTGGTAGTTCTTCACTTCCAGCAGGACTGTAAGGACGAAGAATTCAACTGTTTTGACTCTACAGTTTCAGAAATAGAGCTTTCCTTTGTAGAGAGAATAGTCATAATTCTCTCTTATCTTACGCTTTCACTTGTCCTTTTTGTGTGTGTGTGCTGTGCTGGCCTGATTAGAGTCTGTTGTCTTTAAGGGTTTTTCTGAAACGTTTACTCAGGAAACACATGGAATGCACTCTGACAAGTAAAGCCCACATCTCCACTATTTACTGAGGCTTTTGGTTTTCACATATTAAATATCTCATGCCTTACCCAAATACTTTACTTGCCAATAAAGACCCAAGGCTTCAGGCGCAAGGAAAGGAAAGGGAACCAGTGGAAATCAGTGGAATCCCAGTAAGAGAGGAAATATTTCATGAACATTATTTTTAAAAGCAGGTTTTTAGGGGTACTAGAAAATTCCCCAGACTTGTTTCATTAGAAAGAAAACACAGTATGTGTCAGGGTATGAAAACAGGAAAGGGTGAGAGAGTAGCCGTTGTTTGATCATCTCAATCAAGGGGAAATTTGTCTGAGGTAAACAGTTCTCAGAAACAGCAATAGTTTCACAGATTTGATTTGTAAAATAGTTTTGGTACCCTCCAAGTCAGGCCTAGACTAAAATTCTGCACTCCTTAGGACAATGAAGGCCAGTATTAGTCTTGCAATAATTAGGACTTGCAATAATTACCTTGGAACCCAAAATGGTGATGACTTTTTTATTTATCATGGAGTAACTTAGAGATAACAATGTCTAATTTGTGGAGATGAGAAAATAAAAACCAGACTGAGTTAAATATAGCTCTTACCTGCTGACAGTAATAGCATGTAAATTGATTGAGAAGTAATTGAAGGAAAAGCATATGGATATATTTAGATTATTCAAGAGAATAAAATATTCATTAACATTAGACACATTGATTAAATATACATGATAAAATTCTAGGGATACATTAAAGACTAGAAATAAACTGCATAACTTCCAAACTAGTAGAGGGAATAAAATAGCAGTACAGATAAGGCAGCTTATTTTATGAATTTCTATAATCATTATGTTGATTATATTTAAGAAATAAAAATTAAAGATGACTGCACTCAACATTCAACTTAAGAAGTTAACTTTGAAAAACAATATAGACCCAAAGATAGTAGGAAAAAAGAACTAATAAAGGCAAGAGAAGAAGTTAATAAAATAGGAAACATAAAAGCTATAAAGAGGATCAAGATGCTAAGAGTTATATCTTTAAAAACACTAATAAATGGATAAACTTCCAGCAAAACTGATCAAGAAAAGACAGAGAAGTTATAAATAAACAATATTAAGACTGAGATAAAAAGGGGACCAAACCACAGATGTAGTAGTAATTATAAAAATAAAAGAACAATATTATGAGTAAGTTTATAAAAATAATTGGAAAAATTACATGAAGCAGCCAACTTCTCAGAAAAATATAAATTACCAAAAATGACTCAGGCAATAATAGAAAATCTGACTGGCTTGATAACTGTTAACAAAATTAAGTCAGTAATTAAAAATCTTCCCACAAGACACTCTAAGCCTAAATGGTTCCACAGGTGAGTTCTCACTAAATTTAGGAACAGACACTTTCAATCTCACCAAATTCTTCCAGCAAGCAGAAAAAGAGAAAACATGACCTCAACTTATTTTGCAAAATTTGTAAAATCAGGAAAAAAAACTAATGCATAAAAATAGAAGCAAAACTCTCAACAAAATATTGACAAACTGAATTCTATATAATATAATCCTATATAATATGTATTATATCACAATCAAGTTAGGTTTATTCTAGGAATGCAAGGTTAGTTCAAACTCAGAAAAATCTATTAATATAACTGATCTAACAGATTAAAGAGGGCCAATTAATCATCTTAGAGATTCAGGAAAAGCATTCAATGAAATTCAATATCCAATAGACTAAGAATAGAAGAAAACTTTCTAGTTTGATCAAAGACCTTCACAAAAAATGACAGTAAACACCCAATGTTGAAATACTACAAATTATTCCCTTTGAAATCAGGAGCAATTCAAGAACATTTACTCTCACTTCTATTCAATATTATTTTAAGAGTCCTAGTTATCCCAGATAAATAAGAAACAAATGAAAGATATAAGGATCGGGAAAAAAGAAACAAAATTGTTACTATATGCAAATCATATAATTGTATGCATAGACCACCTAAAAAATTTACAGATATATTATTAACATTAGAGCTTCTAGCCAGCTTACTAGCTATAATACCAATTTGTATTCTATATACTGATAACAAACATTTAGAATTTTACATTTTTTAAAAATACCATTTATAATATCAAGAAATATATACAATACTGATGCATAAATATGAAAAAGATGTGCAATATTTTTCTGCAAAAATATTCTACAAACACTTATTACAGGGATTTTTAAAATAACTAAATGGAGGAACATACTAACTTCATAGATCAGAAGGCTCAATTTTGCAAAGATGTCAGTTTCTAGCAAATTGATTTATACTATTAACAGAAAAACTTCAGACAAATTAAGTTTAGCAGAATTTATCTGAGCAAAGAACATTTCATGAATCAGGCAGCACTCAGAACCAGAAGAGGTTCAGAGAGCTCTACCCAGGAGCATGAGCAGTGAGCTATGGAAATAGACTGAATATGGAAGCCAAGTAGAGAAACCATCTGAATTGCTACAGCTGGCATTTGGCTTATTTTCTCATGATGTAATCAGTTGGCTACCTGTGATTGGCTGAAACCCAGCCATTTGTTAGAAAAAAATGTTGAGTTTAAGTACACGCTAAGTGAGACTGCAGTTTGTTGCATAGGAAATCAAGGTACAAAGACAACCTCAGTTTACTGGCCTCCTGCTTATTTAATTTAACAATGGATTTCATGAATTTCTCATCAAAATCCCCAAGTGACTTTTCCTGGCAATTGACAAACTAATTCTAAAATTTACATGAAAGATTAAAGATCTTATGGTCATTAAAACACTCTTGAAGAAGACAAAGTATATAGAGAAATTTCCCCAGCCAGATATCAAGACTTACTACAATGCTATAGTAATTAAGATAATGTAGTCTGTCTTAATAGGACAGACAAACAGACCAAAGGCACAAACTGAAGAGCCCAGGCTGAGATCCATGCACATGTGAAATCTTGACATTTGTTGCAAGTAACATTACAGAGGAAATGTTGGATTATTCGCAGAGAGTGTGGGACTCTTAGATAGCTCCATAAAAATGTATATTGTCTCTCTGCCTCATAACTTACTCAAAAATGAATTATTGATGGACCAAGAATTTAAATGGGGGAAGCAAATTTTTTAAACTTTTAGAAACATATCCCTATTCCTAAAAAAAATATATTAGAAGCATTTTGGGTAAAGGGCCATGATTTACTTACTTTTACCATTAAAGATTTCAAGAAAGAGATTTTCAAAAGTTGAGAGAGAGAATGCAAAAGAAAATGGGAGTAAAATGTAAATAATATGTGCATCTGGGAATAGGGTATACTGAGGTCCTTTGTACTATTTTTATCTTTTCAACATATCTATTAGGTTGAAGGTGTTTCAAAATAAAAGGGTGTTTTTATGAAAAATCTTTAGAAGAAAATATAGGGGAATATCTTTATCACCTCAGGGTACTTAGGCCACTCTTGAACACAATTCAAAGGATAGAAATTATAAAGGAAAATATTGACAAAATAAATTACATTAAAAGAATTTATGTTCCTCAAAAATAGCCATTAAAAGAGAAAAAATACATACCATCAACTGGAAGAAGATATTTGCCACATATCAAACTGACAAAGGATCAGGATCATGAATATATAAAGAACTCCTATGAATTAATAACACATACAATACATATCTCTTCCTATGTGTCAAGGTCTATTAAAAATAATAAATAACCCAATGAAAAAATGGGCCAAAATGAATATTTCACAAAGGAAGGAAACCAAATATTAAAAACATTAAAAGATGCTCAGCTCATTTGTAATCAGAGAAATACAAATTAAAACCCCATTGGTAAAAAATTTTAGTCCTACAGGACTGGCAAATATTAAAAATCTTGGCACTATCAAGTATTCATAAAGACATGAAGCAACAGGATGTCTCCTATGCTGATGTACAGCAAAAATCAGTACAATCTTTGGCATCACCTATTTTAATTCACCCTTCAATCCCAATCCTAGATATTTACAGATACTAGCAAAAGTCTTGCATGTGCAAACAGGTGATGAGTATAAGATTATTTATAACAGAAATTGCTTATAATAAATAAAAAGCTGAAAACAACCTGAAATTTCCATCAACAGTAAAATGAATAAATAACAGTGGTACATTCATAGAATGGAATGAATATTAAATGGCTACATATGGCAATATAAATGAGTCTAAATAATGTTGTGGGGGAGAAGAAAGATCTTGAAGAATTCAAGCAGCTATGAAAAGATGAAACTTTGAAAAATGAGGAGTGAGTTAGACATTCCATTCAGCGTCTAGGAACAGCATGACCCACATGGGAACTGCACGTGCACAACCCCTCTCCCATGGCATGTTTCCCCAATATGGAACTCGGTCTATGTGGACTAAGTTACTCTGTGTCTCTGAGATCACAATGGGAATTATCATTGGAGTTCTTAAAAATCAGAGTTTGTATGTCCAGAAAGAAAGATTCTGTCTGCTTGCCCAATCATTGACTGTAGCAGGATTTAACATTAGTATTCAAGTTATTAAAGCTATAAATTAAGAATCTCCATTTTTCTGAACATTTAAATTCAGTTGGCAAATCTTTTTTTTATTTAGAAATATAGCAATTGTCCAAAAATAAGAAGAGCTATTTTCACATTCCTTGATAAATGTTTAAATTAGTTCATAAGTTAAAAAACTAAAATTTCCTGTCTTAAATAACAAAATTTTCTTAGACACTTTGAACTACAATTAGGTATTTAACACATCTGAATTGCTCAAATGACTATAATGCAGATTTAATAAATTTAATAAGAACATTCTTTCCTAGCATTCAATCTATATGATAACTCTAATAAACTTTAAAATATAATAAAGCCAATAACTTGTGTGTGTGTGTGTGTGTGTGTGTGTGTGTATGTGTTTTCTCTTTTTTATCATTAATACTTTAAGTTCTGGGTTACATGTGCAGAACATGCAATTTTGTTACATAAGTATACATGTGCCATGGTGGTTTGCTGTACCCATCAACCCATCACCTACATTAGGTATTTCTCCTAATGTTATCCCTTCCCTAGCCTCCCACCCCCGACAGGCCCCAGTGTTTGGTGTTCCCCTCCCTGTGCCCACGTGTTCTCATTGTTCAACTCCCACTTATGAATGAGAACATGCGGTTTTTGGTTTTCTGATCTTGTGATAGTTAGCTGAGAATGATGGTTTCCAGCTTCATCCATGTCCCTGCAAAGGACATGAACTCATCCTTTTTTATGGATGCATAGCATTCCATAGTGTGTATGTGCCACATTTTCTTAATCCAGTCTATCATTGATGGGCATTTTGGTTGGTTTCAAGTCTTTGCTATTGTGAATAGTGCCACAATAAACATACGTGTGCATGTGTTTTTATTGTAGAATGATTTATAATCCTTTGGGTATATGCCCAGTAATGGGACTGCTGGGTCAAATGGTACTTCTAGTTCTAGATCCTTGAGGAAAGACCACACTGTCTTCCACAATGGTTGAGCTAATTTACACTGCCACCAATAGTGTAAAAGCATTCCTATTTTTCCACAATCTCTCCAGAACCTGACTTTTTAATGATCACCATTCTAACCGGCGTGAGATGGTATCTCATTGTGGTTTTGATTTGCATTTCTCTAATGACCAGTGATGATGAGCGTTTTTTCATATATCTGTTGGCTGCATAAATGTCTTCTCTTGAGAAGTGTCTGTTCGTATCCTTTGCCCATTTTTTTGATGGGGTTGTTTGCTTTTTTCTTGTAAATTTGTAAGTTCTTTGTAGATTCTGGACATTAGCCCTTTGTCAGATGGAAGGATTGCAAAAAATTTCTCCCATTCTGTAGGTTGCCTGTTCACTCTGATGATAGTTTCTTTTGCTGTGCAGAAGCTCTTTAGTTTAATTAGATCCCATTTGTCATTTTTGGCTTTTGTTGCCGTTGCTTTTGGTGTTTTAGACATGAAGTCTTTGCCCACACCTCTGTCCTGAATGGTACTGCCTAGGTTTTCTTCTAGGATTTTTATGGTCCTAGGTCTTATGTTTAAGTATTTGATCCATCTTGAGTTGATTTTTCTGTAAGGTGGAAGGGGTCCAGTTTCAGTTTTCTGCATATGGCTAGCCAGTTTTTCCAACACCATTTATTAAATAGGGAATCTTTTCCCCATTGCTTGTGTGTGTCAGGTTTGTCAAAGATCAGATGGTGGTAGACGTGTGGTGTTATTTCTGAGGCCTCCGTTCTGTTTCATTAATAAAGTCAATTACTTTAATCTCACATATCTTAAAATAAGATAAAGCATACTTAAAGTGGTATAGTAATGACAAAACTTACTACATTCATACAATCCCTACAAATACATACCTTACATAACAATAGCAATATGACATTAGAATTTTTGTTCTGGATTTACACACTTGCCCAGTGAAGGCCAGCATTAGCACCTCTGGCTGGCCACAGGAGCTGGGACGTGTCCATTAGAGATTTTGACATTGGACTGGCCACTGCTGACCAGATGATGCTTCTCAAGCCACAAGCTGACAGGTTGAGCCCTGATTTAACTTAGACTCTGTCTTCTTACCCAATCACTTACTGAAATGCTTTAATAACGTTTTTCTGCATACCCACACTCCTCTCCAATTCCCTGTCCCGCCCAGATTGCAACACTTTTATGTCTTTTCATTTGTGAAATTCTGTACCCTTTAATATTTTACTTTGACATTTGTTTTATCATTTCTATAATCATTTGTTTATACAAGGCTAACTTGGGGGGAATTAATTTTGAATCATAAATTCACAAAGGCATTAGACACTTGGGTAGAGGATGAGCCAGAGATAAAAATTATTCTTAGACTATAAAGTATCTAAAATAAAGAAAAAAGAATTTACAAACATCTTGAAACTATGGGTTAAGGAGTTTCCAATTGTTTCTGACATGCAGGGATTGACAAATAAAAAACACTTCAGTGCTGGTTGCTAGCTTAAGATTTGTAAAATGTCACTGCATTTGTCTCTGTCCAATGCAGACCTCACTGGGGATATACAGGTGCTGTTACAATAACAGCAATAATCCAAAATGTAATAACTTATTACCCCTACCTGCTAGTGCAAGACCTTGGGCACCTCTAAATTCCATCCAAATATTTCCTGGGGTCCCCCACAAATGTCTCACATGTTTTCATAAACAAAATCACTTATGCGGTTGAGGCAACATTTTTATTTTTCAGAGACAGGATCTCATTCTCTTGCCCAGACTGGAGTGCAGTGGTGTGATCATAGCTTACTGCAGCCTCAACCTCCTGGGCTCAAGCCCTCTGAGTAGCTGGGATTACAGGCATCAGTCACTGCACCCAGTCCTAATTTAATGTAAGCATTTCTCAATGGCTGCCCCAATGTGCTCCAGACCCCGGATGACATGGGTTCATTCTGCAAGAAGGTTTCCAGATTAGAATCCCTCTGGGTACGGAATTTGGGGAAATAGTTTGGGGAAATGATTCTTTCAGCTTTTCTTTTAGCTTTTAGCTTTGCAGGGATTCAGCTAAGATGAGAGCTGAATAGGGCAGGCAGGGACTGGGAAGGGAAATATAGAAAAGAAAAAAATGTAAGAGATGATAAGCACCAGCATTCACACACGAAGATGACACCTTATGATGGATTGTGGTGATGGGGATTAAAGAGGAGTCAAAGTGAAATTAAAGTTTCTCGGCTGTTGCCAAGACAGTAAATAACAAAGAGGGAGGATGGATTGTACACAGGAGAAAGATAAGAACTTTTCTTTTAACTTCCTTCATGTACTTCGGCATGCCTTCACACAAACCTCACCTCGACGTTTTGAGAAGAAATTTATTTGTGGTTCTTCAGTTGACATCTATTTTCTCATGTGTATTTTGCAAGCTTTGTAGCCCTAAGATAAAGTCAAAACAATGAAATTCTGTTTATTAGTGTTGTTACGGTTACTAAACTCCATTTTCTCTTTTGGGAAACATCAGTTCCATTAGAATTAGAAGATTGTCCCCAAAAATGTTTTCACAAGGATATCTGAGCATGCTTTTTTCATGATGGAAACAAATCGAAACAAATGTCCACCAGTGAGTGAACTGGGTAAATTAAGATCTATACAGATGATGAAGTCATTAAGAATGATCCATTCATCCATTCTTTCAGTCAACATTTTTTTTTGAATGGTTACTGTATGTCAGGCACTATTCTAGTTTCTTCAGAGGTAAACAAAGCCGGCAAAATGTTCTGCTCTCCTTGACCTTACACTCTAGTGGAGAGAGACAGTAAACAAAATAAGTGAGGAAAATATATTATATGTTAGATGTCAAGAAGCACTATGGATACAAATAAAGCAGGCAAGAGGACTAGGGAGGCCAAAGAAGGATGCCATTTAAAATAGGGAGATGAGGGAAGGTGACATTTGAGTAAAAATGTGAAGGAGAAAAGGGAGAGCCATATGGACATTAGGGTAAGCTGCCTTCTAGACTTATGGAACAGCAGATGCAAGGGTGCTGAGGCAGGAGCAAGCCGGATGTGCCCAAGGAACAGAAAGGAGACTGGTTGAATAAGAGAAGAAAGTGAGCAGCAGAGAAGTAAACTAGAGGATCAACAAGATCAGAGATGCCAAGTTACACAGGGCTTGTCACAGAGTTTAGCTTTTATTCTAAGTGACATGGGAGATCTTTGGACAATTCTGAGCAGACAACAGCCATGATCTTATTTATGTTTTACAGGATCCCTCTGGCTCCTTTGTTAAGATTGGGTAGAAGGGGCTGGGCACAGTGCCTCATGCCTGCAATACCAGCACTTTAGGAGGCCAAGGGTGGAGAATCACTTGAGGCTAGGAGTTTGAGACCAGCCTGGTCATCATGGAGAGACCCCATCTCTACAAAATATTTAAAACATATTTTTTAAAGTATGGCTAGAAGGAAGATAAAGGCAGTAGAAAGGTCACCAGTTAGGAGGCTATTAGAATAACCCAGGTGAGAAATGATGATTCAGAGTGGTAGCCATGAAGGTGACACAGTTTGAGTAAGATCTGGATACATTTTGAAGGTAGAGTAGATGGAATTTGCTGCCACATTGGTTTAGAGGTCTGAGAAAAAAATAAGGAGGAAAAAAATGACTCCAGGGTTTCTGGCCTAAGCAACCAGAAAGATGGAACAGCTATTTACCAAAATGGGAATTCTGCAGGAACAACAAGTTCCATTCGGTTAAACTCTAGTGCCATTTTTGCAGGTTCAAAACATTTGAATATCTGTCTTTTCATATAGTTTAACCTAACATAAATGTATGTATGTTGACACAGAAAGATATCCTGGAAATATTTTTGTGTGGAAAATGGAGGATACAGAATTGCCAAAAATCATACGATTCTATTTACAAAAAATTGAGAATGTGTAGGGGACCCTAAGACTTGCAATGTGAAGATTTGGCTTGATGTGCTCAAGAACTTTAAAAATCCAGAGGCTTTTGGTGCTCCTGGATTGCAGAAGTAGTCTACTGCCTTCTACTAAGACTGACATTGACCTCTTGCTTGAAGACATTACAGGATCCTCTAACTTAAAGACAGCACGTGAGCCTTTCAGGATCTACCCTATCTGTCTTCCTGGACATCACACCAATACACAGGATCAAGTCACATGAGCCAGCATGGGAAGTGCTGAGCTTGTTAAGCCAGGACATGGTCTCTATGCTTAAAAAAAGCCACAGGACCTAGCCGACCAGTGCTAGCTAGAGCTGGGGTTTGAGGGACATGCATGGGGCTGGATCCCAAGTTGATGCATGAAGGAAGAGAAGATCAACTCAGATAAGCGGGGCAGGGCTCATTGATATGGGAGCATCATCTTGTAATTCAGAATTCAACACTCCTGCAAGGATCCCAGAAGATGATGCTGATATGCTGCTAGGAGGCTCTCAACCTCTTGGAAAATGCATTTGCAATAAATGTAGGAGAAATGCTAGAGCTGCTGCAGCAAACAGTGAAGGGGAGAAGAGGCTTGTAGAGGTGAGCATGCCAGAATGGATCTTCCACATGCAGCCAAAAAGCCTGTTCCCCTGAGCAGCAAGGACAGAGCTGGTTAGAAGGGAGCAAGACTCACTAAGAAGCTCAGTGGCACGCCCAACAGCAATGCATCATAAGACGGAAGTGGTGCATCAGGATCAGAGCACTCAATGAAGCTGCATGAAGAGGTGGCCCAACACCACATGACATCTAATAGTACCACACATGCACTCTCCCTGAGCTCACCAATACAGCTGTGTGGGGGAGGGAGATTGCTTATGAGAAGCTAAAGGAATTTTTTAAAAGGCTGAGCAGGGCTCACCAATGGATGGTTGTCTTGGTGTGTGAGTACAAGCTAAAAACGGGTGGCTTCTGTGTCACAGCCCGTCTCACAAATGGCACTGAAAGCAGCAGTGGGGAGGGATCTCCCAGTGAGCAGAGCTTTAGGCAGCACACTTAGTCATCCACGATGTGGTAAGAGAGTAGCTCGAGTCAAGATGATAGGTGGTTTCATGGACAGTGATAAACCATGTGACTGGTTGGTTGGATCTGTCAAAAGAAAGTTTGGAAGGTCAGAGACAGGGGGTCTGGAGAAGAGGCTGCAGATGGACATAGGGGAGCAGAAACCACGTGGGAGGGACTTTGTTTCCCATGTTAATGTCCATCACAGAACATTCATCATAGAAGACTCACTAAACAACCAAGGAGATGGAATGATTTGACCCGTTGACAACAGCCAGCTTCTGTCACCAGCTATGCCAAATGTTGGCACAATGGGCTCATGGACAGAGGCCATGGGGGCAGGCATGCAGGCTATATTTGGGCCCAATAGTCCTGCTATTGCTGCAACCAACTTTACGGGAACAAAGCCAACACTGAGACCCTAGTTTGGCACCATCCCTCAAGGAGATCAGCCACTTGGTGACAACTTGACTTCACTGGACCATTTCTACCCAGGAATGAGCAGTCATTCATATTGACTGAGAGCAAATATGTATTTCAAGTTTGCTCTCCTGCCTGCCAAGCCTCAGCCATCACCATGATCACAGGCCTTACTGAGTGTTGGACCAATTGATATGGGATCTTGCTTAACATCGTCTTGGAGAAGGGTCTTACTATGCAACAAAGGAAGTATAGCAGTGGGCACATAACCACGGGATCCACTGCAGTCTATCACATACAGTCCCACCTAGCACATTGGTGCCTGATAAAAATTAAACAGCTTTATGAAGGTGCAGCTGAGGCACTAGTTTAGAAGTGACACTCTGCAAATATGGAGCACTCTTCTCCAGAATGCTGTATACATCCTAAATCAATAAACATTACTGAGCTGTGTCCCCTGATGTATTCTATAACCCAGGTCCAGGAGGAACCAAGGGGTGGAAGTAGGAGCAGCCCTGTTTATCACAACTCCAGCATGGGGACTTGAAATTGCCCATCCCTGCAACAGTTGGCTCTGTGGTCTAGAGATCCTGATCCCCAGAGGGCAACGCTTCCACCAGGGAACAAAGTAAGAGTCTCAGTAAACCTTAAACTGTAGCTGCCACCCAGTTACTGCAAGAGCCTCATGCCAAGAGACCAGCAGACAAGGAAAATGTCATCATCCTGGATGCTGTAAATTATCTGGGTAAAGTGGCCCAGATCATCACAGGTGTGACTGAAGTGATACAATAGGGCAGGAAGGAATATATTGGGCACCCAAGTGATATAATGAAGCATCTCTTTATACTTCCAGGCCTAATTTTAGTGATAAATCGGCAAATGCAGCAGCCACAGCCTAAGCAGGGCATTGTGGCCAGGGGCTCAGACCTCTCAGGAATGAAGTCTGCTCACACCAGATAAGACACCTCGACCAAGACAGGTGCTAGCCAAGGGTGAAGGGAATCAAGGACGGGTCATAGGAAAGACAATGTGTATAAGTTGAAGCCTCAGGACCAGGTGCAGTAGCAGGGGCTATAGTTTATCCTAATAACATATCTTTGGCAGAGTTATCCAGGAGCCCTGGAGGAGTTTATCCCAGTTAGTATAAACTTACTATATGAAGCAAGTGGCCCCAACTGGTGGGAGGTGTGGACTCCAGTGGCTACTGTGGTGCACTGCTCAGATCCCCTTGGATGAGGCATTTGCTTCTAGCTGTCAGGAGCGTTGTCTGCCAACAGCTCACAATTGAACCTCCACAGGAAAAGTTCTCAGTAGAAGGAAGCTGCTTTGCCCAAGGTTATGACCCCCGCTGAAGACACAGGAGCAGCCCACATCCAATGACTGGTAGATAATGCAGATTATAAGGACCACTCCCCTTGCCTTAATTTGAGCTAACTCTGAAGGGCCAGCCCAGCTCCAGAAACCATGGGATCAGCTGAGACCTCTGTTGTAGCTGTATTGCAGCTTCACTTCTGCCTTTCCCAACCCTGCTTCATTTATTTCCTCACAGATGCTCTTTCCAAGAGTGCTTCCTCATGATCCTCCCACATGCACATCTCCATCTGCTGTAGTTTAAATGTGTCCCCCAAAGTGCAAGTGTTGGAAACTTAATCCCCAATGCAACAAAGCTGAGAAGTGGGACTTTTAAGAGGTGATTAGGTCATGAGAGCTCTGCCCTCATGAATGGATTAATGCTGCTATCTTGTGAGTAGGTTCATTATTGTGACAGCGGGTTTATTAGAAAAGCGAATTTGGCCCTCTCTTGCTTGCTTTCTTCCATGTGTCCCCATTCTCTTGCCCTTCTGCTCCTGCCATGGGGTGACACAGCAAGAAGGCCCTCACAAGATGCTGGTCCCTCAATTCTGGATGTTCAGCCTTCAGAACTATAAGAAATAAATTTCTGTTCTTTATAAAATACCCAGCCTCTGGGTGTCCTTTTACAGCAGCTCCAAACAGACTAAGACACCATCTCTGTGCATTTTCACAGAAAACTGTGCCTAAGATACTTCAGTATTTCAGTTTTGGAAGAAGATGGGGAAAGAGAAACAGCAACTTCTGCTGTTTCCTCACCCTGTCCCTTCACTCTTTTCTCCTATAAAAATTGCATCATCTTCTCCTCATCTATATTTTGCTATTCCAAAATAAAAGCAAAAGCCAAAGCCACTCCAGCCTCCCCAGAGTCTTGTCTTAGTTCTAGTGTATACGTTATCTAGGTAGCAATGAGCAGGAGCTGACATCCCTCAAAGTGTGTCTCACCTGTCCCATCCCAGGCTCACACTCTTCTATGCACAGAGAGCTTCTTAAGAAAATATGAATAAGAAAGTACTTTGTTCTTGCCACTTCAACTTTAAACCATGTAGCAAATATTTTTTATCCCGCTACCAGGTTAAAATCACACCAATCCAGACAATGTGCAGTTTATTACAACTCTGTTCCCACTGGGATAGCAGAAAGAGCTAATGTTATTGTTTTAAATATACTGAAGCCAGGTTTTTTGGGCTATTTTTTGTTAGTACAAGCCAGTAAGACCAACTAGCTCATTTTTTTATCCTCCAGAACAATTGGGAGGTGTTTGGGTTTTTTGTTTTTGCTTTTTAAAATCTCAACTGACTCATTTGGTGGGAACAAATTCACATGTCAGCATGTGGTCTGACCAATATGACCTATCTACAGGGAAAAAACACAACATTTTCAAATTAAGGTACATTCAGCAGTTATACATTCTTCTTTTAAAAAATAGATACTGACCAGCACCTAGCCATATAACAAAGAGCATGTGCCTGAGATTGCCACAGTGGGAAGACTGATCAACATCAGTCCCATTGTTTGGGTCAGGATAACTTGCTCACTTTTCAGTCAGCTTGAGTAAAAGGGAACTTACTGCAAGATGAGAGGAGTATTTCATGAAGCTTGAAGAATATACACAGGAAGTCAAATCTTTGGTAACTAAACGCTTGCTCTATTTTTCTCTCCCTTCCCTATCCCACCCCAATGTCTCTCTGCTTCCCTCTGTGCCTTTGCTCCTTCCTCTGGCTTCCTTTGCAGATTGCCTCTGGCTCTCTCTGCTTCATCACCAGTCCTCATGGCCCAAAAAGGCTGCTTCAGCTTAGTCTTCTAGAAGAAGTCACCTTCATGGAATATAGTCTTGTAGCCTCTTAAGTCAAACTTTCGTGATTTCTATCTGAGTGCTTTAGGTAGAGTCATATATCCGTGATCTACATGTTATAAAAATAAAATGCCCAGCCCCATTGTTCAGCAAAGCTTATGCAGACACCTGTCTAAGGATGGAGGTTGACCTTTTCAGGCACCCTAAAAGTATTTG
Organism: Hylobates moloch; assembly: GCF_009828535.3. Taxonomy (NCBI): domain Eukaryota; kingdom Metazoa; phylum Chordata; class Mammalia; order Primates; family Hylobatidae; genus Hylobates; species Hylobates moloch. The sequence goes on along the minus strand of NW_026652301.1, from coordinate 123,882 downwards.
TCACATTTCTTGGATATACATTTGAATCCCGTAGCAAATTCCACCATATTCCTTCTGGCAGACAGGGAGGTGAGAGACACATTGTCCATCTCAGTGAACCTGTATGTATATCATGTTTGGTTTTATATGGCAGCACCCAGTAGAGATGGGACTGATAATCCTGAGGTTCAAGGGATAATGCTTATCTTTGAAAGAAAAGTAAATAGAGGGGGGTAATTATTACAACAGTTTTCAACATATTAGTAGAAGCATCATTTATTTTTAACAAAAAACTTACTAGCTAAAACCTGCACAGAATCCTTTGACTTAGGAATTCCACTTCTCAGAATGCATACTAAGGAAACAATCATAACAGTACTGATAATGGTTTGGCTATGTCCCCACCCAAATCTCTAACTGTAGCTCTCATAATTCCCACGTGTCATGGGTGGGACCCCGTGGGAGGTAACTGAGTCATGAGGGTGGACCTTTCTTGTGCTGCTCTCGTGATAGTAAATAAGTCTCACAAGATCTGATGGGTCTATAAAGGGGAGTTTCCCTGCACACGCTGTCTTGTCTTCTCCCACGTAAGACATCCCTTTGCCCTTCCTTCATCTTCGGCCGTGATCGTGAGGCCTCCCCAGCCTTGTGGAAATGTGAGTCCATTAAACCTCTTTCTTTTATAAATTACCCAGTCTCAGGTATGTCTTTATCAGCAGTGTGAAAACAGACTAATACAAGTACACAAAACATTATAAAGAGATATTCATTATAGATATGTATTAATATAAATGAAAAGAAGTTGTATATCTATTAATAGGAATTCCAATGACAAATTTATGTTCTATGCATATGGTTGGCTATTGTGCAGCCTTCAAAAATTATCTGTTGGAAGACTATTTACTAACATAGGAAAATGTTTATAATATGCTAAGGGAAAAAGACAATATCATATGCATCCTCCTAATTGTATTTTAAATTATTTACCTATAATGCATTTAAAGAAGATAAGAAGGCAATATAGCAAAATGTCAGCAGTGATTACTTCTGTATGGTGAGGGATGGGTAATTTTTCTTTTCTTTTTTATTATTGGCTTATTTTCCAAATTATCTAAGATGGATGCATATTGTTTTTATAATTAGTTTCTTCAGCCTTTCACCTCACAACAGTGAGCGCAATAAAATGAACATTCAAGAAGAAAAGAGAGAAGAAAAGATTACTGAACTGCCATGAAACATGACCAGAGTTGACTTTTATTTTTCAGCTCATCTTTTGTTCTTGTGGGAAGGGCCCACAGAAGCCAACAGTTTTGGTGGAACTCCCATCTGACAGTAGATGTTTCTTATTCCTTGTTATGAACTACAAATGCCCCGACCTCGTGTTTATGATCGCCAACAGTCACTTGTGCATTTCTGTCTCCACTAATGCATGGTGTGGCTAATTGGGTTTGTGAAAAAGGTCACGTCCATCTTTTTTTTTAAATGAATGGTTTAGTTTATTATTACGGTGGAGTCTTGACAAGCATGGCAGAGACTAAAAATATAGTTCCTTTTCAAAATAAAATATTCAGCATTTTGACTGGCTGTAGATTTATTTGGCAGTAATTTCTTGGTTAAAATTCCCTGAGGTTTGTTTATATGGCTATTTTGGTTCTTTATTTTAAGTATATCAGCATTTTTCCACAGCTTCAAGCTATTCTCATCTCAGCATGTAGGAAGTTAATAGGTAGCACAGAAGCTTGTTACTCCAATTCCAGTAAAAACATAATTGGCTCAAGCAGCCAAGGTACCAGCACCATCCTTTCTTCTACCTTGAAGGACCAGCAAGAATGGCCACAAACTCAAACTCATCACAACAATCAGGCCCACTCCAGGCAGTGCCCATGAATATGGAATAAGGACCGCTTGGAATTTTGTTTTTTAGTCTCAAAACTTTGTAAGATTTTTTAAAAATATGCATAATAGGAATGCAATTCCATTTAAGGTGGTTGCCCACCTAGACACACATAGTCCAGCGGTACCACCATTCTTCGAAACATCTGTAAAATTTGTTTTGGAATTGCTTTCAGATATAGTTTATGGAGACATACATCAGAAAATTAGTCTTGTTCATTTCTAATCACATATGAATGAGATTAAAAAGTTAGATTACTCAACTTATTTACCAGACTGGGCACCAGATGCCTTTTGCATTCTCTAAATAGCAGATTCTCTCGCAAAACCAAAGTTTGCCACCAGTAAATCTTTCAAACCACATGCCTTGGTCTAGGATAGGAATTCCAATAAGAGAATTCCAAAAGGGATTAGATTAATGGTAGAATCATTGGAATAAGTGTACAGTCTTCCAATCTAACAACTCTGAACTGGGCATTTGGATCTGTAAGATCAGGCACACTTAAAAAAAAAAATTAAGTGAGTTCCAGGCTCTGTTACAGGGGCTGCAGCAGCACATATATATCAGGTTTAGCCTTTGCCCTTTGACAATATCAGTCTTAAGAGCACTGACTTGAAGAAGTGATCTAAAATAGTATCTTAGAGTTATGCTAATTTGAACTACCCCAGTCAGAAAGATATGGAAAAGGAAGAAAGATGGAAAATGTTTTAAAGGCCTTTTCTCTTTTTTTTTTTTTTTTTTTTTTCTCATTTGCAGGACATTGAAACAAAGCAGGGAAGTGCATTTGCATTCAGCTAAATTTAATTTGCATGCCTAGATAACCTCTGGGAATTTGGGAGGCTACCTTAGCTGGAATGTGTAATTGTAGCTACCTATTTACCTCACAGTGGTTGTTATGAAATAAAGGACTAAAACCTTAAAATGCGGTTCAATTTAAATATCTTGATCATCATCAGTAGCAGCAGCAACAATTCTCTCACAGATTCCATCCTTGAGGAAAAGGCAGGAAGTCAGTTAAACTTAATTCAGTTTCCATCAATAAATATAATTTGGACATCAGGAATGGTGCAATGGAAAGACACACACTCTCGTTCAACTCCTTCAGCTGCAAGGAACTCATCCAAGTTACCTCAAGCATTAGGGTCTTATTGTGACTATAATAGGAATGCATACTCTCCCAGCCCCTAATGTTATCAAACCAAACTGGACTCCAGCTGCCCGGCGCAGTAAGATGAGATATCCACACTGAGGTTTGCAGCAGGAGAAAGGAAGGCGTTTATTCGCAGGGTGCTAGGCAAGGACAATTGGCAGCTATTGCTTAAGAGTCAAACCTCCAGATGGCTTAAGGATAAAGGCTTTTTAAGACAGGGGGCAGAGGTTGCAGGCAAAGTCATTAAATCAATACGTGGATGCTATACATTGGCTTGACCTCAAAAGGTGGGATATCTGCAAGCAAGAGCCCAAGCAAGATCATAAGTGGATTCAAAGATTTTCTGATTTGCAATTAGTTAAGAAGGCAAAGTGTCATCTAAAAATTTGGGATTAGTAGAATGTTCTGGGCCAGAGAGGTGACCTCCTCAAGGCCCCTCAGGAAGAAATTTAGAACAAAGAGTTCAGTCTTTGGTTACCCCTTATCTGGTGGAGATCCATTTGGGTGGGGGTGGGGGGTTCTAGGATTCTGAAAAACAACTAAGGGACATAGGTTAAGATGTTATCTTTAGTTTCTGTAGAGGAGCCAAACATTTCGTGATTCTAACGTCCTTGGATACTGTTTAAGCTACTATTACCTTCTTGCTTATCAAGTTGCTCATTTACTTCTCAGGGCTAGCTAAGTGCCTGCAACTTCCCTTGAAGGAACTCAAGATTTTCCTTTAATTCCATTCTTGTTGGGGGGTGAGGTGGCTGCAGGTCCCCAAGAGGGGCCCCTGCTCTGTCTCACTAGCTAGGAACAGTTCCAGAAGCTCATCCTTCCCCCTCCACCCATCTAGATATCTGGAGGGCCCTAAGCTTAGTACAGTCTCAGTCTAGGAGAAATATTCTTGCTCATGAGATGGCAGTCCTTTGGCAGGCAAAATCTAGAAAGACAGGTGGCTTGATGTTCCCATTTAGAAAATGACCAGCATCTTAACAAAACAGAATTGCCTCGCAGCGGGAATGTCAAAGTGCCAGTTATATCACAAAGCTTCCAGTCATGTTGGGTGGAGCCCTTGGTCCCCCCTGGGAATTCAAGGACTACCACTCAAAGTGCTTCTCTTATTTTTCAAACCACCCCTAAATTTGGGGGTGAGGGACAGTCCGCTGATCCCTAGAACCAGGTATCCTTTTCTCTGCATCATTTCCCAGGCCCCACTCTTCTCTCCTTTAGGTCCATATCAGTCCTTTCTCATAAATGCCATCATTACATCTAAGAAACCAAAGTACCTGATCTTATTGATCATGATTTTCATTTCATCTGTTTCTCCTGAGTCCTAACATAGACCTTTTGAGATGCTGTGTGGCAGGTGTCTCTTACTGTCTTCTGTGCTTGCCCCCATCCTCAAGTCTCCTTGATGAGTAAGCAGTGCAAATGTTGATACTGAATCTCAGAGTAAAGAACACTACTCATCTAGTCTGGAGGTTTTCTCTGTTAGAAGTTATGATCTAATTATTTCCAACTCTAAAAATTATTAACCAATTATACCCAATTGTCTAAAGATCCATTCCTAAAATCCCATTAATTCAAATTAATTCCTCCCTACTGTCTTGATAAAAGATGTTTTACCCCTCACTTGAAATACAAGTTCCTTTCAACACAGAGGCCTGTGAATATGCTATTAGTATATAAATTCTCCTTCTACGTTGCCATTATATAAATGAGTAGTGGGAGTAACTGAAATTTAGAGATATATTATAACTGGCATTATTTTGTTCATTAAATTAATTTGAAATAAGAAATGTACATTCAGGCTGGATGTGGTGGCTCATGGTTGTAATCTCAGCACTTTGGGAGGCCAGGGTGGGAGGATTACTTGAGCTCAGAAGTTCAAAACCAACCTAGGCAACCTAGTGAGACCCTGTCTCTACGAAAAATTAAAATAGTGGCCAGGCATGATGGTGCACACCTGAAGTCCCAGCTACTTGTGAGGCTGAGGTGGGAGGAATGCTTCAGCCCAGCAAGTTGAGGCTGCAGTGAGTTGTGATGGTGCCACTATACTCCAGCCTGGCCAACAAAGCGAGATCCAGACTCAAAAAAAAAAAAAAAAAAATTTACATTTAGTAAACAAATTATTAGGGTTAATGATTCAAAGTGGGTAATAATTCAAAAGATTTCCTCTCATAAAGGAAAATTTTGTGAATGAAAAGAGAGGATTTGAATTGACCTGTGACACTGGCTTTTTCTGTGACCTTACTAATATCCCAAAGAGCTTTAAGAAAATATTTTTAAATAATGCAAACTTGTATGCCTTTGACATTCCAGTCACCCAAGTGGCCAGGAGTTTAGGTAATGAATAATTGGAATGAAAGTTGCTGTAACTTGTCCAAATCTAGAGATAACGATTTAGATTTGATTTAGATTTTTCTTTTTGAGCCAAAAAAGAGCCCCTTGCTGTACCTTATCTTCTAATATTATATCACACACCTGTTTTGAATCTTTGCATTGGTGAATGTTATATTTATTCTTTCAAAGTATCTTGTAACTACATAATCAGAATATAAGTAGACTTCAGTCATTGGTTTATAACTTTATTCTTTAGAGAATATGTAGTACCTAATATGTGCCAGGCATTCCATTTGACTTGGAAAAATATGAAGATGAAGACACAGTCACTACCCTCAAGGGCTTAAAGTCTATTTGTGGAAATAGGTGAACAAATTATTAACAATGACAGAATGTGGCTAATACATTAACGAAAATATGGACTAAGTGCTTTGGCGGCATAGAGGAAGTAGTGAATAATATATTCCTGAAAAGTTGAGAATTAACCAAAATTAAATCTGCCACCTTGGGACTAGACTGGAATGGCAGTTGTAAGGTGAATGAATTGTTCTGACCCCAGCCTAGTCTGGTACATTTACTGGTTTTCCTCTTTCCTGTAGACACCTTTACCTTGTTTGCTCAAGAATATTGTGCAACAGTGGACCTTCATGGTTTCCAAGCAGAAAAATGCTGTTTGACCACTGAGCAAATTCTTCTTGACTGCTTTGGATTAAGAATTGCTACTCTGGTGAAATTAAGCCAAAGTGTCATTCAGGAAGCAAGATGTTTCGTTTGAACAGAACATAAATCAAAGCTGGAAGTGGGGGCTGCCTAGACTCCCTGTTCTGAAGCCCTCTTGACTCTGTGAATTCCATCACCAAATCCTTGCTTCCAGACCTCAGGAACATGGCTTCAACGAGTCTGTCTATTCCAAACCCACGCTTCCCACTGCTTTCATTCTGAAGCTTCTAGGGCTGTTTCAAGAATGCAATGCAAAATTAAAATTTCATGGAATGTTATGCAATTCTTTCTAATAGAAAGCCAGTAAAATTGTCAAATTTCATTGATTACTAAGCCATGTAGATGACTGGCCAGTTTGAAAGGTCCACACTATGGTTTGAATCTTCGTTTCCTCACCAAAATCCATGTTCAAACTTAATCCCCATTGTGGTGATATTAAGAGGTGTGGTCTTTGGGAGGTGATTAAGTCATCTATGGCATTAGCACCTTATAAAAGGGCTCAGGGATGAAGGGAGCACCCTGTTGCCTTCCTATCTCTTCCTCCACGTAAGGACATTGCTTTCCTCCTCTGGAGAGGATGCAGCAACAAGGCGCCATCTTGAAAGCAGAGAGCAGCCCTCAACAGACACCACTTCTACTGGCTTCTTGATCTTGGACTCTTAGCCTCCAGAACCATGAGAAATAAACTTCTGTTCTTTTATCAATTACCCAGTCTCAGGTACTTTGTTGTAGCCACACAAAAATGGACTGAAATAGTCTATTAAATTAAAAATAAATGAAATTTATTGATAAATTCCGAATAGAATGTATTCCTCCTGATACAGATATACAAAACACTGAACAGTGACTGATAAATGAAAGTCACTGATGTTTCTCTTAGATGAGTGCACCTCCCAGAGGTGATGGTGGCCAATCAGAGCTCAGAGTTCTGCCTATAGCTGCATTAACTCACTGTGGGGAGTTAGTCAAGCTATTTTAACTCCTTCCTAGCTTAGATAATCCACCTGTAGAAATAAATGAGAAAAACTATACATTGAAATTTTGGAAAATCAGATGAAAGATGATATAAGAGTAGAGAAAACCCTATTTTTATTTCGTTGAGATACAATATTATTTAGAAAATGATTAAAATGATACATTAGGTTAGAGGTTCCCAGATTTTTGACATCAGAAATTCTTTGTTTGGCTTTGTGAGATCTTTAAATTTCTCTCCTTTCCAAGTATATATAAACACCTATATATGTACTATATAAAAATTATAAATATATATACAAAGGCACTATATAAATTATACATATAATTTTTATATAGTATGTTTTTAATGATAAAAGTGATACATATTCACAGTAAGAAATTCAAATAGTACAGAAGGTTGAAAAGAGTGTGGATTTTTACTACAACAAACAATGTTACAATAAAAGTCCTTATCCATTGGATGCATTCCCGGAGGTAGAAATGATGGATCAAAGAGCGTGTGCATTTTAAATTCTAATAGATATTTGTCAAGTTACCTCCAAAATGTTTGCACCATTTTATGCCCCACCAACAGTGGCTGTTTCCAGGCACCTTCCCCATCCCTGGATATTATCAAACTTTTAAATTTGATATGGCCAGTGGAAAGTAGGAAAGAAGAATAAACTAAAAGAAGCCATGGTAAATGGAAAACATGAAATCAGATGGCAGAAATATTTATTACACATTCTAATATGATGATGATTATATACTGTTATATATCATGTTATACATAATGTAATTATTAAAACGTCAGAGTTAAAACAGATCAAAAGGCAGAGACTTTTAGCATTTATTATTGATTATTAGTATTAGTAATAGCTTATTTGTAATTAATATCACTTATTAATATTACTTTCAAGAGACATGTTTTTTAAAAATATAGAAAAGTTGAAGTGATGGAAAAATAATAAACTAATCAAATATGGATCAAAGAAAGATGAGACAGCAGTTTTAATATTAACATGTAATATATTTAATCTAATACTAATATTGGAGAAAATAGAATTTAAAAGTAAAAGAAATCATAAGATATATTGCTTGCAAAAAGATGGATTATTTAGAAAAGGCATTGGCTTATTACATGAAAAATAATAAATTTAGAGGCCTACCTCACACCATTAAAGGATAAATGGTCTGAGCACAGTGGCTCATGCCTATAATCCCAGCATTTTGGGAGGCTGAGGCAGGAAGATCATTTATGCCCAGGAGTTTGAGACCAACCTAAGCAACATGGTAAGACCCTATCTCTACAAAAAATTTAAAAATTATTTGGGCGTGGTGGCGTGTGCCTTGTAATCCCAGCTACTCAGGAGACTGAGGTGGGAGGATTGCTTGAGCCCAGAGGTTGAGGCTGCAGTGAACCATGATCACACCACTGCACTCTAGCCTGGGTGACAGAGCGAGACCTTGTCTCAAGACAAAATAAATAAATAAATAAATAAATCAGTGCAAAAATAAAAATATAAAATTAATAGAAGAAAATGTTGGGGGATTTTTGGGAAAATCCCCAAAAAACATAAACCAGAAAAGTAAAAACTGATGGATTCAACGAAATCAAAATTAAAGATTTGGGGTCAACAAATAAAGCTTAATATTTACTAAGCAAAGTTGTTAATGTGTATTGATTAACCTAATCTTCCTAACGCCCATAAGAAGTAGAAGCTGTCATTACTATATCTTAGAGGTGAGGAGTCAGGCACAAGTTGGTTAAATAGTTTGTCCAAGGTCACATCAGTAATTTAGGAGCTGAAGAGAGAGCCCTCGGGTTTAACCACTACACTACATTGCCGCCAGAAGACAACAGAGACAAATTAAACACGTGGGTGGTACACTGGGGGGAAACATTTTAAATATCTATAACTTACACAAAAGAATGTACAAGAAACCCCTGCAAACTGAAAAGGGAGGAAAAAGGAAAGCCTGTCAAACACGGGCAAAAGATATAAACAAGCAATTCATCAGAAGAGAAAGCTTAAGCTGATTAGCAACTTCAGCAAAGTCTCAGGATACAAAATCAATGTATAAAAATCACAAGCATTCTTGTACACCAATCACAGACAAACAGAGCCAAATCATGAGTGAACTCCCATTCACAATTGCTTCAAAGAGAATAAAATACCTAGGAATCCAACTTACAAGGGATGTGAAGGACCTCTTCAAGGAGAACTACAAACCACTGCTCAATGAAATAAAAGAGGATACAAACAAATGGAAGAACATTCCATGCTCATGGGTTGGAAGAATCAATATCGTGAAAATGGCCATACTGCCCAAAGTAATTTATAGATTCAATGCCATCCCCATCAAGCTACCAATGACTTTCTTCACAGAATTGGAAAAAACTACTTTAAAGTTCATATGGAACCAAAAAAGAGCCCGCATCGCCAAGTCAATCCTAAGCCAAAAGAACAAAGCTGGAGGCATCACGCTACCTGACTTCAAACTATACTACAAGGCTACAGTAACCAAAACAGCATGGTACTGGTACCACAACAGAGACATAGATCAATGGAACAGAACAGAGCCCTCAGAAATGATGCCGCATATCTACAACTATCTGATCTTTGACAAACCTGACAAAAACAAGCAATGGGGAAAGGATTCCCTATTTAATAAATGGTGCTGGGAAAACTGGCTAGCCATATGTAGAAAGCTGAAACTGGATCCCTTCCTTACACCTTACACAAAAATTAATTCAAGATGGATTAAAGACTTACATGTTAGACCTAAAACCATTAAAATCCTACAAGAAAACCTAGGCAATACCATTCAGGACATAGGCGTGGGCAAGGACTTCATGTCTAAAACACCAAAAGCAATGGCAACAAAAGCCAAAATTGACAAATGGGATCTCTTTAGTTTAATGAGATCCCATTT
>NW_026652301.1:22092-113520 GCF_009828535.3 Hylobates moloch | reverse complement strand
AAAAAAAAAAAAAAAAAAGAGAAAACCCAAATAGCTAACTAGTATGTGAACAGATGCTCAACGTAGCTGGTAATGAAAACATGCAAAGTTTTAAAAAGACAGGCTTTACTGGCCTCTCCCCAGAACTTCCCAATCCTTGCCTGCTGAATGAAGTGGTAAATGAGTGAGTACACACTCTTTGAACAAGAGAACCACACGCCGGCTCCTCTGTCTACCTGTGCCTCTTCCAGTCCCAGGCAAGAGGCACAGCTAAATCTCAGGCCCCCTTTGGACTTGAGCGTCTCCCATCGTAACATCTCCAGCTGGATGTGATTGCGTTTTCTTCAACCTCTCCAAGTTATGGCTTGTACCACTCTAGGGGCACTCAGCATATGTTGCTTCCCTCTGTGGTTCTTTGTGTCTGTGTCCTACAGTTTACCCCCCAAGGACAGGAACTAAGTCGTAGTCATCTAGAATTCTCTGGAGTACTCGCATAATGTTTTGTGCATAACAGGAACCCAATAAATATTTATTGAATTGAATTTCATGGAAGTGCAGTACGTTAAGCTCCCAGTGAGTAGTCAGGAAACCATGGGAGCTTTGAAAATGAAGAAAAATTAGGTGGAAAAAAATTGACAAAGTTGGACTACATCAGCGCTTTCTGAAGTGTTCTCTACAGAACACAAATCCTATAAAATGCTACCTGAAGGAAGGGTCTTGGGTCAAATAATTTTGTGGAGCACCACATGATCTACTCCCACCCACCCAATCCTTTTGGGGACCGTAAGCAGTGGTGTGCTGGAGCTGGCTTGTTCCAGCTTGCAAAAGTCAATTGTTAAATGTCTAGGAAGTTTGTGAGCCAATTGTTAAACATGGTCATTATTAAAAATTAAACTGTATAAACTTCCAATTAAATAAACTCTATTAAAAAGGCAATGATTACAGAACACAATACTTCCTAATTAATTTACCACCTTTTCCTGTTAGGTGTGCTCTTGTTTATGTCTATTGCACTGTCTTGTGAGTGCTGGGTAATGTGTGCTGCTATGTATCTCTCCCCAGCTTCACAATCATTGATATGTTGGTAGCTGGATATTGGCTGTAGTGGGAATATTTACACCACAGAAATCAGCAGCTGCTGCAAAAGCAGGGCTTTTTCTCCAAAGAACTGGTGGTTAAGCATTTAGCGGCATATTCCTAGCCCCAAACATGTCGGTCTGTTAAACAAAGCATGGTGGCTCACGCCTGTAATCCCAGCACTTTGGGAGGCCAAGGCAGGTGGATCACCTGAGGTCAGGAGTTCGAGACCAGCCTGGCCAACATGGTGAAACCCTGTCACTACTAAAAGTACAAAAATTAGCCAGGTGTGATGGTGGGCGCCTATAATCCCCGCTACTCAGGAGGCTGAGGCAGGAGAATCACTTGAAGCCAGGGGGCAGAGGTTGCAGTGAGCTGAGATCTTACCACTTCACTCCAGCCTGGGCAACAGAGCAAAACTCTGTCAAAAAAAAAAGAAAGACAGACAGAAAGAGAGAGAGAGAGAGAGAAAGAAACTTCTGATCTCCTGATAGCCCTACAGAAAACACACCCGTTTAACTGTATAAGTGACTGTTCTGAACTTTATCTGATCATGAAATTATTTTAATGCATAACATCTACCAACATCTTAAGACATATACTTTGGGAAAAACTGGACTAGCTAATCGCTAAGGCCCTTCCTAGTTCTTGCAATATATGAAAATGACAAGCCTTCACATACAAACTTATCAACCTCCTTTCTTAGATTTTCAAGGTATTAAGAGGTGGATATGAGTTAATCAACCTTCTTGTTAAAAACAAACTCAAAATAAATTTAAAGGATTTTTACTTCCTAGGAAATATTATTGATTGATCTTTGTTCCTCAGTTCCAAGCAATTTGATTAAGGGCAAAACATTACGTGGAAAGATTTTATTTACATTCCATCACTGAGCAAGGAAATCAATGTCTCTAAATGTCTTTTTCTTCATCTGTAAAGTGGGATACATTATAGGATTTTTGAGAAAGCAGCCCAAGATTATGCATGAAGAATTACTTGGCTAGCTGTCCAGTTTTTACATATAAAAGGAAATATGATTCAGGTGTTTCTCTCTGAAAGTGGTGTGATAAATATGGTTCATAAACAATCTTTAGCTTAGTTTGCCAAATCTCAGAAGCCTTCTCCCAAATGCCTGTAGCAAAGTGGATAAAGTCTTGGCTCAGACTCCAAAGTAACCTAACCGTGCTCCACTGTGACAGCTCAAATGTGATTGTTAAGATGTCTCCTTGCTTTATGGCTCAGCTCACAGGAAACTACAGTTATGTTTTCAAAAGATACAATCAAAGCCAATTGTATCCAGACTGATAGTAAATGGGAATGAGGCCGGGTGGTCCCAGTGCAGATGGAATTTGTGGTAGAGTGTTTTCAAGAAGTGGCCCTTGTAATTGCAAGTCATTATGGTTCAGAGCCCACATGCAATCTGATTTGAGCCCAAGAGGTGATTTTTATCTCTCAGGTCAAATTAATGTGGCATAGATCCACTTTGGAATATTGATTTCATAAACATAGACATTTTCATTTTTGCTAACGGTCTAGAAATGTTAACCTGCCTCTGAAGAGGTAACTATTCAAAGGTGAGGATGAGGAGGGGGAAGAAAGGAAGGAGGAAAATCTTGCTTGCTTGCTTTCTCTCTTTGATCCCTAAGCACGTAAAAGGATGGCAGAATGCCCGGCATATGCTTCCTGCTTTTGCTGGCCTACACCCAAGGATCTGGGGTCTTCAGCAAGTCCTGAGGGCTGCAGTGCAGCTCTCCTGCTGCTGTTGCCTGTAGTGGTTATCTGAGCATTTAACAACCAGGACAGCACAGGCGCCGAAGGACCATGATGGGCACCGGCCAGGGCTCTGCACGCAGCATCCTGGAGGCCTGGCCTGGGCCAGGTGTCCCCGCAGAGAAAACTGGGTGCTTGGAGTGACAGGGACCCCTGGAAAAGGCTGAGGACAACATCAAATTACCAACCCATGTGGACCTATTTCCATATTTTAACAACTGACATGAGCATACAGAGCATACTGGCTGAATGTCAGCCTTGCCTGCCTGCACCCCACCTTAGTAACACATTTTCCAGTTTTTTGACTCTGCCCATGTAGAATGATCCAGGTATGGGCAGCCATGGGATCACCAGTGTACAGTAATAATGCAATGGCCAGCTATGTCTTGCTTAGGAATAAAAAGGGACACTGGTATTTATCTACCACTCATTTATGCACCAGACATGGTGCTCAGTTTTCATGATTATCTTACTTAATCCTCAAAATAATCCTATTGGATAAGTATTATCATACTTATAGATGGAGAAAATGGATAAATATTATCACCTTCATATTATAGGTAGACCCTTATATCATAGATGGTCAAGTTTACTAATCCAAATTCACACAACTAAAAATTGGTAGAACCAAAGTGTCTGTATGAGTCTGTCTGGCTATTTCTACTGTACTAGATGGGGTAGTGGTTGAGCATAGGCCCTGAAGCCACACTGCCTGGATTTCGAGATTATCTCCGCCACTCAGCTAGCTATGTGAGCTTAGGCAAGTTACTCAACATCTCTATGCCTCAGTCTCCATATATATATATATATATATATATATATATATATATATATATGTATATATTTATATATACATATATATATATATTTTTTGAGACCGAGTCTCGCTCTGTCACCCAGGCTAGAGTGCAGTGGTAAAATCTCGGCTCACTGCAACCTCCGCCTCCCGGGTTCAAGTGATTCTTCTGCCTCAACCTCCTGAGTAGCTGGGATTACAGGCACACACCACCATGCCCAGCTAATTTTTATATTTTTAGTAGAAATGGGGTTTCACCATGTTGGTCAGGCTGGTCTCGAACTCCTGACCTTGTGATCTGCCTGCCTCAGCCTCCCAAAGTGCTGGGATTACAGGCACGAGCCACCGTGCCTGTCCCTGTTCCTATATTTAAAATGGGAATAAGAGTATTTTCCTCAAAGTTTTGTTGGAGGATTAAATACATTGTAAAGTCCTTGGAACAGTCCTGGCATATAGTAATCATTCAATAAATCTTAGACTTTTCTTGTCCTTGCATCTCTCAGGATGGCCACCCAAGCCCAGCCCATTTATGGCCTGGATCGCTCCAGGTCAATGGATCTCCAATCTCCTTGTTAATGTCACCTCCTTTCTGCTCCCAAGCCAAATATTGGACATTTAAGAAAATCAATTCTTCAGCTTTCACTGTAGCCTTAAATACATAATTTTAAGACAGTATTGGGCTCTTTTGTGACCTGGTAACTAAGTTTTTACTTTTATTTTGTTTAATGACTTACTTATCACCCACACAATGTCTCTAATACTAAGAGAGAGAGGAGAACAGTCAGGGGGTGACCTAGGACTATGGGGACATGACTGGGGCAGGGCACTGGCTCATGAGATTTTTTTGGAACTGAATGTTTTAACAGACTTTGTTACTATTTAGGTATGGTGAGGCCAACAGATCGAGAGACAATCGCCATTAAAAAGGTAGTTTGTTACTCATAGTTCCCAAGGGGAGGGGGCACAGCACCATGAGGGCCACACGGGGATGTACCAGGGACCATCAGGAGGCAGAGGGAGCAGAGAAACTACAGGCAAGAGCCTCGACTGTGGTTTCTGTGGGAAGGAACAAGCAAGACGGGGTAAGCTAGTTAGGATCAGATGGTTTGAATTATTTCAGTGGGCTCTGGGAAGAGGGTCTGTCCCTAGTTGTCTAGTACCTGGGCCTGGGGGGGAGTAGGGCAGATGGGTAGTGACTCAGAGTATGAGAGCCCAGCAAAGAAGGTGGTTGGGGTGTGGACTCTAGGTTGGTTGGTTTGTATTTGAAAATTGTGCCCTTGGGCGGGTTGTTTACTATCCCTAGGAATTGGCTAACCCTGAAAGGGGCAGTCCCTCCAGGGGACGCAAGGCTCCAGATGTCAAAGCATCAGCATACAGAAAATAAAAGCCACGGTTCACACACTGAAGCACAGGGCACTACTGGGGTCCTATGGGAGAGGAAGGGGAGACTCCAGAAAGGCACGTGCACGTGAATGACCCCAGCTCCATAGAAGCACCTGAGTGGGTCTCTCCATCTGACTCCTGTCCTCCCTTTTCACCCCCATCTCCAATGGGGGGCCTCCATGAACTCGCATTTCCAGCTGTCAGCCCTCCCTTCCCCATTGTCTGTCTCTTGCTACGCCTGCTCACCTCTTCCTATCTTCTCCACAAACACCTGATTGTCAAGTCTCCAGGCTCTTCTGGTTGAGCCCTAGAAAACCTTGCTTTTCCGTCCTCGCTTCCCCAGAACCCAGCAACTCTGTCATACTTAAACCCTTTCCACCAGCTTATACAAACAGGCCTTTTACAGAATACCCACTGGCAGCAAAGACATATACAAAGCCACAATGGGGTATATTCAGCAGTCAAATATGAACTTCTGGGTGTGGGCTTACATCTCAATGAGCTTTGTAAAAACGAGTGATCTGTGCCCTCCTAAAAGGGCAGGGCCAGGGCAGAGTTCTGAAGCTGACCAGGCTCAGCTTTCGGGAAAATTGCCTAAATGCTTTCTGAGTATAGCTGAGCACCACTGAGTCATCTCTGTGCCACTCCAGCATGGTCAGAAGTGCCGGGGCACACCGAAAGGGCAGTTGCAGCTGCCCAGAGGGGCCATTTGTATTCCTCCCTTCATGGGCTGGCAAGCTGTGTGTGAACCACTTACTAAGTCACCTGGGGGAAGAATAGTGACTTAGGGTATGGGTAACAAGCAGGTTCCGTAGATTGTGGGCCTGTAGGAGGTCTGTCTACTAGAAGCCAGTTATACATGGGTGACTAAAGTGCAGTCAAGTTCCCCTCCCATTGACACTTTACAAACCAACACAAAGCCCTACGTCTAAAGCCATCAGATTTCCCAACTGAAGGTACCATTCAAAAGTTCTGTTTTAGGATTGGGGAAGTTTCTGGGAAGTTCCTTCAGCAAGAAGCTTTAATTCTAGTAAGTCAAAGTGTACAGAAATGAGATAAACATGAGTGTAATTACGTAATTGTTTTCTCATTGAGAAACCTTCCCATGTGAGATATTTCAAACCACTTTGGACAAGGCAAAATTTCCTTCTATGATTTTTTTTTTTAAAAGACCTGATACAAAAAGACCTATCAGAGAAATGGTACAAGAATTGGCCTTTGAAATTCTGTTGTTTTTAATAGTGTTATTTCAGCATATGTACACAATATTTTATTTTAAATTTTACAATAAAACATGCATTTAAACACATCTGCAGTAAAAAAGCCAAAATTGTCAGCAGTTATTACACAATTCAGACTTTTAGAATTGATTTTTTTCTCCTGTTTCTCTCAGAGTATTTGTAAAATATGATGTCCAAGTGCCTGAGCTTTTCTGAACATTATCATATAATTTCTGCTTCTCCTGAACACATTAATTTCCTCTCTGTGCCCTCTGCCCACGCCATTTAACCTGCCAGGAAAGACCCCTCCCCTGCCTGCGTCAACCTCCAACTCACCCCCTTGGTCAAGCCCTACATCTCTGACCCTCGCAGCCTGAAGTAATGGCTATCCCCTTCCAATGCAGAGCAATTACTGCTGATGGGATGGCCTTGGCAATTAGCCCAGGATCCCCATGAAATAGCTCTTCCATTGCTCTCTATTAAAATGTCACTCAAACACTTTACTGGCGTTTGGTTCTCCCCTGAGTTAAATCTTATCTGCCCAACTGGACTGCACTGTTACTTTACTATTTTTTTGTGTCCCTCGGAAAGCCCAGCAGAGTCACCCTAGGAGGTGATGTCATTGCCGTGAGGTCTTGTTTTTGCCCTTTCACCCTTTGCCATTTTCTGAGTCCACATACAGTTTCATTAAATGCTAGATGTTTGACTTCTTTCTGGTAACCTGAAACTCTCAGTTCTGTTGGTTTTGGAACCTGGAAGACATGTCAACTGTGCTGCACACAACTTTCTTTAAAATGGGCAGATTAGAAGATTTGAGTAAACAAGTTCTTGTCTATTAATGACTTCAGAAAACGTACAGACCTGTATGTTATGTCTTCATCAGTTTTACCTCTCAAATAGGTGGGACTTATATTTCCACATCCGGTCATCATCAAGCTTTCTCGTGCAGCCAGGGAAACCGAAACACTTCCATAGCTGTGATCCAATGACAGCAAGTGGGATGCTATTGAGCTGCTGAGGCTGAATTACCCCTATCCATCTCATATCCAGAAACATTAGAGGGCTCAGCTAACTGCGCTAATTTGTAATATACCAGGGAGACCCAATCTGTGAAAAGGTGAGAAAGATTTTTATTTTATTGCCAGAGTTGAAACCAGACCTGAGTGGTACTTAAAATTTCAGTTACGTGAGGAGATTGGTTTCTTTACACTTGATGAGGTCTCTTACATCTCTGAGTTGGAATACATTCAGCAAAGGAGATCCATGAGCCATACGTTGGCGGCCTCTACTCATTATGAAACAATGTGTGCCTCTGCAGCTTAAAAGCAAACAAACAAGCTTAAATCCCCACTCTCCTGGGTTTCATATGTGGGGACAGTGCTACGGTGAGTGTCCTGAGAACAAACACTACGAGCCTTTCTCAACCAGCAAGCAGTGCCATATACAATTGCAAGAGTTGCCTGTAAGGATGTTGAGAATTTCTCTAGGTTCCCTGTTCCCAACCTGGTGAGTCCTTCATCCTAGAAGAACCAAGGACAGCCTCTTTGCTCTGTTTGGAGAAGCCTCAAGAAGTCTCAGTGGCCAGCAGTCAAGTTTCAAATGCCACCATTGCAGATGGGGGCCTTGGGGTTAGAGCACCACTCCTGGGCACAAACACACATTTATGTCCAACCCTGGACCAGGAGAAATCGCAGAACCAGCATCCCAGGCCTGACCCTCACAAGGCCTGGCCTGGAGCCTGCCTTGGACAGAGGACCCAAGCCACTCTGAATCTCTCCACAGCCATGTCTCTTAGTCAGCCCGGCTGCTGTAATGAAATGCCAGACTCTGGGTGGTTTAAACAACAGATACTTGTTTTTGCATGATCTAGAGGCCATAAGTCTGAGATCAAAGTGCCAGCAGATTCAATTCTTCATGAGGGCACACCTCCTGGCTTATAGATGGATGGCTACCTTCCTGCCATGTCCCAATATGGTCTAGAGAAAGAGACAGGAAGAAAGAACAAGAGTACATGCTTCGATCTCTCGAACTCTTCTTATAAGAGCTCTAATCGATCCCTTCTTAGGGCCTTCCCCTCATGACCTCATCTAAACCTAAAGACTCCACTTCCAAAGGCCATCATATCGGGAGTTAGGGCTTCAATATATGAATTTTGGAGGGACACATTCATTCCACAACAGCATGTGAACTAGGTAACATGACGAGAATGGGTCAGTTCATGCTGGACCACAAAGCTGAAGGGTCATGAGGCAGAATTGGGCCTGGAAGACCCAAGTCCAGAACAAGCTGCAGCTGGAGTGGGGGAGGGGAGACAGGGAGCAGAACTGAAATCAATGAATAGAGATTGGAAGCCACTTTTGCTGTGAGGTGAGAAAAAAACCATACTCCGAATCTGGTTAAGGAAAGAGCATAAGAATGCATTTCCACAACTGTGACTGCTGAAGTCCCCAGGACCTCCTGAAATCAGTAATCTTCTTCCAGCTCCAGCACGCACGAGGACAGACTCTGCCAGGCTCCTGCCCTAGGATGTTAACGACTTATTTTTTAGGTGTGTATTCCTATCATAGGCTTCCCTTTCCCTGAGTTTGTCTAACTCAAGGCTGACTGGTACAGTCACAGGGGGCAAGTAACATCTGAAAGGCCATCCCCCAGCTGAGCAAGCTGAGGGCACATCCCTAGAGAAAGGGGCTGTTATGGGTTCAATTGTGTTCCCCAAAAAGGTATGTTGCATCTTAACCCTTGGAACCTATGAATGTGACCTTATTTGGAAATAGGGTCTTTGCAGATATTTTTAAGATGTAAATTAAGATGACATCATACTGCCCTAAGGAGGGCCTTTTATGCAATATGACTAGTGTCCTTACGAAGAGAAGAGACAGAAGCACAGAGACACACGGGGAGACAGTCATGTAAAGATGGAGGCAGACAGGGGAGCAATGCAGCTGCAAGCCAAGGAACACTAAGGATTGCTGGCAATCCCCAAAGCCAGAAGAAAGCCAGGGAACAGTTTCTCCCCTAGACCCTTCAGAGAGAGCATGGCCTTGCTGACACCTTGATTTCAGACTTCCGGCCGGAAAGAATAAAGACATGTTGTTTTAAGCCACCCAGTTTTTGGTAATTTCTTACAACATTCCTAGGAAACTAGCACAGGGATTTAGGTGTTTTTAGAGAGTGAATTCAGAAGAATCCCGGAACTCTGGGATTTGGCCAAAGAGGATGAATGTGAACAAGAGCTATAGCTGGAGACTTTGCATGTAGGGGTCTTGTGAAGATGCTCTCTGCCTGCCTGGGGCAGGGGAGGCAGGAGGAAAAGAGAAGTTAGAGGTTCCAATGCAATAACTCTCCACTGAATTTGTTGCCTCTCTTTCTAACAGTGATCACTGAAGTTCCAGGATGTCCAGTGAGTGAATACTGACTACAATCAAAGAAGAAGAGGGAGGAAGGAAAGGAGGTGAGGTGAGGCAGGGAGAAGCCTTTGCTCCAAGTATATAAAAAGACTGCTTATGGTTGATTTATTCAACCAAGATTTCGTGAATGCCTATAATGAGCTATGTGTTATACTAAGCACAGAGACTGCAAGGTTGAAAAGATGCAGTCCTTCCCCTTCAGCAGGTCACCATCTGGGTAAGGGGATGGGTAAGTCTACCTAGCAAATGTATTATAAGAGAGCAAACGCAAGTGCAGTCCTTGCAGCTACAAGGGGCTTCTCTTTGGGTGCTGAAGTTTGCAGGGTAAACTCTATGGAAGGGAAAAGTAAGCTGAGTCCTAAGGGAGCTGTGGAAGTTGGCCTGACAGATTGCTCAGTTGGAGGGTAGGACATTGAACCTACACCATGGAAAGGAAGGCAATAAAGACTGCAGCCCATGGAAAAGCCTGGAACCTCATACAAACAACATCTCAGATTCTGTCTCTGAGCTTACTCAAAGTCCTCGCTTTGCTGAAAGGTGCTCTGATAATCATGCTTTTTGTGTGTTCGGACTCGGTAAAGGACCCTTCTGCACGGGCCATCCCTCTGAAGTTACTAATCAGTGATTTGGTTTTATAGAATTTTGCACCTCTTTCTTAGATTTCATCACTCCATGGAAAGGAGCTCCACTTTCCAATGCTCTTACTAGGCACTTAAACAGTATTTGCCTAGCCAGCTTTTACCTGTTCACAATTTCTTCCTTTTCATGCATGCTGAAATGGAGATTCTGACGGTGCCTTGGACTGGTTCCAATAAATGTTCCCATATAAGTTTTCAAACACGGAAAAGCTCTTTAGAGACTACTCTAAAATAATATTACATCAGAAGCAAGTTCTTCTCTCCAGATTGCTGTAGGTCAATTTTGAGAGGCCAGAATTTTCTTAAATGCCTTTTGTATGGCAGGGATAACAAATTCGTACTACCCTGTCACTCTCTGTCCCCATCCTGCCACCCAGGCCAGGGGTATCTCCAGCAGTGTCCCAAGGGAAGGTTTGAGAGTCGCCCCTGCTCTCCTTAGCAGCATACTCTGATATTTTGTGCCTTTCCTGTATCTGGTTAGGTGTATTTATGAATCATAGTACCTGAGTTTAACCAAATAAACCACCTCAAAATAGACAAGCAACTTGAAAAGACTGAAGACAATGAATAATGCAACATCGAGTCAACACCAAAAGGATAGCAGAACTGCCACTTCCACCCATTACTTGAACTCTTCATCAGCTAAAAACCAATCATCCACAACAAGAAAGATACAAATATTAATAATATTTTTGTAGGAGGATTATAATGGAATAAGCTTGGGTTGGTTTTTAACAATATGTTCATGTTAAAATGAACCATATTCGTATTTGAGTATATTTATCAAGCAAATTTAGAGAATTCTCTGCTCAACAATAGATCTGTTTTCTATTGTTGCTATAACAAATTATCACAAACTAAGTGGCTTAGAACAATACGAATGTATTATCTTACTGTTCTGGAGGTCAGAAAGCATAGAATCAAGGTGTCCGCAGGTTGTATTCCTTGTGCAGTTTCTAGGGAAAATACTGTTTCACTGCCTTTTCCGTTTCTAGAGGTCGCTGACATTCCCTGCATCTTTTCCTCTATCTTCAAAGCCAGCAACGTGGGACCTTCAGATCTTTCTGACTTTACCTCCTGCTTCTGTTGTCACATTTCCTCTTACTCTGACCCTCTTATAAGGACCGTGTGATTACATTGGGACCCCCAGATAATCCAGGATAATCTCCTGCTTTGAGCAGGAGGGAAATGTGAGCTGCCTTCGCACCTGTATGAGTCTCCTATTATTGCTGTAGAATATTACCAAACACAGTGGCCAAAAACAGCACAAATTCATTATCTCACAGTTCTGGGGGTCAGAAGCACAAAACCAGTCCTACGGTCAAGGTGTATTTGTCAGGGTTCTCTAGAGGGACAGAACATATATATATATATATATATATATATATATTATATATATGATTTCACAAGGTCCCACAGTAGGCCCTCTGCAGGCTGAGGAGCAAGGAGAGCCAGTCTGAGTTCCAAAACCAAAGAACTTGGGAGTCCGATGTTCAAGGGCAGGAAGCATCCAGCACGGGAGAAAGATGTAGGCTGGGAAACTAGGCCAGTGTTTTCACATTTTCCTGCCTGCTTATATTCTAGCTGAGCTGGCAGCCCATTAGATTGTACCCACCCAGATTAAGGGTGGGTCTGCCTTTCCCAGCCCACTGACTCAAATGTTAATCTCCTTTGGCAACACCCTCACAGACACACCCATGATCAATACTTTGTATCCTTCAATCCAATCAAGTTGACAGTATTAACCATCACACAAGGTGTTGTCAGGGCTGCCTCCTTTTGGAGGTCCTAGGGAAGTATCTATGTTTTTATGTTGTTGAGCTTGTGGAGGCTACCTGCATTCCTTGGCTCATGGTCCCTTCTTCCACCTTCAGAGCTGGCAGTGTTGCTGCATCTTCCCATCTCTCTCTGATTGGCCTTCTGCCACACTCCTCCACATTTAAAGGAACTTCGTGATTACACTGGGTTCACCTGGATAATCTAGGATAATCTCCTTGTCTCAAAAATCCTTAATTTAATCATGTCTGCAGAGATCCCTTTACCATATAAAGTATTAGGTTGGTGCAAAAGTAACTGTGGGTTTTGCCATTACTTTTCATTGCAAAACCCACAATTACTTTTGCACCCATCTAATAGCATACCACAGGGGCCTGGGATTAGACATCTTTGGGAGGCCATTGTTCAGCCTACCACAGGCTCTTTAACTAGTGCATATTTACAGATACATAAATGTGCCTCTCTTTACTACAATGAAAATAAAAGATTACCCTTAAGTCAGATCATAAAATGATAAAAACGGAACCTTCTTTTCATATTTATTCTACTGATTTCTCCCTTTAATCACTTATATAATGCCCTGGAAGAATAAATAATTACCTGATAACCTCAATGATTAAACAATCTCAATCAATAACAAATGTTTATTGAGCCCACATCATGGTTTAACAAATTTGCCTTGCTTCGTTTTCCACGCAGGAACCCGAGGAAGGCTGTAATCAGTACAACAGTCAGCGCTGCCTTCACTTGGCAGTTTGCACTACGGTGTTAGGTCACTTAACAAAGGGTCAATTCAGAGGAGAAAAAAAAAAAAAAAACAGTCCAATTGCTTGTTTGACTTTCACATAGGCAAAACAACCATTTGACTGATGGAGTCTTTCATTTTCATGCAGTTATTTTAGCACCTTATAACTACAAGCCAAGTGTGCCATTTACATAAACATACAGGAGTCTATTTACAGCATTATCAAATGTTTTGATTCATCTGTGAAATCAACATTAACCACTCCCAACACTTTTATTTACCTATGGCACACCCAACCCTCACCGCCTCTCTACACTCCTTCCTCCCCCAACCTCCTGTTTTTCTCTGTGAGTCCTGGGCAGAATTCTCCATCCAATCGGGTCTTTGTTACTTTTATTTTTATTTTTTTATTTTTTTATTGTTATTTTTTGAGACAGAGTCATGTTCTGTCGCCCAGGCTGGAATGCAGTGGTATGATCTAGGCTCACTGCAAGCTCCACCTCCCGGGTTCATGCCATTCTCCTGCCTCAGCCTCCCCAGTAGCTGGGACTACAGGTACCCCCCACCACGCCTGGCTAATTTTTTTTTTTTTTTTGTATTTTTTAGTAGAGACGGAGTTTCACCATGTTAGCTAGGATGGTCTCGATCTTCTGACCTCATGATCCGCCAGCGTCGGCCTCCCAAAGTGCTAGGATTACAGGCGTGAGGCACCGCCCCCGGCCAAGTATTCCCCCAAATGCCTATTATGTGCCAGGTACTGAGTTGGGTCCAAAACCAAAAAAAAAAAATAAAGTAGCAAGATGCATAATGATGCCGACATTTTTTAGCAAGAAACTCTAATGGTCCCCTAGTAGTGTGGGGGAGCTTGACAGGTTGGAGAACTTTCTAGGAGCTCAGGGAGCAGTCATTTGAGTGGCCTGCTTGTAGTGTTCTTGGTTAGGCAAGAGCAAGGTGGGCAGGCACCAGGACTCCGGGGAAGCAGTACCAGATCTTACTGTGGTGTGTGAAACTGCACTTCACAAAAACATCTTGGGGATGCAGATCTGTTCACTGAGAATACACGCAGGCAAATTTACAAAAGCTTCCCAGGCAGCTTTTCCTTTTTAAGGTTCTATTTTATTGGGAAGTTATCTAATAAGTTAGAAGGGTCTTTACTGAGGTCTGTTGGTAGAAGAGGAGCCCTAGGTTCCCAAAGGGGACATTATCATGAAGGGATGAGGAGTTTGGACTGATGGTCTAGTCTCAACTCCAGCACCAACTAGATGGAGGGGAAAGAGATGGCATTGTGGCACAGTGTCTGGCAGAGGCTGCAAACCCCTCCAGACACAGCCCTTCTCACACAGAGGTTATGCTCTGGGATCATTTGGTTGGGTGTGTGAGCATAAACTTAAAAAAAAAAAAAAAACATTGCCAATGGTGCCAAGACGTGGCAAATCTAGATGAGAAAGAGCATTTGTAAAGCATTGAACAAAGACACATTGGCCCACACAGGACCATTTTCACAGTGATTTCACTAAAGGGCCAAAAATGAGTCCTGGTATCCATAAACTGGGGCCCTCTAGCAAACTAATCAGACTTCCTAGGTCTTTACCTACTGGCATTTGGAGACAAGACTGACCTCCTTGGACTGAAAAGGTCTCCATAATGCTTAAGTAATTGTAGAAGTGAGAATAGGGAAGAGAAGAGCAAAAATACAAATTTCCTGCTAAAGGAGGGAAATGGTAGCTCAGCATGTCTCTGGAGAAATGAAATAAAAGATATGTGACTATATTTGTACCCCAAGATGGTAGCATAGGTAATTCACATCTGATTGTCAGTATCTAAAGTTGAACAACATACCCCAACAATAACCAGGATGATGGTTGTTGCTACCAGAACTCCTGAGCCAGGAAAGAGAGTGATATGTCTAAGGAAAGGGAGACAGAGTGGAGGAGTGAGGCAGGGAGGGTAAGAAGTGGGAGATGAGGCTGTATAGAACACAGGCTGGAGCAGGAAGACCTTCCATTTTCTAGGATTTGCAGGGTCCTTCTTTTCTTCCCATAAAAAAAGCCAGAAAGTGCTATTGGGTCAGAACAATGGGTAATAGTTCGTGTCAATCAATGTGGCCAGTCTCTTGTGGGTAATTTGCATTCCTGGAAACCTCCAGATAAATATTCATCCCAAAATCTGCTACTAGAAAAGTGCCCTGAGGCCATTTCCTTTTGGTTCTCAATTTAGCAAAGGACTATAATGCCAAATTTCCTTTGCAAAAAGATACAGTAACACAACTAGTTAATGCTCAGTTAAAGTATAGTAACAATGTATTGCATACTTGAAAATTACTTAGAGAGTCATTTTGTTTTACATGTTCTTACCACCAAAACAGGGTAAATTTGTGAAATAAAGCATATGTTAAATTGACTTAGCCATTTCACAATGTATACAAATATCAAAACATGATGTTATGTACCATATATATACAATTTTTACTTGTCAATAAATAAATAAATGTCAATTAAAGTAAACCCTCTTAAAATGGGGACCAAATTTTCACAGTAAGCATAGAAACATTTTGATAAAAACTTAAATAAAACTAAAACTGATAAAAGATAAATTTATATTACATTCAACCAAATATAGGCTAAAATGTAACTATGCCTTAACTTTTGAAAAGACAAATTGCATGAAGGCTTTTGTTGAGGAGGGCATTATTATATTTTATATAAATTGCATGATAGCCTAAAATGACAGAGTTTACTTGACATTTGTGTTTGGCTTTTGCAGTAGGGTCATAAAGGAGGCCAAGGAGGGCAGGTCACCTGAGGCCAGGAATCCAAGACCAGCCTGGCCAACATGGTAAAAGCCTGTTTTTACCAAAAATACAAAAGAAATAGCTGGGCATGGTGGTGCGTGCCTGTAGTCCTAGCTACTTGAGAGGCTGAGGCATGAGAATCACTTGAACCCAGGAGGCAGAGGTTGCAGTGAGCTGAGATTGCACCACTGCACTCCAACCTGGGCAACAGAACAAGACGCCGTCTCAAAAAAAAAACAAAAAAAAAGTAATTAGAAAAAAAATTCTAAGAAATTATTAGTTTTCCCCCTGTGTCCCTTAATCCTTTGGTGGCCAAATTATTTTCTGCCTGTGGTATGTCTTGCTGTACCTTTCCTAAATTTCTCTCCTTCAGTTGTTCATCAGGTTAACTCTGCTGAACTCTCATTTGTCAACACTTTGAGTGTGATTCCAACAATTCTCCAACACTACTTTGATGGATTTTATGAATTCCTGGCTCTCATGAATTTGTACTCTATTGTTGAATGTTAACAACATCTGACCATCAGCAAGAGAAAAGCTACAAAATGCCTTGACATGATGAGTTGAGAAATACTCCAGCATTAAGCTGCAAGGGTTGTTTGTCTGAAGACTAATTTCCCCAGTGGTCAGATCATCAGCAAATGTTTTCAGGCCTTGATGGTTTCTGTTTGCCTCTGACTTTGGTTTCCCTCTGCATCCTGCAACCTCATAACTGAAGGGACTCCTCTAATGAGTATGGGATTAGAAAGGACCCCCTAAAGTTTGAAACTCACATTGTATCAGAAACTAAGTTCCTCATGTAGCCCCAAAGCCAATTTAGTTCCTAATATATACAGACTGGAGTAGGACGACTTGTTTGCAACTTACCTCGCCCTCATTTGGGAATGATTTTTATGAAAAATGCATCCTGGGTTGAGAGTGTACCAGGAGCATACTTTCCCTTCCGGCCAGAAAGCAACAACTGTAGCAGCAGCCTCCCAGGCACTAAAAACTCATTAACTCTACAATAAATAAATGAGGAAACTGATTATAAAATCCCTTGTAGCTCTAAAAGCCTGTGGCAAGGTGACTCTCTAGATCAGCCGAAGACACCTCTCTGGAGGGGTCAATCCAGGTATTCTAAAGCAGGACCCATAAGCATTGGTAGGAACTGACAGACCCCTCCTGCTCACAGATGACTATGGACTCAAGGTGGTCTTGACATTTATCCCTACGTAGTCTCACTGCCTGATTTCTTTAACTACATCATGGTTTATTTTTAGGCACTGGGTACATGAGCAGTTATTCATGGTTGGGACATAGTCTACCTCAATCCTTTGGTGAAGACTATCCATGTGTATAGGTCATTTAAAGCAAGCAAACCAGGTAAGTGGAAGCAGAAAAAATAGAAAAGAACAGAAATACCAACTTCCTTAAGCAGTTTCTGATATGTGCACAATTTATTTCTAATTATGACTAAAATCTACCCTATTTTCTGTTCTGTAGGGTTTGGATTTATTGCTGTAATAGTAGGCAAAATGCTTTTTCCATATTAATGCTGAAACTGCTATTCCTATCAAGGAGTATAATGTATTGTATCTGAAGATACTGGTAACCACTGAATTACATCTAAATACTTGTAGGTTTTTAACCATAAAATGTCAATGATCTTCTTTTTGTTAAATGCAATGAAGGCCCTGTTTATAGAAATCAAATTCACACCATAACAAAAAAACTTAATCACAAAGTGAATTCAAAACCCTAACAATGTTTAGTTTAACATATACTTTAAAAATAAAAATATAAAAGCTCCACTGGGAGAATCTAGAACTATCCTTCGGTCATAAACAACTAGAAAACTGGACAAAATATAGGAAACAAGAATTTTCAGAAATTGTACCACAAGCAGTACAGGACTATTCTTCCTGAAACATGGAAAATAAGCAAAGTGAGCCCCACCACTGACAAGGCTTTCTGCCTAGAGGAACTTTCTGGACTTTAGTGTAAGATGCTGGAATGGAAGTAGAGCCCTGGAATCTTGCTGAATTGAGGAGAAAAAGATGCAAGTTTAGGGAGTCCAAGGCAGCTCTGAGGGGAAATAGCTGCAAGGAGGGAGTCATGCAGAGAAAGCGCTCCAGAAGCCTGCACGGGAGTCCTGTGGAGTCTTTAGCTGAATGCCAGTCTGCGCATGTGTGAGGTGATAACTCATAAGGCCAGGCAAAAACAACTTCTGCAGAAAGAACAATCACCAGAGAACTGTACGCTGACAATTCCCAGAGTTCACACTGACTTGGCAATAGTTCCGTTTCTCATGAGGCAAAGTAGAAAGACCTCACTGAATAGGCAAGGCATTTAGTAGATATTCCAGGAGGGCCAGGCCTTAGAAATAGGGCTGTCTCAGAGCAAAGGCTAGGTTAGCCCATCCCAAAAGAGTTTAAAAATAAAACACAAAGGGGCCGGGCACAGTGGCTCACGTCTGTAATCCCAACACTTTGGGAGGCCGAGGCAGGTGGATCACCTGAGGTCAGGAGTTTCAGACAAGCCTGACCAACATGGTGAAACCCCGTCTCTACTAAAAATACAAAAATTAGCCGGGCGTGGTGGTACGCCCATAATCCCAGCTACTCAGGAGGCTGAGGCAGGAGAATCGCTTGAACCCAGGAGGCGGAGGTTGCAGTGAGCCGAGATTGCACCACTGCACTCTACCCTGGGTGAGAGAGTGAGACTCCATCTCAAAAAAAAAAATTAAAAAAAATAAATAAATAAAGCACAAAGGGATTAAGCCAATCTGCAAGTAACTTAGCTGCCTGACATAAAAAGCCTAACACTCTTTAAAAGAATGTGAAAAAAATCCAACCTTTAACAATGTAAAAGTTGTAATGTCTGGTATTTGATCAAAAATTACCAGGCATGCAAAGAAGGAAAATATAACCCATAACCAGGAAAAACAATTAATTCATAGAAAGAAACTCAGAAATGGCAGAAAATGGCATTAGTAGTCAAGGATTTTCAAATGACTAATACAAATATTATCATTATGATCATGATGTAAGGAAAATGTGAACATGATAGTGTAAGAAACATAAGATATAAAAAAGACACGAATGGAAATTCTAGAGATGAAAAATATTATATTTGAACAGAAAAAATATACTTGTTGGGATAAAAAGCATATAATACAGAAAAAAGTTTATTAAACTTGACCATAGCAATAGGAACTATGCAAAATGAAGAACAGAGAGAAAATATTTTTTTAAATGAAACAGAATGGTAGAGGCCTGTGAGTCAATATACTTGATCTATATACATGTGATTAGGGTCCCAGAAAAGGAGAGATAGATATAGAAAAAAATTTTGAAAAAATAAGATTAAAATTTCTCCAAATTTAGTGAAAAGCATAAACCACAGATACAAGAAGCTCAAAGAATCACAAGAAACATAAAGAAAACTACACAAACACCATTATAATCAAATTGCTCAAAACCAGAGAGTACCTCACAAGTAGCTGGAGAAAAAAGTACACACTATGTAGAGAAACGAGAATTAGAATGACCGCAGACTTCTTGTTAGTGACAAAATGACAAGAGAGTAGAACATCTTCAAAGTACAAAAAGAAAAAAAACTATTATTCTAGAATTCTAAATTTAGAGAAAATACCTTTCAAAATGAGGGCATGGCCAGGTGCGGTGGCTCATACCTGTAATCCCAGCACTTCGAGAGGCCAAGACAAGCAGATAGCTTGAGCCAGGAGTTCAAGACCAGCCTGGACAACATGGCAAAACCCCAACTCTACAAAAAAATACAAAAGCTAGTGGGGTGTGGTGGTGCATACTGTAGTCCCAGCTACTCAGGAGGCTGAGGCGGAAGGATCATTTGTGCCCAGGAAGCAGAGGTTGCAATGAGCCAAGATTGCGCTACTGCACTTCAGACTGGGTGACAGAGCCAGATCCTGTCTCAAAAATAATAAAAATAATAACAAATAAGGGAAGAATAAAGATTTTTTTAGACCAAAGGAAAAAGAAAAACCCTGAGAGGTCTTCACCAATCAATGTTTTCCCCCACTTTCCACTTGTGCTTTTTTTTTTTTTTTATTTCAATAGGTTTTTGGGGAATAGGTGGTGTTTGGTTACATGGATAAGTTCTTTAGTGGTGACTTCTGAGACTTTGGTGTACCCATCACCCAAGCAGCGTACACTGTACCCAGTGTGTAGTATTTTATCCTTCACCCCTCCCCGTCCTTGCTGCCGAGTCCCCAAAGTCCACTGTACCATTCTTACGCCTTTGTGTTCTCATAGCTTAGCTCCCACTCATAAGTGAGAACATACGATGTTTGGTTTTCTATTCCTGATTACTTCACTTAGCATATGGTCTCCAATTCCATCTAGGTTGTGGCAAATGCCATTATTTCATTCCTTTTTATGGCTGAATAGTATTTCAGGTTGTATATATAGCACATTTTCCTTATCCACTGGTTGATTGATAGACATTTGGGGTGGTTCCATATTTTTGCAATTGAAAATTGTGTTGCTATAAACATGTGTGTGCAAGTGTCTTTTTCATATAATGAGTTGTTTTCCTCTGGGTAGATACCCAGTAGTGAGACTGTTGGATCAAATAGTTGATCTACTTTTAGTCCTATAAGGAATCTCCACACTGTTTTCCACAGTGGTTGTACTAGTTTACATTCCCTCCAGCAGTGTAAAAGTGTTCCCTTTTCACCCCATCCATGCCAACATCTATTATTTTTTGATTTTTAAATTATGGCCATTCTTTCAAGAGTAAGTGGTTTTGATTTACATTTCCCTGATAATTGAGCATTTTTTCATGTGTTTGTTGGCCATCTGTATATCGTCTTTTGAGCACTGTCTATTCATGTCCTTAGCCCACTTTTTGATGAGATTGTTTCTTTTTTTCTTGCTGATTTGTTTGAGTTCCTTGTAGATTCAGGATATTAGTCCTTTGTCAGATGCATAGTTCATGAAGATTTTCTCACACTTTGTGGGTTGTCTGTTTACTCCTCTGATTTTTTATTTTGCTATGTAGATGCTTTTTAGTTTAATTAAGTCCCAAGTATTTATCTTTGTTTTGGTTGCTTTTGCTTTTTGGTTCTTGGTCACAACGCCTTTGCCAAAGCCAGTATCTAGAAGGGTTTTTCTAATGTTATCTTCTAGAATTTTAATGGTTTCAGGTCTTAGATTTAAGTCTTTGATCCATCTTCAGTTGATTTTCAGACAAGGTGAGAGATGAGAATCCAGTTTCATTCTCCTACATGTGACTTGCCAATTATCCCTGCACCATTTGTTGAATAGGGTACCCTTTCCCCACTTTATGTTTTTGCTTGCTTTGTCAAAGATCAGTTGGCTGTAAGTATTTGGCTTTATTTCTGGGTTCTCTGTTCTGTTCCATTGGTCTATGTGCCTATTTTTATGACATTACCATGCTGTTTTGGTGGCTATTGCCTTGTAGTATAGTTCGAAGTCAAGTAATGTGATGCCCCCAGATTTATTCTTTTTGCTTGGTCTTGAATTGGCTATATGGGCTCATTTTTGGTCCCATATGGGTGGGAGTTCAGTCAGGCTGGTGGGAAAAATTTTAAAGATAGTTATAAGTAATAGATACAAACCTTCCTGGAAGGCCGAGGGGTGTTGCGTAAGCTTCAGTATCAGATCTGGCTAAAACTAACCTTTGATCATTCTCAGGCAGGATGGCTGTCTTGTGGGGAGGGCTACCAGGTTAATTACTCTCTAGTGGTGTTGACTCAAAGCCTTTGTCATTTAGTGTGTGCTGAATAAACGCTGGCAGGGCCAGCTAGTCAGGGCGGTGGCTGCTACAACTCTTTGGGTCAGTTGTCTGGCCCCCTAACCTGCTCTTTCACTGATTATGAGTGTCTGAGTACATTATTCATCCATCATGCAGCTAGGGTCTGCGGGACGGACCCTGGCACATATGAATTTTATAATTTTTTTTTCTAGTTCTGCAAAGGATGATGATGGTATTTTGATGGGAACTGCATTGATTTTGTAGATTGCTTTGGGCAGTATGGTCATTTTCACATTTTCCACTCATCCATGAGCATAGGATGTGTTTCCATTTGTTTGTGTCATCTGTTACTTCTTTAAGCAGTGTTTTGTAGTTTTCCTTGTAGAGGTCTTTCACCTCCTTGGTTAGGTATATTCCTAAGTATTTTATTTTATTTTATTTTATTTTATTTTATTTTATTTTATTTTGCAGCTATTGTAAAAGGGGATGAGTTCTTGATTTGATTCTCAGCTTGATCGCTGTTGGTATACAACAGTGCCACTGATTTGTGTGCATTGATTTTGTATCCTGAAACTTTACTGAATTCATTTATCAGTTCTAGGAGCTTTTTGGATAAGTCTTCAGGGTTTTCTAGGTGGATGACCATATCCTCAGTGAACAGTGACAGTTTGATTTCCTCTTTACTAATTTGGATGCCCTTTATTTCTTTCTCTTGTCTAATTATTCTGGCTAAGACTTCCAGTACTATGTTGAATAGAAATGGTAAAAGTGGGCATCCTTGTCTTGTTCTAGTTCCCAAGGAGAATGCTTTCAACTTTTCCCCATTCAGTATAATGTTCACTGTGGGTTTGTCATAGATGGCTTTTATTACCTTAAGGGATGTTCCTTCTATGCCAATTTTGCTGAAGGTTTTTATAAAGGGATGCTGAATTTTGCCAAATGCTTTTTCTGCCACTATTGAGATGATCACGTGATTTTTGTTTTAAATTCTGTTTCTGTGATGTATCACATTTATTGACTTGCATATGTTAAGCCATCCCTGTATCCCTGGTATGAAACCCCCACTTGATCATAGTGAATTATCTTTTTGATATGCTGTTGGATTCAGTTAGCTAGTATTTTGTTCAGGATTTATGTTTCTATATTAATCACAGATATTGATCTGTAGTTTTCTTTTTTGTTGTTATGTCCCTTCCTGGTTTTGGTATTAGTGTGGTACTGGCTTCATAGAATGATTTAGGGAAGATCCTCTTTTTCTACATTTTGGAATAGTGTCAACAGAATTGGTACCAATTCTTCTTTGAATGACTGATAGAATTCACCTATGAATCCATCTGGTCCTGGACTTTTTTTGTTGTTGCCAATTATTTTATTACCATATCAGTCTTGTTGCTTGTTATGGGTGTGTTCAGAGTTTCTATTTCTTCCTGGTTTAGTCTAGGAGGGTGGTATGTTTCCAGGAATTTATCCATCTCCTCTGGGTTTTCTAGTTTGTGTATGTAAGGTGTTCATAGTAGGCTTGAATAATCTTTTGTATTTCTGTGGCATTGGTTGTAGTATCTGCTGTTTCATTTCTAATTGAGCTTATTGGAATCTTCTTTCTTCTTTTTTTAGTCTCATTAATGGTCTATTGATGTTGTTTATCTTTTCAAAGAACCAGCTTTTTGTTTCATTTGTCTTTTGTATTTTATTTGTTTCAATTTCATTTAGTTGTGCTGTGATCTTATTTTTTTTTCTTCTGTTTGGGTTGTTCTTGCTTCTCCAGTTCCATGAGGTGTGACCTTAGATTGTCTATTTTGCTCTTTCAGGCTTTTCTGATGTAAGCATTTAATGCTATGAACTTTCATCTTAGCACCACTTTTGCTGTATCCCAGAGGTTTTGATAGGTTGTGTTATTATTGTCATCCCATTCAAATAATTTTTTAATTTCCATCTTGATTTCACTGTTGACCCTAAAATTATTCAGGGGCAGGTTATTTAATTTCCTTGTATTTACATGGGTTTGAGCATTCCTTTTCGAGTTAATTTCCAATTTTATTCCACTGTGGTCTGAGAGAGTATTTGATACAATTTCAATTTTCTTAAATTTATTAAGGCTTGTTTTGTGGCCTGTTATATAGTCTATCTTGGAGACTATACCATGTGTTGATGAATAGAATGTATATTCTGCAGTTGTTGGGTAGAATGTTCTATACATATCTGTTAAGTCAATTTGTTCTAGGGTATAGTTTAAGACCATTGTTTCTTTGTTGACTTTCTGTGTTGATGATCTGTCTAGTACTGTCAGTGGAGTATTGGAGTCCCCCACTATTATTGTATTGCCATCTATCTCATTTCTTAGGTCTAGTAGTTCTTGTTCTATAAATCTGGGAGCTCCAATATTAGCTGCATATAATATTTAGGATTGTAATATAATGTCCCTCTTTGTCTTTTTTAACTGTTGTTACTTTAATATCTGTTTTGTCCGATACAGTAATAGCTACTCCTGCTTGCTTTTGGTGTCCATTTGTATGGAATATCTTTCTCCACCCTTTTACCTTAAGTTTATGTGAGTCCTTATGTTAGATGAGTCTCTTGAAGGCAGCAGACATTTGGTTGGTGAATTGTTATCCATTCTGTATATTTTAAGTGGAGCATTTAGGCCATTTATATTCAGCATTAGTATTGAGATGTGAGGTACTATTCTATTCATCATGCTAGTTGTTGCCTGAATACCCTGTGGGTTTTTTTCTTCATTGTTACTGTTTTATAGGTCCTGTGAGATTTATGCTCTAAGAAGGTTCTATTTTGGTGTATTTCAAGGTTTTGTTTCAAGATTTAGAGCTCCTTTTATCAGTTCTCATAGTGCTGGCTTGGTAGTGGCAAATTCTCTCTCAAGATTTAGAGCTCCTTTTATCAGTTCTTATAGTGCTGGCTTGGTAGTGGCAAATTCTCTCACTAAGATATTGTCTGAAATAGACTATATCTTTCCTTTGTTTGTGAAGCTTAGTTTCGCTGGATACAAAATTCTTGGCTGATAATTGTTCTGTTTAAGGAGGCTAAAGATAAGACCCCAATCCCATCTAGCTTACAGGGTCTCTGCTGAGAAACCTGTTGTTAATCTGATACATTTTCCTTTATAGGTTACCTGATGCTTTTGCCTCACAGCTCTTAAGATTCTTTCCTTCTTGACTTTAGGTAACTTGATGACTATGTGCCTAGGCAAAGAGCTTTTTGTGATGAATATCTTGGGTGTTCTTTGAGCTTCTTATATTTGGATGTCTAAATCTCTAGCAAGGCCAGGGAAGTTTTCCTCAATTATTCCCTCAAATATGTTTTCCAGACTTTTATGTTTATCTTCTTCCTTGGGAACATCAATTATTCTTAGGTTTGGTTGTTTAACAGAATCCCAAACTTCTTGGAGGCTTTGTTCATTATTTTGATTCTGTTTTATTTGTCTTTGTCAGATTGGGTTAATTTGAAAGCCTTGTCTTTGATCTCAGAACTTCTTTCCTCTATTTGTTCAATTCTGTTGTTGAGGCTTTTCAGTGTGTTTTGCATTTCTCTAAGAGTGTCCTTCATTTCCAAAGTTGTGACTACTTTTTATTTATGCTATGTACTTCTCTGGAGATTTTTCCATCCATATCCTGTAACATTTTTAAAATTTCTTTAATTTAGTATTCACATTTCTCTGGTGCCTCCTTGAGTAACTTAATAATTGGCCTTCTGAATTCTTTTGCTGGCAATTCAGATATTTCTTCTTGGTTTGGATTCATTGCTGGTGAGCTAGTGTGATCTTTTGGGCGCATAATAGAACCTTGTTTTGTCATTTTACCAAAATTGTTCTTCTGGTTCCTTCTCATATGGGTACACTATGTCAGAGAAAAGATCTGGGGCTCAAGGGCTGCTGTTCATTTTCTTTTGCCCCACAGGTGTTCCCTTAATGTGGTACTCTCCCCTTCCTCTAGGGATGGGGCTTCCTAAGACCTAGAGTGCAATGATTGTTATTTCTCTTCTGATTCTAGCCACCCAGTGGAGCTACCAGGCTCTGGGCTGGTACTGGGGAGTGTCTGCAAAGAGTCCTGTGATGTGATCCATCTTCAGGTGGATAGCAGTACCTGCTCCAGTGGAGGTAGCAGAGGAGTGAGGTGGACTTTTTGTGGGAACTTGGTTGTAGTTTTGTTTAGTGTGCTGGTTTTCTCTAATGCTGGTTGTCCCGGCAGTAAAGTTGTCATGTAGACAGACTCAGGACCTCTGGTTATCCCGGATGTTACAGGCAGTGGAGTTAACTGTTTTCTCCTTTCTTGGGACAAGGCTGTTCTTTTATGAGTTGCTATAATGGTTTGTGTTGATTGGCCTCCAGCCAGGAGGTGGTGCTTTCAAGACAGCATCAGCTGTGGCAATACAGGGAGGATACAAGCTTGCCCTAGGTTGGCCAGGTGATGGGTGAAGCCACAGAGCTTCAAAGAGATAATGTCTTTTGTCTTTGGCTACCAGGGCAGTGTTAGTACCATCATCAGGTGGGGGCAGTGTTAGGCATGTCTGAGCTCAGACTCTCCTTGGGCAAGGCTTGCTGTTGCTGCTATAGGGGATGAGGGTGTTTTTCTCCAGCTGACAGAGTTATGTTTCCTGGGGGATTATGGCTGCCTCTGCTGCATCATACAGGTTGCCAGGGAAGTGGTGGAAAGCTGGCAGTGACAGGCCTCACCCAGCTCCTATGCAGCCAAAAAGGCCAGTCTCAATCCCCCATGCTCCCCCAACAGCACTGACTTTATATCCAGGCAGCCGGTGAGAAAACTTTTTTTTAAAAAAGATCATTTTTCCTCAATTTTAATATTTAAGAAAATTTATTTATTTATAAAAAATATTTTTTAAAGAATAAAAACTTTTAAAGTCTTCAAGGCAAAACCAATAACAATGTATTGGCAAAAATCATGATGCCAGAGTAGAGGGGCTAAATTAGCCCCAACTAAAGGATGTGGTGGGCCCACCACAACAAGCTTAAGAGAAAGTCTTTAAAAGATAAAACTGATCCCACGTAACTTAACTGCTAAAAAGAAATAAGGTGGTATTCATTAAAGAAATACAGTAAAATGAGCACTCAACAATGTAAAATTGACAATGCCTAAGATCCAATCAAAAATCACAAAGCATGTAAAGAAACGAGAAGAGATTACCTATAACCAGGAGAAAAATCAATCAATTATAGACTCAGAAATGCCAGCTATAATAGAATGGGTAGAGAAGGACCTTAAAAGATTTAATATTAAAAGATTAAGATTTTAAAATCTTATTAACATGTTCAACGATATAAAATAAAACATAAAGATAATGATAAAAGAAATGGGAGATATGAAAAAGATCCAGATAGAACTTGTAGAGGTTAAAAAAAATCTGATATGAGAAATCCAAATGGAACTTGTAGAGGTTAAAAAAAAATCTGATACGAGAAACATAAATGATAAGATTAACAGCAGATTAGACACTGCAGACAAGGGATTGACTGCAAAGGGTAATGAGAGCCTTTTGGAGGGCCATGGAAATGTTCTATGTCTTAACTTGATTGTGGCAGTGATTACATGATTATATACATTTATCAGGTCGTCAGACTGTTCACTTAAAATAAATGAGTTATATTGGGTGCAAAGTATACCTCAATAAAACTAGTTTTTAAATACTACAGCAAATGAAAGACATCAGACATAAAAGAATACATACTATATGGATCTAAATATATGAAACTTCTTCACCTAATTTATAGTGACAGAAAGCAGACCAGTGGTTGCCTGGGTGCAGAGTGAGAGAACAGTAGGAGGATAACTGCAAAGGGATGATGGAAATATTCTATACATTCATTGACATGGTGATTACATGGGTGTATACATTTGTCAAACTCACCCAACTCTACACTTCAAATAGATGTGTTTTATTTTATGTAATTACACCCCAGTAAAGTTGAGAGATAAAGCAAAGAAATGGTTATATGTAAGTCTTCCTGTAAATGTGTGTTGGGGGGAGTTGGCATTTTTCTCAGCAGGTCTGGACTGGTCAAAGCATTTTAAAATTTCATCCAATAGTATTTGGACTGAAGACCCACTGTTCTATTCTTGGAAATTTCCCCTATACTGAGAATAATTATTTAATACTCCAAGGAATATTAATGTGAGTTCAAAATGAAGGTCACTGGTGTTCAAAAAACTTCATTAAAAGCAATAGCGGAACACCTTTACAAACCTCTAAAAGGTAAGTTTAAATAGCAAGACTTTTAAAGGCAAAGGAAGGAGCAGCTACCTAGGTATTTTTTGACCTACTGGGCTTCTCAGTGTTGTTAGTGTCCT
The DNA here is from genome assembly GCF_009828535.3 of Hylobates moloch. Taxonomy (NCBI): domain Eukaryota; kingdom Metazoa; phylum Chordata; class Mammalia; order Primates; family Hylobatidae; genus Hylobates; species Hylobates moloch. Next base: position 85,882 of record NW_026652301.1, on the reverse strand, counting down.
TGCTGGTAGTCATCTAGGGATCTAAGAAAGCCAGTATCAGTGTAGTGGATGCTGTGGTACCCAGCTAAGCACTTCCCTTCAAGACCAAGACACTCAGTTCCCCAGCACCCTGGAGTGTTCACTTCTAATGGCTGCTCAATTTGCTCTCTGTTAAAGGGAACTGCCTGGCCCAAGTTTACATCCCCTCCTCCATGGTAACCCACCTCCAACGAGGGGTTAATGTGGGGGTACAAAGGCTTTGCCTCCTTACCCTAATTCAGGACAACTCAGAAGGACCATCTCAGCTCTGGAACTCCCTGTGGGAGCAGCTGAGGTCCCTGTTGCAAATTTGCTGCGGTTCATTTCTCCCTCTCCCAATCCTGCTTCCCTCCCTCACCCCTCATTCTTCTCTTTTCTTTTTCTTTTTTCTTTTTTTCTTTTTTTTTTTTTTTTGACAGTGTCTATCTTCTCCCAGACTGGAGTGCAGTGGTGCAATCTCAGCTTACTGCAACCACCACCTCCTAGGCTCAAGCAATCCTCCCACCTCAGCCTTCTGAGTAGCTGGGACTACAGGCGCATGCCACCATGCCTGGCTAATTTTAAGTTTTTTATAAAGACAGGGTTTCCCCATGTTGCCCAGGCTAGTCTCGCACTCCGGAGCTCAGGTGATCCACACGCCTCAGCCTCCCAAACTGCTGGGATTATAGGCATAAGCACTGCACCCAGCCACTCATGGATGTTTTCTTGAGGAAACACTCCCATAAAGCTTCTGCACACAGACCTCCAACTTCGAGTCTGTTTCCCAGGGAACTTGACCTAAAGCAATGAGTAAATAAGAGGGGAATTACCTGTGTCTGGTGGGATCGCTCTATGCCCAGGTAAAAAATAAATATCCAATGTCACTAGCTCTTTTATTTCCAATTGATCAGTTATAAAATGTAATGGAAAGGCCAGGTGCAGTGGCTCACGCCTGTAATCCCAGCACATTGGGAGGCTGAGGCAAGTGAACCACAAGGTCAGGAGTTCGAGACCAGCCTGGCCAACATGGTGAAACCTTGTCTCTACTAAAAACACAAAAAATTAGCTGGGCGTGGTGGCGGGCTCCTGTTATCCCAGCTACTCAGGAGGCTGAGGCAGGAGAATCGCTTGAACCCGGGAGGCAGAGGTCGCAGTGAGCTGAGACCGTGCCTTTGCACTCCAGCCTGGGTGACAGAGTGAGACTCCATCTCAAAAAAATAAAATAATAATAATAATGAGGAAAAAAGCCAATCACAAAAACAAAAAAATATATAGGGAACATACCTAGGAACAACCTTAACAAAAGACAAGTGTGCAACATATATTGATAAAACTCTACTAAAAGTCATTTTAAAAGATAAGAAAGAAACAGAGAAAAGTACATTTTTTTCTTGTATAAGAAAATTCAATCCTGATAAAGTGAGAGTGATTTTCCCTAAATGAGTCTATAAGTTTGATGTAGTCTAAATTGGAATTTGATTAAAAATAATACAAAGTTCATGCGGAAGAATGAACATAAAAAATAGGGAAATTAAAAAAAAAAACAGAATGAAAAATGGACAGTGAGTTAGCCTCGTGCCACCAAATTTTGTAATATAAAGCTGTGGTCATTTCTTGCAGGACTCTTTCTTCTTCCTAGGCTCTCTGCCCTGAGACTCAGACCCTCCGATGTGTTCTCCACCTCCCCCCTTTCCTGCTATGTAGCAAATACCTGTTCATTTTGTCTCTCTCATACTGCTATAATCTCTTAATGGGACAATCTATGCTTTTCAAGGTATGTCTTCAGTACCCAGCCTGCACAAACAATGCTTGTGCAAAGTGTTCAATGAAAGAATGAATCATCGAGTGAATAAATAACCAACTCAAAGCCAAGCACAAAAATGGCTACAGTGGAGTTTAGTTCATTCCTTCCTTTGTGAGATCCTGGAGCCACTGTCATTATAATCTAAGCTGATACCAATACCATCAAGTAGTAAATATTTATTTCCTGCAGATATGCCCTGTTTGCTCTGTGCGCAAAATTACATTTAAAATAACACATGTGGCGGGGAGCAGTGGCTCATGCCTGTAATCCCAGCACTTTGGGAGGCAAGGCAGGCTGATCACCTGAGGTCGGGAGTTGAAGACCAGGCTGGCCAACATGGTGAAATCCTGTCTCTACTAAAAATACAAAAAATTAGCCAGGCGTGGTGGCGGGCACCTGTAATCCCAGCGACCGGGAGGCTGAGGCAGGAGAATCACTTGAACCCAGGAGGTGGAGGTTGCAGAAAGCCAAGATCACGCCACTGCACTCCAGCCTGGGTGGCAAGATCAAAACTACATCTCAAAAGAAATGATAAAAATTAAAATAAAATAATACATGCACTTGTAAACATGTCCACATATACATGATAACACTGTGCATCGGATTACATTCTTAAGTCTGCCCAGCAACGAAGACCTTTAAAGACCAGTGTCTCAGCTGCCTTTACAAGGAAGATGTTTTCAATGCTGTCGTTGAGAAATGAAAGTCAGTGTCATGAGCTCTGTTTTTCCCTTGGGAAAGTCAAGGAAGGGCACTGCATTTACACCAGGATGTGTTGACAATGTCTAACTACATCAAATCTTATCTACACCAGCAGTAAATCCCCTCACCCATCGAGCTGGTAAGAGGGCCCGTTTCCTTCATCACTGCTGCCAGCCAAGGTTTCAGTCCTTCCGCTCCCCAAGAGATTTCATTTCAGAACTGAGATGATAAAGTACTCAAATGGTGCAATCCAAGTCCCAAGGAATTTTAACAACAATAATCCCCTTTGCAAAGCAGGGGAGAGAATGCCCTGTCCTACTGTAAACTTCCTGGCAATTCTCATATGACCACCTGTGCCCATACCCATTACCAGAAAGCCGGATTCACCCAGTCCATGAAAACTTAAAGCTGGACTTTATGCTACAAAACCCCCAAGCACATTTCATTTTGAGTTGTTAATACAGTCCCAGTCTACCACCTGATTACCGAGTAGGTTTCAGTTTCAGCTTTTATCAGTGTAAAGCTCAGAGCTACAGAACGCCAACTGAGCAAATGATTTAATGAAAGCAGAATGAAGGCACAGGCTTGGCTACTACTAAAAGACACAGTGGAAGTTTGTTTTTTTTGAGGAAGATATGTAAATCTGATGAATGAAAACTGTAGTTGAGTGCACCCCTGGAAAGATAATGAAAACTCCCCCTCAGTTAGAAGCATCCATACACATCTTGGGTCTCTTAATATGTAGCTTTCAAATTCTTGCAATTTCAGGGCCCGTGTACTCCAACTCTAGATGTGCCATCGATGTGATATGATTGCTGTAATGAGAATTCAGTCTGTGGTCTTAAAACTTGGAGCTGGACTCTCTAAAGTCCGGAGCTTTTAAAGAAAACAAGTTTGTTGGTGTTTATATGTTTTCTTTGTTGCTTTGGCCTCAAGCTCCTCATAAAACGGCTTGAAGAAAATTTATAAAACATGCACAAATAATATGCATAATGTGCAGAAAAAGCCTTGAAAACATGCATATTGAAGAAAGTCCATAAAATTTAGAGAAGCTCATACCTTCTTAAATCTTCATAACAGTGCTGCAAGGTAGGTATTGTTATCACCATAACAATCCCCAAGATTCAAAAAGAAAATACTTGAGGAAAAGGGCTGGCTGAGTGACCCCAAAGAAGGGAAAGGTAAAATTGCTCCAGTTTCCCTAGGGATGAAGACAAAACATCTCCCAGGAATCTGAGTCTGGTCTGCCTGGAAATAGCTGTTTCTGGGAAAAGCAATCAGGCTGAATCAAGAGTAACATACTAATTCCAAATCCTCACAATTACATGTTGAGAGCCTGCCTAGATATTCTGGGTGCCACCTTGCAATTGGCCAGTTGTGTCGCTGACAGCTCGGTGCATATCAGGGAAAAGACACACTCTCAGTTGGCGCCTCTTACAGTCACATTAATCCTACTGAAGTGTGGTTCTGGAACACAGCCAGTCTGCCCCACTGAGGCAAGGCTTGATGGAGCACAGGCTAGCATGGCTGCACCTGACCAGCTCAGGGGATGAAGGATGGAAGAAGCAGGACAGTTTAAATGTCTGTATGGTGAGTATTCAGGCATCACTATTAACTAAAAAGACACATGGAGCCAGTGGGATGGCTGTGGAAACACAGACAGGCACCTGGCTCAGAAGAGCTGACAGGGATCCCAAATTGGCTCATTTTAAGTGTAAGTCATGTGGGCTTCAAGACAAAGATGCTAATCCATGAACACGAAACAACCTCGGCTCACACAGAGTCATCAACCAAAAGATAGTTTTTATGCTTCCAGAGTGGTGATAGCAGCAAATATTCATAGCTCACCTAACTCTCCCAGCCTCAAATAAGACATAAGAAAAGTTCCAACATAGTCCCTATCTGGAAGGAAGGGTGTCCAGCTAGCAAGCTAAAAGTAACTCTAACCAAACCAGGAGAAGACGTACCACAGCAGATTATGTCTAAATTGTATGGCCCAAATAGTAATGGCCATAACCATTTTGAGGATGCAGAAATTCTTAAGAGTAAGCTGGACCCTCCAGGGTAAGCGATTTAAATTGAGACACAGGCAAGCATCTCCTGTAGAAGGAACAACAAAAGCTGAGGCATGTAAAAAGAAAAGACACTATTGGACATTGAAAATATTGAGAAAGCCAAACCATACAGTGAAGACCAGGGCCCCCAAACAAGAAATTTACACTTAATAGTCAGACCAGAAATTTTCAAACAACTCAAAAATTTCTCCAAGTAGACATTGCAAAGAGTAATGAGAGCACCTGTAGAACACTGTCCTCCCCATCTGGCAGCCCCTACTCAAATATGTCTTAACCAGGATATTCAGGTTTGGTCTGTTTTATGTATTCAGATTCCATGTGAGATTTTGTTTTAGAATGAGTTGCTTTAAAATATTTTTAAACGTTATAGAGACCCAAACAAGGAGGACAAGCAGGATAAGCTACAAAATCATAGTTTTTAAAAAAGCAAACATTTGCAGATCAATAAAAGTTGACTTAATTCGTGTCCAGCAAGCCAGCACAACAAGAAATGTTAAGAAGCTTTTCAGGTCCAATGGAATTGATACCAGATGGAAGCATAGATCTGCTAGAAACAATAAAGGGTACCAGAAAGTCATTTTAAAAAATCAAATACCTAGGAATAAGTCTAAAACAATAGCTAGAAGTCCTCTACACTGAAAACTAAAAGAATATTTGCTAAGAAAAATTAAACAAGCTGTACATAAATGAAGACTTATACCATGTTCATGGATTGGTAGACTAAATATAATTAAGAAGTCCATTTAGAGTCTCTGTCTTTTGGTCAAGACAGGGAAACATAATTTTCCTTCCCACCTGAAACAACTAAAAATCTAGACAAAATATATAAAACAACAGTTTTCAAGACAATGGATATTAGGCAATGAAGAAAAATAATTCCTAAGAAAAAAGGAAAAAAATAAGTGAGCAAAGTGAGTCCTATGATTGCTCCAGGATATAACCTTGTATTTCCAGGCCATGACAGAGGGAGTGGTAATCTAGGTAGAGCCCAGCAGATTCCTTAAGTTAAGGAGATGAAGTTGATATTCTGGGGAGATCAAGACAGCTAGAGTTCACAGGGCAGAATACGGGGGAGGAGAAAGCTGCACAGAAAGAAAACTCCAAAAATCTGAGGTGATCCCTTTTGAGTATATATACCAATTTTTTTTTTTGGTCTACTATTTGTCTTTTGAATGACAAAGACAAACAATTTTTTAACAATGTATATAATCAAATATGTCTCTCCTTTCCTTTATGACTTCTGGGTTTGCTGTCTTGCTTAGGAAAGTCTACTTCATTTTAAGACATTTTATTTTGTGAACTTGGCTCAGCATTTTAAGGGCATGTTCTTTTGGGGGGCCTACAGCACTAGACACAATAACCTTAAAGACAGCAAGAGCAGGAAAGGAATATTTTCAAAAAACCATGCCTGCAGGTGGGGAACAGTTTAGTTATATAGTGATTAAGAGCTGTAGAGTCAGATGGTCCTGGAGAGGAGTTCCACTTCCTGAGTGAGAATCCTGGGTGAATAACTCTGGGGCCTTTAGGCAAGCTACTTAACCTCTGTCAAAAGGGAGATATTAGTAGCTACTTCATATGCTTATGATAACTAACAACAATGCATGTAAAGCATTTAGCATAGGGCTTAGCACACAGTGAGTGTTCAGTCGGTAATGGCTTTTATTACTACTGTTACTAGCATAGAAAAACTAGGAGAGGCCGGGCGTGGTGGCTTATGCCTGTAATCCCAGCACTTTGGGAGGCCAAAGCAGGGCAGATCACCTGAGGCCAGGAGTTCGAGACCAGCCTGGCCAACATGGTGGAACCCTATCTCAACTAACAACACAAAAAATCAGCCAGGCATGGTGGCACACACCTGTGATCCCAGCTACTTGAGAGGCTGAGGCAGGAGAATCACTTGAAATCAGGAGGCAGAGACTGCAGTGAGCAGAGATCATGGCATTGCACTCCGGCCTGGGCAACGAGAGTGAAACTCCATCTCAAAAAAAAAAGAAAAGAAAAACTAGGAGAGAATTTTAGAAAGATAGGCTGGGGTTAGACAGTTTGGACTTCGATCTGTCAAGGATGTAAAACAATGGAAGGTTTAGTAGCCAAGGAGTAATATGAGATAGATAGTATTTAATAAAAATCCATCTCTCTTTAAGGATCTATGGTATCCTTAAAAGGCCATATTTATATTGACTTATGTATCTTTTTATCTGAAAATCCCATCTCAGAAAAAAAAGATAGCACTTCTTAAACACTGTTACACTTTAAAACTTCTTGTGATTTGATCAGATGATAATTATTTCATCAATCTACATCTTATCTTAGGTGAAGATTCTAGTCCCATAATCAAAAACATATTAAATCTTAAAACTCTATAACTTGATTTTTCTATATTCTTATTTGTAGGGCAGTAGAAATTATAAATCAGTGTAGAGGGAAATTTATAGCACTAAATGCACACAAGAGACAGCAGTAAAGATCCAAAATTGACACCCTAACATCACAATTAAAAGAACTAGAAAAGCAAGAGCAAACACATTCAAAAGCTAGCAGAAGGCAAGAAATAACTAAAATCAGAGCAGAACTGAAGGAAACAGAGACACAAAAAACCCTTCAAAGAATTAATGAATCCAGGAGCTGGTTTTTTGAAAAGATCAACAAAATTCATAGACCACTAGCAAGACTAATAAACAAGTAAAGAGAAGAATCAAATAAACACAATAAAAAATGATAAAGGGGATATCACCACCAACCCCACAGAAATACAAACTACCATCAGAGAATACTACAAACACCTCTATGCAAATAAACTAGAAAATCTAGAAGAAATGGATAAATTCCTCGACACATACACCCTCCCAAGTCTAAACCAGGAAGAAGTTGAATCTCTGAATAGACCAATAACAGGCTCTGAAATTGTGGCAATAATCAATAGCTTACCAACCAAAAAGAGTCCAGGACCAGATGGATTCACAGCCGAATTCTACCAGAGGTACAAGGAGGAACTGGTACCATTACTTCTGAAACTATTCCAATCAACAGAAAAAGAAGGAATCCTCCCTAACTCATTTTATGAGGCCAGCATCATCCTGATACCAAAGCCAGGCAGAGACACAACCAAAAAAGAGAATTTTAGACCAATATCCATGATGAACATTGATGCAAAAATCCTCAGTAAAATACTGGCAAACCGAATCCAGCAGCACATCAAAAAGCTTAACCACCATGATCAAGTGGGCTTCATCCCTGCGATGCAAGGCTGGTTCAACATACGCAACATATGCAAATCAATAAAGGTAATTCAGCATATAAATAGAACCAAAGACAAAAACCACATGATTATCTCAATAGATGCAGAAAAGGCCTTTGACAAAATTCAACAACCCTTCATGCTAAAAACTCTCAATAAGTTAGGTATTGATGGGACGTATCTCAAAATAATAAAAGCTATCTATGACAAACCCACAGCCAATATCATACTGAATGGGCAAAAACTGGAAGCATTCCCTCTGAAAACTGGCACAAGACAGGGCACCATTCCTATTCAACATAGTGTTGGAAGTTCTGGCCAGGGCAATTAGGCAGGAGAAGGAAATAAAGGGTATTCAATTAGGAGAAGAGGGAGTCAAATTGTCCCTGTTTGCAGATGACATGATTGTATATCTAGAAAACCACATTGTCTCAGCCCAAAATCTCCTTAAGCTGATAAGCAACTTCAGCAAAGTCTCAGGATACAAAATCAATGTATAAAAATCACAAGCATTCTTGTACACCAATAACAGACAAACAGAGAGCCAAATCATGAGTGAACTCCCATTCACAATTGCTTCAAAGAGAATAAAATACCTAGGAATCCAACTTACAAGGGATGTGAAGGACCTCTTCAAGGAGAACTACAAACCACTGCTCAATGAAATCAAAGAGGATACAAACAAATGGAAGAACATTCCATGCTCATGGGTTGGAAGAATCAATATTGGGGAAAATGGCCATACTGCCCAAGGTAATTTATAGATTCAATGCCATCCCCATCAAGCTACCAATGACTTTCTTCACAGAATTGGAAAAAACTACTTTAAAGTTCATATGGAACCAAAAAAGAGCCCGCATCGCCAAGTCAATCCTAAGCCAAAAGAACAAAGCTGGAGGCATCATGCTACCTGACTTCAAACTATACTACAAGGCTACAGTAACCAAAACAGCATGGTACTGGTACCAAACAGAGATATAGACCAATGGAACAGAACAGAGTCCTCAGAAATAACGCCGCATATCTACAACTATCTGATCTTTGACAAACCTGACAAAAACAAGAAATGGGGAAAGGATTCCCTATTTAATAAATGGTGCTGGGAAAACTGGCTAGCCATATGTAGAAAGCTGAAACTGGATCCCTTCCTTACACTTTATACAAAAATTAATTCAAGATGGATTAAAGACTTACATGTTAAACCTAAAACCATAAAAACCCTGGAAGAAAACCTAGGCATTACCATTCAGGACATAGGCATGGGCAAGGACTTCATGTCTAAAACACCAAAAGCAATGGCAACAAAAGCCAAAATTGACAAATGGGATCTAATTAAACTAAAGAGCTTCTGCACAGCAAAAGAAACTACCATCAGAGTGAACAGGCAACCTACAAAATGGGAGAAAATTTTCACAACCTACTCATCTGACAAAGGGCTAATATCCAGAATCTACAATGAACTCAAACAAATTTACAAGAAAAAAACAATCCCATCAAAAAGAGGGTGAAGGACATGAACAGACACTTCTCAAAAGAAGACATTTATGCAGCCAAAAACCACATGCAAAAATGCTCATCATCACTGGCCATCAGAGAAATGCAAATCAAAACCACAATGAGATACCATCTCACACCAGTTAGAATGGCCATCATTAAAAAGTCAGGAAACAACAGGTGCTGGAGAGGATGTGGAGAAATAGGAACACTTTTACACTGTTGGTGGGACTGTGAACTAGTTCAACCATTGTGGAAGTCAGTGTGGCGATTCCTCAGGGATCTAGAACTAGAAATATCATTTGACCCAGCCATCCCATTACTTTGTATATACCCAAAGGACTATAAATCATGCTGCTATAAAGACACATGCACACGTATGTTTATTGCAGCACTATTCACAATAGCAAAGACTTGGAACCAACCCAAATGTCCAACAATAGACTGGATTAAGAAAATGTGGCACATATACACCATGGAATACTATGCAGCCATAAAAAATGAGGAGTTCATGTCCTTTGTAGGGACATGGATGAAACTGGAAATCATCATTCTCAGTAAACTATCGCAAGGACAAAAAACCAAACACCGCATGTTGTCACTCATAGGTGGGAATTGAACAATGAGAACACATGGACACAGGAAGGGGAACATCACACTCCAGGGACTGTTATGGGGCAGAGGGGAGTGGGGAGGGATAGCATGAGGAGATATACCTAATGCTGAATGACGAGTTAATGGGTGCAACACACCAACACGGCACATGTATACATATGTTAACAAACCTGCACATTGTGCACATGTACCCTAAAACTTAAAGTATAATAATAAAATAAAATAAAATAAAAATAAAAATAAAAAAGAAATTATTAATTAGCTAAGAACTGAGTGGGCATCTCATTGGCTTTCACTACACACCTACAGGCAGATAGAATGTCACCTTCCAGCAGAATGTGTCTGCCCTCTGCATCTGTTATGGACTGAATATTGTGTCCCCCCAAAATTCATTTGTTGAAGCCCTAACTCCCAGTGTGACTATATTTGGAAATCGAGCCCTTAAGAAAATATTTAAGCTTAAATGAGGTCATAAGGGTGGGGCCCTAATTCGATAGGATTAGTGTCCTTATAAAAAGAGACACCACACAGCTCTCTCTCTCTCTCTCTCTTTTTTTTTTCCCCTTTCGCCCTCTCACTCAGAGCATGCATGGAGGAAACGACATGTCAGCACACAGCTATGTGGTGGCCACCTCCAAGCCAAGAGAAGAGGCCTCAGAATGAAACCAAATTTGCTGGCACTTTAATCTTGGACTTTCAGCCTCCAGAACTGTGAGAAAATAAATGTCTATTGTTTCAGCCACCCAGTCTGGGTATTTTGTGAAGGTAGCCTCAGCAGACTGAGACAGCATCTGATCAAGTAGTGACATCCAGAGTCAAACTCTCATTCTATGTTAGATACTAGGATATTTTAATCCAAATTAGAGTTACTTTGAAAGATAAGGTTTCTGTTTCTCCATTCTTTCCAAAGCAAGGTTGCCCCTGTCTCCAAGGAAGGGATCTCTGCAGCCCACAAGCTGAGGAAGGATGGAGGAGCACCCTTTCTTCCCATTCGGCAGGGTGCTAGGTCCCTCCTGTGAGAAGCATGGGAGAATGTAGATCTAGAAGCCACATGGCTGAGTAAACCAAATACTCATGAGAGTTATAAAGCACAAAGAAATATCAATTTCAATTTTAATCCATATCATGAAATCCCAGTTACAGTTTCTTCCTAAAGAAATGACATGGCTAAACTCATAAGCTCCTCTTCCCACCTGCTGTTCTCCTTGTTTGGGGTTACTGTTGAGAGACTGAATATATCATCAGACAATGGCCAGACTGTATATAAAAACAGGTCTCTAACCCACAACCTGCTCAGGAAATCAAACACCTTATCTCCCATAAACAACCCAGGAAGCCAGCCTGCTATAAGTCCCACTTGGGAAGCCAGATTGCTATCTCTTTAAACAATCCAAAAAGGTAAATAATAACTTCTGTAACAATCAGCCCCAACTGCCCAGGACTTGATTAATAATAGATAACTTCCCTAATTTTGTCCCTGCTTCCAGTTTAGGACCAACCAGGGAATGCCCTAAATGCATAGATAGCCCACCTGCAGCTCACCCTGCCAGCAGCCTTCAGTTGGGGCACACGGGAAGCTTCTCTGTTTTCCACTAAACGCCTTCCCAGTCCTCTGCCTGCCTTTGATTCTCTGCCAAACACAGTGACACAGGCCGACTCCTATGCAATTGCAATCTCTGAATAAATAGCCTCTGCATTTCTCATTTAGTTGGTTTTTATTCATTTCCACAGTGTCTTTTCATCTATTCCCTAGAAGATTGAAAAGATTTTTTTCCCTAATTGCATCTTGAAACATTTTCTCTCATATTTATGAGGCAGATATTGCTTTTTCCCACAATTATAAAGGGCATATTCCATCCTTTTGACAAATGTGAACTTAATTTTTTTTTTTTATTTTACTTTAAGTTCCGGGATACAAGTGCAGAATGTATAGTTTTGTTACATAGGTATATGTCTGCCACGGTGGTTTGCTGCACTTATCCACCCATCAAATGTGTACTTTGAAGATAGCCCAGAGGTTCCAGGTCCCAGAGTGATAGTTCTAGGCCAGTGATGTGCACACAGGGCCCCTGACCACCTCCCTGTTCAACCCCAGATCCACGTCATTTTTTGAAAAGTATTGGTAGTGACTTCCCCCGTGAGCCTGAGTTCCCAGATCCGACCCTGGCACCCGCAGCTCCCTGTCTTCACTGTGCCATTGCTCATTAAGCTGCACTGGTTGCCTGACACCCCAGGTGTTCCCCCTGAGGACTGGGCACACAGTCTAGGTACTTGTTTTGCTCAAGCCAATGAAAAAGGCATGAGGAACACTTCAAAGGAAGCTTTCAAACTGCTGACCTTGGCAGTTCTGCTGTTTTCAAAGACAACAGAACAGCGGGAAGGAGGAAGATTTCATTTCCCTGGAGCTTCTGTGCTTAGCTCTGGAAACAATAGTAACCAAGTGCATTTTGGGAGGAATCATTTGAACCAGGTCCTTATCTGCATTGCTTGGAATAAGGTTTTATAAAAAACAAAACATCAACAACAACAAGAAAACTCCCCACTTAATTCAAATGCCACATTCATTTTCGTCTGGTTTGTTTCTCATCAATAAAAATGCGTAATTAACTCGCTGAAGTTAGGCATTGCTAATAAATAGAAATCCATTTCAATGAATTCAGAACCTGTGGGATTTCTGATTTAACCCTGCAATCTACTTCATTGACAAACTTTAAATGACTTGATGGAAGAAAATGAAGGTCCCAAGCTGCTGTTTGATATTCAGTAGCTTGTTTCTTTTGTGAGTAGGTAGGAAGGCGGACTTCTCAGGCTTTACTATGACTTACCCTAGGAGGACTACAGCACTCAGCATAGACTCAACAAAGCATCATATTTTTAATCCATCAGGAGTTTTCCAGGGGAATGTTGCCCATGGTTAAATAACTTAAAGTAACAGAGAGTTAGCAAAAGAAGAGTCAACATAGGCACAATTTACCTGTCTACCTTCATCCATCTTTAGATGTTGGTCAGCAGCTGTCATGGACTGGATACTCCTGGGACCGATGGCCAGTGACTGTGAGGCCTGGAAACTGCAGTTCCTTGCTTTGTGTGTAGCTCTCTCCTCTGACTTGAGAATGCTGTTTAAAATGCTCTAGGTATAGTTCTAAACAGCTGACTCATCATTAAGGACAGGTGTCTGCAGAGAAGTCAGCAGGTGCAATTAATGTTAAAAATAAGATAACCTTTCAAAATACTACCCACGCACTACACCTGGAGTGTGGAAAAGAGGGGGCAGTCAATATCCCCTACATGGCCCACTGTTAGCCAGCCAAGCATACACAGAGTATAGGAAAAATATGTAAAACAGATCTTTATTTTGAATTTGAACCATGCATTCTATTATGGGTCCTACTCCAGGTATTGTCCCATTGTATTCCAGGTGCCTTTCCCAGTTTCCCAGGGGGCAGACCTGGTAATTGATTCTCTGAGTGCCCATGTGGTCACTCCCTTGTAGCCAGTTGCCCTCTCTGACTCTGACCTTCCACCCACCCTCCGTTTCCTTTGATCCTCCAGAACTTGGAATCTCTTCTCCTCCTGGCAAGGACTCCTGTCTTGGATGAACTTTAGTCAGGCTCCTCTGAGCCCACAGCTAGGCCTCATCCTTAGTCCTGGCCTTGGCCTGCTGAGCCCAGTTTTAGAAAAAAAAAAAAGTCCTGCTAAGGCAGCTTATCCAAAATCCCACCCTTGATATCTAACCAAGTTCCTCTTGCTAACTTTCCATTTCACCTCCTCAGCTGCCTGTTGGCTATACACGTCCTCTTGTTTCTGTTGTATCTGGAGTTGAGTTCAACTTCTCTCCCCTATTACAGTAGTCTTGAAGAAAGCCTTCCTTGCCATTTTTAACAAATGTCAGAATAATTTCTCTTTAACCCTTCTCAAACCCAGGGCCCCACCTCTTCCGCACCTGGAGTTCTCTTTGTCTTTAAGTGCTCATCTCCTTCTTCAGATTAACACCCACTGCCAGGTGCTGGGGTGTTGAATCCTGAGGGCTGGAAGAGAAGAAAGGAAAAGCAGCTTTCTCAGCAGTCTGTTTTCAGAGCTGGGAAGGTAGGATAATCGCAACTTTCCCACTGCTAAGTTAACGGTTCTGTGGCATCTCCCTTCCTTTTGCTAAGAGTATCTGTCTTCTTAGTAACCCTGGTCTGGAACCCCAGGAGAAAAACAGAGGGAGAAAAAAAAAAAAAAGCAAGCCCTCATTTGTGATACCAGAAGAACTGAAAAACCTTACTCCCTCTCCGCCACAAAAGAATTATCCTGTATATGGAATTAGAAATAATTAATGTGATTTGAAACTGGTACAAAGCAAACAATCGAAAGGCTCTGCTGAATTACTGGTGCCATGGGGAAATAAATGGGTTTGGAGTCAGATGGGCCTGAATTTAAAGCCTGCCTCCCCCATCTAGCCAGGACCTCAAGCAAGCAGGTTAACACTGGAGCCCAGATGCCTTGTCTGTAAAAATCTCTTATCTCACAAGGTCAGTAAGAGGAATAGATGAGCATCTAACACCACGCTTAGTGCAGGGTTATTTTTTAAAGGTTCATTTTCACGTCCTAACCCTCACTCTGTTTGAGAGACAACAGTCTCTATGGGGCCCATTTTGGAGACTAGAAAAATACATCGTTTGAAAAGTACTTGATTTTTTTTATCTTCCATGCTTTGATTTTGTGATTTATCTGATGCTAACATTATTATTTAAGAAATCACAATATTTTTGTATGTCTTTTAATATTTTATAAGGCAATTCTATTTCAGTGTAAAATATAGCGACATTTTAAAACAGTTTTGTTTTTTCTGAGCTAACATGTTTTTAGACAGAATGAAGTTATAGTGCCACAATGAGTGAGAGGAAAATAAGAAATTTAGTAGAATGTAAAACAGTAAACTAAATGTTTACATTTAAGTTCTATCATTTTTCTATGAAAAAATCTAGACATATGCATAAGTAGAGAGAATAGTGTAATGAGCCCCCTTGTATCTGTCACCCCGTCTTAACAATTATATTTTGCCAAGCTTGTTTTGTCTGTACATCACCCTGCAATTCTCACCATCCTCTTTACTGGAATGTTTTAAAGCAAATTCTCAACATCATATTTTAGTGCATATTTCCAATAGAGAATTCTTCTTATTTTATATAATCAAATTACTACTAATATAGCTAATAAAATTTAAAAATAATTCCTTATATAGTTCCTATGTATTCTCAATGTCCACTCAATGTTTAAATACCCTGATTGTCTCAAAAGCATCTTTTTACGGTTGACTTGATTGAATCTGGTCCAAATAAGAAATTTGGTTGATACGTTACCTAAGTCTCTTTTAATCTATACCATTCCTCCCTCCTTCCCACCCTGTTTGTATCAGTCTGTTCTCACATTGCTATAAATACCTGAAGCTAGGTAATTTATAAAGAAAAGAGGTTTAATTGGCTCACAGTTCTGCAGGCTGTACAGGAAGCATGATTCTGGCACCTGCTCGGCTTCTGGGGAGGCCTCACGAAACTTACAATCATGGCAGAAGGCAAAGGCGAAGCAGGCCCTTCTTACACGACCGGTGTAGGATGGAGAGAAAGGTGGGAGGAGGTGCTACCTATTTTTAAACAACCAGATCTCATGAGAACTCTATCGTGAGAACAGCACCAAAGGGGGAATCTGCCCCCATGATCCAATCACCTCCCACCAGGCCCCACCTCTAACAATGGGGATTACAACTGAACATGAGATGTAGGTGGTGATCCAGATCCAAACCATATCACTATTCATGCTGTTTGTTGAAGAAACCAAGTCATTTGTCTTATTGAATTTCCCATGCTCTGAATTTGGCTAATTGCATCATTGTGGTGTCATTTAACGTACTCCCCGTCCCCTGTATTTCCTGTGAGGGTGGTTGGATCTAGAGACTTGATCAGATTCCTGTTCAATTTTTCAGCAGAACTTCATGGAAGGAGCCTGTACTTACTATTGATCACATCAGCAGACACAAAATATCTCTTCTCTAGTGAATTTTCAACTGATCAGTGAAACAAAAAGTTATTTGGATTCCAATCCAGGATAATAATTTTCCATTTATGGTGGAAAGACAAGATTTTTTGAGTCATCCAGACTTGAGACAAAACACTGAACTGTGGCACTATGGACAAGACATTGTGGATTTTCCCATGTTGGGTGCTGGATATTCTTGTATTCCTGTAAATATTCTTGAGCTTTGTTCTGGGCTGCAGTTACATTACTTGGAAACAGTTTGACTCTTTGGGGTGTTGTTTTTATTATTGTTAGATGGGTCTGGAGCAGCATTAATCTAGAGCTTATTTTGTGCTACTGCTGAAGCAAGCCCTTTGAGTTCTCTATCCAGTGCCCATGCATTAGGAGGGTTTCCAGTCTGGCTGGTGGCCTGTGTGAGCACCAGTCACCATTCCCTCAAAGCCTTTAGGATGGTTCTTTCCCCAGCCTCACACACACGCAATGATCAGTCCTCTACTAAGTACAGTATTACAGGCCTTGAGGTACAGACACTGCAGAAGCCAGACAATAATTCTCATTCCTATGAAATACACAAGTATTGTACAGATTACAACTTCCAAATAAAATCAAGCAAATGTTGCCAACTTAAACCTCATTCACAAATGGGATTATCTCAACAAACCAAGTCCATTCCCCGTGAATCCAGGAAAATAAACAAATATGTGCAAAAGCCCTCTCAGATCACAGTATAGAAGGTCTTGTTGAAAGGATTTTTTAAGTCCCTGCTTTCTCCTTCTCCCATGTAGAAAAAAGCAAAATATACCTTTGCAAGGAGTATTTCCATTGGAAATCACTTTGCTCTCATGGAGGTGGAGAAAAATAATTTAAAACAGATAAAAGAGTGGATCTGGATAACTTCTCTTTTCTTTTAGATCTTAAAAACCATTCACTTTAATACCATGAGCCCGTGTAAGAAAGCCATTCAAAATAATGATTTTACATTCTCTAAATCCTTGGTATTCATCATTTTGAGGGAATATCGTGTATCATAAGACTGCTTTTATTTTCTTCCCATCAGACAAGATTATCCAAAGCAATTACTAAATAGCTGATTCAGGGCCCATGATAAGAACATACAAGAACTTTGGAAGTTGTGTGGCTCCATGGTCCCTTTAAACCTGGGGGGTCTGCAGGCACACAACCAGTAATTTTTCTTAGTGCCAGTGGGTCATGTCGCAGGCAGTTTGTACCACATGGGTTGTTGTGGTGGTGGTGGTGATTACTGATGTTCTTTTAAGAACTTTTAGAAGTTCTAGAAACACTGAGAATCAGATTAGCTGTCAGAAGGAGCAGAGAGATTATCCAACATTGGTTATGTATAAGGGATATTAAATAATATTGTTCTCAATAACATTAACAATGAAATACGATAACTTAGTAATATAAATCTTAAAGACATACCAGGTCTCTTTAGAGATAAGATAGTTATCTTTATAGTTATGCTCTAAGCATTTCAATTAACATGAGAAGTTATAGCAATAAATACATAAAAGATGCAAAAGTTACATCTTCAATAAAGGGAATGTAGTGGTTTTCTTAATCCAAAATTTTGTTTTATGTACGATACACCCAGTGTTCACTGTATGTGTGACTGGAAGCCCCCATTGCTGTACAGGAGGAAGTGCAGATGCCCTAAACTTTTAATCAGGTTCACATAGAACAGTAGGCTCTGCTTTAAGAGGGCAGATTAAGTGCATGTATTTACTTGCTTTCCATGGAATCCCACTTAAATAACACTTGAACAAGCAGAATAAATTCATAACAGTGCTGAGTGCAGTGGACCAGAGATTTTGACCTATTTCTGAAAACCAAATACGTGGGATCATATTGATACAAAATCATAGCAAGGAATGACAACTCTTTTCCCCAAAGAGCCCTGTGTCCATCTGCATTAGATTCCCAGGGCTGCCATAACCAAGCACAGGTGCTACAAACAGGGTGGTTTATAACACAGATGTATCTTCTTACAATCCTGGAGGCTAAAAGTTTGAAATAAAGGTATGAGCAAGGTTAGTTCCTTCGGAGAGCTCTGGGGAAAAATATGTTCTGTGCCTTTCTCCTAGCCTCTGGGGTTCCCAGCAGGCCTCATTGCTCCTTGCATTGTAAACACATCGCTCCAGTCTCTACCTCTGTAGTTACATGGGTTCTCCCTGTGTGTTTCTGTGTGTCTTCCTCTCTTCTCCTCCTCTCCTCCTCTTTTTTTTGAGATGGTATCTCACTCTGTTGCCTAGGCTGGAGTGCAGTGGCGTGATCTCAGCTCACTGCAACCTCCGCCTCTACAGTTCAAGCGATTCTTCTGCCTCAGCCTCCCGAGTAGCTGGGATTACAGGTGCCTGACACCACGTCCGGCTAATTTTTTTGTATTTTTAGCAGAGACAGGGTTTCACCATGTTGGCCAGGCTGGTCTCGAACTCCTGACCTCAGATGATCCACCCACCTCAGCCTCCCAAAGTGTTGGGATTACAGGCATGAGCCACTGAGCCTGGCCTTCTCCTCTTCTTATAAGGACACCGGTGATACTAGATTCAGAGTCCATCCTACTCCAATATGATCTTATCTTAATTATATCTTCAATGACCCTATGCCCAAATAAGGTCACATTCTGAGGTAGCAGGGACTAGAACTTCAACATATCTTTTATCTTTTAGAGGGACACAATTTAACCTGTAACACCATCATTCACCTGTTTGCGTTCAGATTCATTTCCTACTCTCTCTCTCTCTCTGCTCTTTCTGTGTCTCAAAGTATTAACTCCTACAATCTATATTTTCCAGACTCCCTTGCCAAACTGGCTTCTGGCTGATGTCAACCAACGGGAGGCACTGGCAAGGGACTGGCAGGAGGGAGAACCGAAGGAGCCAGGGTGATTCTCCCCTCTATCTCTGCCTTGGGCAGTGTCTCCAGTAGTAGCTACATCTACTCCATAATTCTAGTTCCTTCTGGAAGGCTTGCTGTAGCTGGGAGGCTCTCCCAGTATGCAGCAAGGGGGCCAGAGCTGCTAAACTCTGGGAATGCCATCCTCCAACTCGCCTCTGCTTCTAAAATCTGAGTTGCTTCATTCTTCAGTTTGCTCTGTCAGCTCTTCCAAGACTTTTATAATTAATTCCCCTAATTAAATTCCCTCTATTGAACTACCCGGCATAAGTTCTGTTTTCCTGACAGACCCCTGACTGATCAAGCTTCAGGCGATGCCAAGCTCTGAGTCAACTAGTAGAAAACAGGAGTGGGCCAGGGGGCAGACATCAAGGCAACTACTGAAAGGACCACCAATGGGATAAAGAGAGCAGACCCCAGTGCCCCCCTTCCGTCCCCCTGCAAATGCAGCACAACTGTCAGGAGACGTGTGTGGGAAATAATAGTTGTGTGCAAAATCCTTCACGTTTCTTAGTTGGCAGCCAACAGATAACTACCCAATGTTGCTTTCAAAAGGAACTATAAGCATATTTCTAGTATAATGATATTACAGTAGCCACCAAAATTATTTAAAACATCAATAAGTAAAAATTATCTCTCAGGACTTAGGGTGGGCAGGAACGGGCTTATTTTGGTTTATTTTCTCTCCTTCTGTGTTATTTGAATGTTGTAAAGCTTTTGCCTCTATTACCTTTTGTTGTTGTTGTTGTTGTTGTTTTTGTTGTTGAGACAGAGTCTCGCTGTGTCGCCCAGGTTGGAGTGCAGTGGCGCGGGGTCTCGGCTCACTGCAAACTCCGCCTCCCCGGTTCACGCCATTCTCTTGCCTCAGCCTCCCGAGTAGCTGGGACCACAGGTGCCCGCCATGGTGCCCGGCTAATTTTTTGTATTTTTTAGTAGAGACGGGGTTTCACTGTGGTCTCCATCTCCTGACCTCGTGATCCGCCCGCCTCGACCTCCCAAAGTGCTGGGAAGACAGGCGTGAGCCACCGCGCCCGGCCGCCTCTATTACTTCTTTAATGTTTTAAGCAATAATTTCAAAGATTTGACTAGGTCTTTGTCTAGCTAAGGAGCAAGTGATTTTATATCAATTCTTATTTCTTGGACATAGAAGGGGGAAGGTAGAGATGAAAGAGTGGAGAATTTTGAAGCAGGCATGTGAATAAAGAAGCTAATGACACTACTCATTGACTAAGTAATTGCTTTACATGTTACACTGTGGATGGGGGAAATCCATGCAGAAGGTGTTTCATGTTAGGAAATATGCCACTCTTTCCAAATGTGATATTTTTGAGAATTACTGTGTGTTAGGCCATTCTTGCATTGCTATAAAAAAAAAAAAAAAAAAAAAAAAAAACCTGAGGCTGGGTAATTTATAAAGAAAAGAGGTTTAATTGGCTCACTGTTCTGCAAGCTGTGCAGGAAGCATGGTGCTAGCATCTGCATGATGTCTGGGGAGACCTCAGGAAGCTTACAATCATGGCGGAAGGCAAAGGGGGAGCAGGCGTCTCACATGGCAAGCGTGGGAGTAAAAGAAAGAGTCGGGTTGGGGAGGTGCCACACACTTTTAAACAACCAGAACTCATAAGAACTGACTCACTATTGTGAGGACAGCACCAAGTCATGAGGGATCAGCCCTCATGGCCCAAACACCAGGCCCCACCTCCAACACTGGGGACTACATTTCAACATGAGATTTGGGCAGGACAAATATCCAAACCATATCCTACTGTTCGTTCTTGGGAGATGTGTGAGCGCATTTGATCTATTATTTTTAATCCTCACTCCTACTCCTGCTGTCCAAGACCAGTAAGAAGGAGGAGGCTCATCTACCCCTCCACATTGGCAGAAGGCATGGAAGAGACAGAGCTGAAAGGGCTCAAGACTGCTCTGAACATTTATAGTAAGCCCAGGCATAGCTGCACAAGGTAGATAAGTAGTGCTGGAGTGATTAGAAACTTTCCTCTACAACAGCACAGCATGGTTTTAAAAAAAATACCTAGGCTTAAGAAAAAGATAAACCTGGGTTTCAGTCTGAGCATTGCCATCTACTACTTCTACAGCCTTGGACAACGTACTTAAATTCTCTGAACTTCAATCTCCGTTTCTGCCAAACGGAGATAACATTTAGTCAACACAGTTTTCATGAAAAATGAGAAAATATATGCAAAGAATCTTATAGAATGTCTTGCACATAGGAGGACCTCAATAAAACACATCCATTGCTGATGAGGAAATAGGTCAAATAAGGCTCTGCATATCTGGGTATAAACAAAAGATGATTGAGAGGGCTTCTTAGATATTTGTAGGTTTTTCAAAGTACTGACTTGCTTACTACTCCTGCTTTTCTTCCAGGCAGTCAAAGCATATTTCCTGACAATTGTACTGAGTGTTTTAAATAGGCTGACAAACAACAGAGACAATCCCATGCAAAGCCAGCCTTCTCAGACCAGCTTGTTGCTAGCTGTGGTTCCAGGGAGCAGATTTAGATGAGTCATATGTTGTAGAAATGGGCAGAAAAGGATTGGAGTCCTCGAGACATAACCCCAGATTCAGAGTGTGACACTGAGTCTGGGTCTCTATTTGTAGTGGGTAGATAGCAGGAAGGTATTATCCAAACTGTGTCCCAGTGAGGGGACCCAGAGTCCCTAGACATCTGTTTCCTAATTTCCAAATTGCACTGTCCCTCCTGGAGTCATACAGACAAAATGGGAAGGGCCTAGGCCAAAGAGAGTCAGAGAGTGAAGAAAAATGGTTAAGAATCTCCTAGGAAGCTTAATAAACTTCTAACATCAACATTAACAAAATGTTTAAGAGAATGATAATTATAGGTGTCACAGTGCTCACTGTTAGCCTCATAAATAGGGCTAGATTCAACATGTCTGGCATGTATCTGGAAAACTGGTGAGGTGGACCCAACAAAAGTCTCTTGTATAAAATGTATTCTAAAAGTTAAGAAAATGAGACAGATGGCTTGACTTTGTCATTGTAGGAAGAAGTAAGTCTGAGTACAGCACTGTGTTCTCACTAAGTTTATCTACTGGTTGTGCCCAGCAAAAACAGAAGTAACGCCAAACTACAGGTGGTCCCTGATGGCCTCAGACAGACTTAGCAGTAGGCATGTACCGGGTGAGCAGGAAGGAATACCTGGCAGAAACCTAGTACCCCATGGAGGGGCCTGCCACAAAAGAAGAGAACAAATGAGCATGACATGTGAGAGCTGTAGATGATCAGACTTTTTCAGTATTGCATGGGAGGCATCCTATAGCGATGCCCCATAACAGGACCTGTACCAGTGGGCAGCAAAAAGAGATAGGGAACCGTGGGAGACTATTGTGATCACAACCACTGTTTATTCACAGGCAAATGTGGCCTTGGGAAATGCCAGCACATGAGTAAATGACCATAAATGGTCATTCTTTTGACTGCTAGTTGACGGCTGAAAGCCTCAAAGAAATATACTATAGTCCACAATAATAACTAAATGCAAAGACCTCTGGAAATTTCTACAGATGTATAGACTCTGCTGTTAAGTCAAAGCAGACCTTTGTCTAGACAGCTCTGAGATAGAAAACTTCTATTTCCTTCCGGTGTCTGCTATCTCTGGGGACTTATAAAAGACCTTGTCTTCCCTGATAAGGTGATATCATTTGATTTATGTATTAATTAGGTTGAGATAGGCTTTGCCAGTAACAATTTTCTAAAAAAATAAATCTCAATGGCTTAATGCAATAAAGACTTACTTCTTGATCACATAGTGCCTGATACAAATTGGGTGGCCTTCCTCCATCTTAAATATATTCCAACTACAGCACATGGTCTCCATGATCATCATAGAAGGGAAAAGAGAGCTAGAGAATCCACAGGAGGATTTTCAGTGCCAGGCCTACCTGTCCATCTCACTCCTGTCCATTTTCCCATTGGCCAGAATTATCCATGACCCACCTGGCCCATGAAGGCTTGGAAAGGAAGAGGAACACCTGACCACTGGGTGAGCATGAAGAATCTCTG
Source organism: Hylobates moloch (assembly GCF_009828535.3). Classification (NCBI taxonomy): domain Eukaryota; kingdom Metazoa; phylum Chordata; class Mammalia; order Primates; family Hylobatidae; genus Hylobates; species Hylobates moloch. The sequence goes on along the minus strand of NW_026652301.1, from coordinate 62,979 downwards.
CCACATATTTTCCTTAAACAATTCATCTCTCTCATTAATTACCTTGTTTAAATTGCTGTTGTTAAATACATTTAGTTAAGTCTTGGGGAATGAATTAGTCAAGAAAGGAGAAATATATTCATCAAGGTTAAAAAAAATTAAAAGCCAGTACCAGACACGTCTTCTTCTGAGTCATCTCAGTGTGATTTATCTAGTAATGAGTTAAATGTTTGCTGTATATTTACCACGGAGTGAGACAGAGCAGCCTTTATGTTCTCAGCAACAGCTTCGAACGCTGCCAGCATTAGAACCTATTTGTTTTATTGAGAAGAGGGATTGTTGGCTGGAACACAAGGGCTCCCCATTACTCTTTCTGGAAAAAGCAATGGGAACTTTAACTTTTCTCTGGACAGCTACCAACATCTATCAGAAGAAACAAGAGTGTAACGTCTCTTTCTGAAGGGCCGCACTTAGAATGCCTAACAGCCTCCCAGCCTCTACTGGTGTCGGCAGTGGATAGAAGTCCAAATGCAAGCTCTTCTGTGTTTACTGGAAGTGCTAAAGTGAATCAACCCTATAAACGGAAAACAACCCACTGGCCTGACCTGGAATACTAAATGAAACCGAAGTCCAAAGGTACCAAGCTCAAAATCAAGAGCAGAGGCATTCAAGCATACCCTCTTCCCCCCAGGATTAATTCTGAATTCAGACAGAGACATATTCTATGACCTCAAGTAGAAGACTTCAAGTCTCAAGCCGAGTTAGCACTTCGGCTAACTCAAGGTCAAACTCAAGTATCTTGGGCAGAGAGGTTTTTCCTATTCTAGAGGTCAGGGTGAGCTAGAAATGCATACCAAAGTTTTCTATTTCTCAAAGTTGAGTTTTCTAAAACTCTTTTTTTCAACTCACTGCTGACTTTAAATCTTCCGCATGGCTTCCTTCAGCTTCAGTAGACTATCTGCTTCCTCCTAATTCACAGAGAAAGCAGAGAAACGAGTGAGAAATCTCCCAACTCTGTCCACACTGCCCACAAGTTTTTCAGCCAAGTATTTTCCACTTCCTGTCCTGTTCATTCCTCCACCCACCACTGCCTGGCTTCCACCTTCGCTGCACCACTGAAGCTGCTCTGGTTAACACTGCTGCTGCCTTAACCTGAAGAACACTTGTAAATCCCTGTCTCATTTGACTTCCCTTGGCATTCAGTACTGCTGTTGACCATTTCTTCACTTTCTACTCTGCTGGTTCCTGGTTCCCCAGGTTTCTGGTTCTCCTAACACCTACCAAGTCTCTTTAATGCCTTCTTCTTAAATGTTGCTGTTGCCCCAGGTATCCCATTTAGCTCTCAGCTAATTCATTGAACAAGGCTTTCTTGAATGAGGAAGGATTTAGTGGAAAGGCTAAAGCCAATCAGCTCCTCAGAATGAAAATGAGCACAAGGGTTGGCACCAGAAAAACAGAATAGAATAAGATCCACCCCTGTCCTCATGGACCTATGCTCTGGATCTCATTTAATGGCCCCAGCATCTACCCAGGCACCCAGGCTGAAAACTGTCACACTCACAGCCAAAAGATCCCCAAATACAGTCACATCTATCTTTTGAAAATCTTTTGCATCTGCTCACTCTGCTTCCTCTGCGTGGTCATCAGCTGAGTTCCAGCTTTTGTCATCCATCACCTGGACCGATGGCAATAAATCTTCCTTGTTCACTCTGATTCCAGCCTCACGTCCCTCCAATCTTTTCTGCATATTGCATTCGCAATGATCTTTAAAACATCAGTGTGGTCACATCATTCTTCATTCAAATCTTTTCAATAGTTCCCCCATCATCTCCTTACAAGGCTTCTCATGAGCTGGCTCTCACCAGCTTCTCCTATATCTCTTCTACTACTCTCCTGCGCACATCATAGCCTCCAAAATTCATAACCACCTTAGAGTTTCCCTGAGTGTTGACATGTTATCACACTTACACAGCAATAGCCTTAAGAAATCCTTTACAACCACGTGACTGAGATTCTCCGTATGTTATCTATGTAGTTTACTTTTTATACCACAAGTCTTGCACATAAAAGCACATTGACTTACTCATTTAACAGGCATCTCAAACTTATCTAACACAGAAAAACCTGCTCTTTCCCGCTCTTCTCCATCTTCACTGCTCAGACCCGAAAACTCGGAGGCAAACACAATTCCTCTCCCTTTCCAATATGTCCAAATTAGCTGTCAACTCCATACCCAATATATAGCCCAAAGCCATCCACTTCACTCCATCACCATGGCTGTCTCCGGAGTCCATGTCACAGTCTCCAGATGACTACAAAACTTCCCAGCAAGTCTCCCTGCATCCAGTCTTGCCCCCTCAGAATCCATTCTCCACACTGCGACCCACGTGATCATCTAGGAACGTAAATCCTATCATGTCACTCCTTGTTTAGGACACTCCAATGGTTTCCTTGAAACTTAGAGGAAATTTCAAACACTTTCGGAGCCCTGTGTGAATCAGCCACACCCTCCCCCCACCTCCTGTGTACCCCTGTCTTTCCCTTACCCTCTGTGCTCCAGTCACACTGAACTTCCTTCTGTCTCAAACACACCAGCCTTATTCCCACCTCAGACCCTCGCAGTGGCTGTTCCCTCTCCATGAGATGCCCTTTTCGCAGAGGCCGGCTCCTTCCTGATGTTAGATGCCAGCTTAAATATCACCTCTTCAGAAAAGCCTTCCAGGATTACCATGCCTAGCGCACCTTCATCGCATCACCCTGTCCTATTGGTATTATGGCTCTTGCCACTGCCTGATTTTAAATCAGCGCTCTCCCCCCATGAAAGTATAACGTCCCAAGGGTAGGAACTTGTTTATTACTATATCTAGTGGTGGTATCCAAATTATTTAACAACAGGTCTGGCATAGACTCCAGCCCATCAGAAGGTATGCCCGTCTGTAAACCCTCAGCTGACCTGACTGCAAAGTAGCCACTGGACATCAGCCTTCTTGTGCCCTGCATCTCAACAGTGTGACTCTCAATACATGTCAGTTGAATGGGTGAATGAATAAATTAACAACTGTTTCTTGGTTAGGTTCACTGTTCCATCAGGAACACAGGCCTCCACTGCTTTTTTAAAAAAATTATTTATTTATTTATTTATTTTTGAGATTGGGTCTGGCTCTGTCACCCAGGCTGGAGTGCAGTTACATGATCACAGCTCACTGCAGCCTCAACTTCCCAGGCTCCAGCGTTCCTTCCGCATTAGCCTCACAAGTAGCTGGGACCACAGGCACATGCCACCGCGTCCGGCTAATTTTTGTATTTTTGGCCGAAATGGGGTTTCACCATATTGCCCAGGCTGGTCTCAAACTCCTGAGCTCAAGCAATCCACCCGCCTCAGCCTCCCAAAGTGCTGGGATTACAGGCGTGAGCCACCGTGCCCAGCCACAGGTCTCCATTACTAAAGAAGGGTGTACTGAGCCCCTACATGTCCAGGCCTGATCTGCACCCTCTGAGAGGCCCCTCGGTTTTCCTGCACAGGTTATTCTCTGTGGGGAGTGTTGTTGTTTTCAAATTTTATTTAAACCAGTAGCTCTGGAATTTGGGTAGAATGGTTTCCTCCCAAGTCCTTGACATCCACCAGTGTTTACTTCCTTTTTGTGCATTCTGTGGGCACCCATGGCTGAACAATAGTGAGAGGGGCTCTGAAACTGATTTCAGAAGATGGGGTTCGAGGTCAAGCAATATCACATGCCAGCTGTGAGTCGTCAGGTCTTGGGCAGATTATTTAAGTTCTCTGAGTCTGCTTTTCCTTCTTTAAAATAGGCACATAATAATGGCCTACCTCCCGGGATGGCTGAAGGACTGTAGGAGATGGTACACAGCAAAGTATCAAGCCAGCCACACCTAGCACTTGAGATCCATATGTGTTCATTTCATTTTGCTCACCACTTCTCTTCAGAGTTTTTATGAAAATCAAATGAAATAATACACATGCAGCTGCTCTGCAAACCATATGTAATGTTCAGATTATTGATAATAAATTATCCCTGATTTGAGAAATCAGGTGGCTTTCCAGAAATTATGAAGAGCTGGAAAGGAACTTTAGGCCTTGTGGTGGCAAAGTCGGTGCTCCAGCCAAGGAGGCTTGTGCTCTGCTTAGCTAAACGGCCCTCCCTGGAGACAGCATCATTGCAGGGCAATCTTAGTATGTCATACAAGGTTGCTAGGTGCTAAAAAATATAGACTTACCAGTTTCCTACAAAGAAGGAGGGTTTTCTGCTGAGTTCAAGCATTACTCTAGCAGCAAGATCTGGGGGCACTTTCTCTTTTTTCTCTCTTCCCAATCAAATGCCTTGCCCTTTATTTGACAATAAAGCTCTCCCAGCACTTTGGGAGGCTGAGGTAGGTGAATCACTTGAGCTCAGGAGTTCGAGACCAGCCTGGGCAATATGGCAAAGCCCCATCTCTACAAAAAAAAAAAAAAAAAAGAAAAGAAAAAACAGTTAGCCAGGTGTGGTGACACTTGCCTGTAGTCCCTGCTACTAGGGAGGATGGCTTGAGCTTGGGAGGTTGAGGCTGCAGTGAGCTGAGTTCGTGCCACTGCATTCCAGCCTGTCTTAAAAAACAAAAGAAAAGAAAGCTCCCTGGGGCTCTCACCTCTCTCATTCATCCAGGCTTTCCCCAGTTCCTGGAATTCTGTCTCCTTCTGCCTTCTCCTGCCACTAGACCACCTCATATGGAAATTCAGACCGTGCCCTGAGCAGCCCTATGGAGCTACACATGTCGCTTCATGCTCTCTTTATATTCATAGTCACATGCTAGTACACAGCAGCCCCAACCTAGTCACAGCTACCTGCAGTGGGGCCCTCACCCTAGAAGCCCCACCAATATCTACACACAGCCAGTTACCTTGATTTGGAGAAATTAAGGTTCTCAGATCACTCAAAGAAGCCCTTAAATCAACAACGTAGTTCTTTTTTTTTTTTTTTTTTTTTTTTTTGAGGCGGAGTCTTGCTCTGTAGCCAGGCTGGAATGCAGTGGCACAATCTCGGCTCACTGCAAGCTCCGCCTCCCGGATTCACGCCATTCGCCTGCCTCAGCCTCCGTAGTAGCTGGGCCTACAGGCGCCCACCACCGCGCCCGGCTAATTTTTTGTATTTTTAGTAGAGACGGGGTTTCACTATGTTAGCCAGGATGGTCTTGATCTCCTGACCTCGTGATCCGCCCGCCTCGGCCTCCCAAAGTACTGGGATTACAGGCGTGAGCCACCACGCCGGCTACAACGTAGTTCTTGATGCAGCTCACAGCGAGGTTTCTTACCAACACTCTGTCTAACAGCTTCTTCCCACTTCAACCAACTATTTTTGCTAACTAGGTACTAAACTTTTAAAGTCATTATTTAAGTCTTTTGTGCCTCCTAAATTCACTGCCTTGAAGCAAATCCGTGGTCATGAACCTCTGGTTGCCCCCTTTCCCAGACTTTCTCAGAGAGAAAGGTAGGAATGGGTCCCAGAGTTGATGTCTCTACTTAAAACCCATCTGCCACTTACAAATTATGTGACCTTCAGCAAATCATTTAATTTCTCCATGCCTCCATTTCCTCATAGATAAAACTGGTGATGATCATGATGATGTTACCTACATCACAGAGTTTTTGTAGGAAATTAAGAAAATGTCTATGAGGTGTTCAGCTTAGCACAGTGCCTCGCACATTCACAGTAAGTAAAGAATATGTCTTAATTTTAGTGTTAGGATTACTGTTTAGCCCAGGAGTAGGCAAATTAAGGCCCAAGTGTCAAATCCTACCACACACATTCATTTACATATTGTCTATGCATGTTTTCACTACAATAGCAGAGTTGAGTGATTGAAACAGAGACAGCACGGCCACAAAGCCTAAAATATTAACTAGCTGGCCCTTTACAGAAAAAGTTTGGCAACTCTGGGTTTAACCTGTTGTATCTCTCCTTCCTGGCCAGATGGTGAGACCAACATAAAAACCACTGGTGACAGAGGCTGTCAGTTGCCTCCCAATACCTAGTTTTCTCTTCCTGTATAGTAATAGAATCCTCTCCCCTTTTTAGCCTGCACATGATGCCTGGAATAAAGACTGCATTTCTCAGACTCCCTTGCTACTAGATACAGCCATGTGACTGAGTCCTGGCCAACAGGATGTAATTTTAACTACTTCATGCATTTTTTTCTTGGGGGAAAATAAAATTCTTATAGGACTTCCTTTTCCTCCTTTCTGGTGTCTGAAATGTTAAGTATGGAGGCAAAAGCTGAAGCTGGAGCAACAGTCTCAGAATATGACAACAACCATGAGAACGGAGGCCATTCATAGCAGAACTATGAGACAAGAGGAGCCTAGGTCCCTGAGCTGCAGAACTGCATACTAACCTGGTATGCATCCTATTTGAGCAATTTTGGGCTTTCTGCACTCAGTGATGATTTGTTAGTCTTAACAAATATACTAGACAAATCTATAAAGAAGAGTAGAAAGCTTATCGTTAGTTAGCTCTCAATGGCTCTTGTTTGACACTACCTAAAAATTCTTTGCAGTAAATTTTGTACTCGGATACGTTGGTTCTTGGCCACACAGAACAATGTATTCTTGCAGAAGGCCAAAAGAACACTGCACATGTTTTATGTTTATTCAGGGAAAAGGATTAATACTCATTCAAGGAAAAAAAAGATTTATTAAAAGGATTATTCAGGGACAAAAAAGAGACTCATTTGGAATTAAGATTTAAAAGAAGATGAAAGAACAAGCAAAAGAAGAGTGGCATTAAGCCTGAAAACAGAATCCAAGTCTTGGGCTGACACTGGTTCAAGTTGGGTCTCTGGCTCATGCTCCCAAAAGGAGCTGTCCTCTTAGAAGCAAGCCCTCCAGTGGGACAGGGTGAGGGTAGGGGTGGAAAGACACTTTTGTATTCTTACAGATGAGAAGACTAATGCTCAATGAGGTGAACTCCTTCAGGGCCATAGTCAGTAAAGGTCTAAACCCCATCTGATCCAGTTTCAATATGACTGCCTGGATGAAGAAGGATTTGAGATTAAGTTTATTCCTCCAGAGCAAACCAACTGAGAATGCAGGGAAGGCAGGAAACAGTCATTGTTTCTGGAAAAAGGATCTTCTGTGATCTTGTGTCCGAAGTCTGTTTGAACTTCTGTAGAAATACCTGGGAAATGCACACTGTGATTAAAGAAAGGAGACCTAGTACTTTTTAAAATGCCATTGAAATCCATGACTGTAAAGGAAAGAGACTGCTTGCATCCTGCCAGCAAAAAACAGATTTTAGAAAAGAAAGAGCTGTGTCCAGGAAACTTGTGAACTTTCTGTTTAGATGGCATATATTTTCTTTATAAACCCTCTTTCACTGTCACTTACTCAGTTACTAATTACAATAGTCTCTGGGGATGACTGGGCTGGGAGTGTTCAGTGACAGCCAGACAGTTAAAGCACATACAGAACCCTTCCCAAAATTCAAACCACTGTAGAGCCCAGAAGCTTCACAGTTAGAAAATCTCTGTTCTCGATGAGGCAGGGCCACCATTTCCCATTGTTGTGCCAAATCCATTTCCAGGGTTAACTTTTGCTTTACCAAGTGTTTCATCTTTTAGTATTTGTGTGTGTGTGTGTGTATGTGTGTGTGTGTACTGGGACAAGTATAAAACTAAACAGTGTCACACTGTATAACTAACAACTGTATGTGTTATTACCCCATTTTACAGATAAGGAAACTAAGGTCAAACTTAAGAGACTAGTTTGCCCAGATTGCACAGCTAGTAAAGTGGCCTTATTGAGATTCCAACTGAGTTATTGTTCATTCAAACCTGTTCTTTAAATTATTTTTCTTTTTTAAAAATGAAGAGCTGGAGAAAATTTCTTAGGACCAATTAAAGTCAGAGAAGTCTGTGCTCTTTTGTTTTCAAAGTTACCCAGTACTTTATGTTGCCTTTATTTTTAATCAGTGGCTCTGATTCACCCCCTGCACCTTATGCATTGATGTGGTATCCTAGAAACAGTTTACTCTTGTTTCAAAGAAATTCTTCTCCATATCCTGACTGGCCAAATTCTTTCATTACTTTTGATAGTTCCCAGTGTGTTTCTGATAGGCCTGAAAGTCCCAAGAGACCCTTACTGTAACCTGTAGACCAGCGATTCTCAATTTTTTTCAATTTCAAGGCCTCTTTACACTCTCAAAAATTATTGAAAACCCCAAAGAACTTTTGTTTATGTGGGTCAGATCCACTGATATATACCATTTTAGAATTTAAAACTGGGAAATTTTTAAACAATTGATTAATTTGTTTTTTTAAAATAATAACCCCATTACATTTTTGCATAAATAACATTTTCATGAAGCTTAAGCCATGTTTAAAAAAATTAGTAAGATGTGTATGTTTTTATAAATCTGTAATGGCTGACTTAATAGAAGATAGCATATGGGTTCTCATACCTTCTTTTGCATTCAATCTGTTATGATATGCTGTCCTGGTTGAAATATGTAAAGAAAATTCAGCTCTATACAGATATGTAGTTGGAAAAAGGAGGAATATTTTTATAAACCTTTCAGATACTTGTGGATATCCTTCTTTAATGCCATTCAAAAACTCAAAACTCAACAAGTGGTAGTTTTTTTAAAAAGATTAATTGCAAATGGAATCAAATTCATTATCAATGAACTTTTCCTACTCTGTTACTTTAAACTCCACTGGACTATATTTCACTATGAATACGCACACAATTATGGGACACCATGCATTGGTCATTTGGAAGCTCACTGAGCTATTCAGATCTTCCAAATGTTGGCATATTGTATTATATAATATCCCCAAAGATTACATCTATTAATATCACTACAAATAGCATCAGAAAAGTTCTGAAGTTTTGGGAAGCTGTCAGGCCCACAGTGGAAAATTCAAGTTGGGATTCTGATTGTTCATTTGCTTTTTGTGGCAGGGTCTTTCTCTGTCGCCCAGGCTGGAGTGCAGTGGCGCAATCTTGGTTCACTACAACTCTGATCCCCAGGCTCCAGCAATCCTCCCATCTCAGCCTTCCGCATAGCTGCGACTGTAAGCACACGCCACGATGCCCGGCTAATTTTTGCATTTTTTGTAGAGACAGGGTCTTTCTATGTTGCCCAGGCTGGTCTCAAACTCCTGGGCTCAAGCAATCCACTCGCCTTGGCCTCCTAAAGCACTGGGATTACAAGTGTGAACCACCACACCTGGCTGAAGATTCAAGTTTTTAAAACATCTGATTTCCACTTGAAAGCTTGAATTGTGTCATTGGCAACAAATACTGTCAGTTATTTTCCCTTGAGATGACAACTTCACTTAGTTCTTTTCAAGAAAACCGCTGCCATGTGGCCAACTGTGAATGACCACAGTTTGCCTGTCAGTCATTCTGTCAAGTAAAATGGTGCTCCTCGAACAAAGCAGCACATTTAGCTCACAACTCAACAACCACACGGCGGTCTTCCTCCCGCCCACCATGGCACTTATATTAATATAAGCAGCAGAGGTGCTTTATATGTACTTCCCATTGTGTGAAAATACGCAAAAGACCTGTAACGGAGGGTCAAGATGAATACAATTCATTTCTACTGCTTCCTAAGGGCATTCTTAAGTGACACTAGCATATTTTACAAGCCAGAGTGTGACAATGAGCACAAGGACTGCTACCACAGCTTGCTGCCAGCCATTGCCTTGACTTGCCCTAAAACACAGCCATTTTCATCCGCCTCCATGGCTATTGCATCATCAGTGCAAAGTCAACCCAGTAAAAAAGGCAAATCGCATCTCTGTGTTATCATAAAAATAGTTTTGACCTCATGGCTCCCTTTAAAGGACTTGGGGCATCACAGAGAGCCACTGCTACAGCCAACTGAGGGAGAACTCTCAAAAGCCAGGTTTCTTCTGTCCCTGTCCCTCTCACAGTGAAACGCTTAATGCACTCTCTGATTGTGGCTCTTAACTCACTGGGTAAAAGTCCTTCTGTGTAGTCTAGGAAGAAGGGCAAGGGCAAAGGGTGGACTTTGTTTATGAAGCCTAAGTAGAATATGCCTTGCTACATAATCAGTCCTGGAATGAAGGAGGGGAGAAGTGAGTTTCTGATTGTCTAAGCCCAGGTCTGATGTTGGGAAATGCCAGCATTCCAACCCCCGATTTCTATTCCCACTACCAGACTTAGGGAAAGTTACTCACCCGTTCTTGACCAGATAAATGTATGTATGATGGCTAATTTTATGTGTCAACTTGACTGGACTAAAGGATGCCTGCATATTTCTGGAAGAGACTAAGATTTGAATCAGCAGACTGAGTAAAAATCGCCCTCACCAATGTGAGTGATCCTCATCCAATCTGTAGACGACCCGAATGGAACAAAAAGGTAGAGAAAGGGAGAATTCACTCTCTCTTACCCGGGACAGCCATTCAGCCATTTTCTCCTTCCCTTGGACATCAGCACTCCTGATTCTCTGGCCTCCAGATTATGACTGTGACTTACACCATCGGCCTCTCTGGATCTCAGGCCTTCCAGTTTGGACTGGAATCACACCACCAGCTTTCCTGGGCCTTCAGCTTGCAAACAGGTGATTGTGGGACTCTTCAGCCTCCATAATCACATGAGCCAATCCCTCATAATAAACCTTTCCTGGCCAGGTGTGGTGGCTCACGCCTGTAATCCCAACACTTTGGGAGGCAAAGGCAGCCAGATTACTTGAGGACAGGAGTTGGAGACCAGCCTGGCCAACATGGTGAAACCCTGTCCCTAACCAAAAATATAAAAATTAGCAAGGCATGGTGGTGGGCACCTGTGGTCACAGCCACTCAAGAGGCCGAGGCAGGAGAATTGTTCGAACCTGAGAGGTGGAGGTTGCACTGAACAGAGATCATCCCACTGCACTCCAGCCTGGGCAACAGAGCAAGACTCTGTCTCAAAAAAACAAAACAAAACAAAACAAAAAACAAACTTTTTTTTCATATCTCTATATGTGCCATTGGTTCTGTTTCTCTGGAGATCCCTGGCTAATACACTATATAACAATTACTCCCTTTGAAAATCAGGAACTCACAGATGATTCAAAGTGTGACCTACACTTTTCTTGCTGATATCTGGCCACAGGCAGCAGCGCAAGACTGTGTCTCTCTCTCAATCTCTCTCTTTCACATCTCAGGTTTCTATGCAGTTAGAAAAGCTACTTTACTAGAATCACTTTTTCCTAAGTAATCCATATCACATCTGTTAGGAATTACTAATTAATAAGCAAAGTTAACCAAAAAAAGAGAGTATTACAAATCCATCTTTCTATTAGATTGTGACAACTGCCCCCTTCTATTCATTATTTCCTGTACCAAACTCATTTTATAAACTAAGATCAAGTCTAATAAAAAAATTCTTTTTTGTTAAGTAGCAACAAGCATGCCACATGAAATATTGAAATATATTGAGTTTACAAAAAACAAACTCAAAAGAATATCCTATTAAATTCAAAAGGAATGTTTCTTCACAAAAAGCTTTTCGGGTAAGACAATGAGGATTCACCAGCTCTATTTTATTACAGACACCCTAGTGTGTTTTATGTTTCTGTGGTGGAATTTGGTTCTCAGAGCTTTGTGACCTATCGATGAGGACATCTCAGTCCGTCTTTTCCAGTACCTCTTTCGTTTGTTTTAGTTTGCAGAATCTGTGCAGCTAAAGAGAAATTAAAACAACTGATTTCCAAGACTCATCCAGCTTTGACATGAAATGATTCTAAGAACCCCTGTGAATTTCCAAATTGGAGCCTGTGTTCTTGCTGTCCATTGTCTTGCTATTTTGTAGAATATGATCCAGATTCCCTGCCCTGTCCTAATCTGTTGGAAAATACTTCCAATTTGTGATGCAAACCTGGATGGATAAAAATGACAATTCTCTCAACTCCAGTCCCCGTTATGCAGGTTTTCTGTGGCTTAGGGGGTTAAATGCCTGATACAGACTGATTGCCCCTACCGTTTTAGAGAGTTCTCATGTTGTTTCAGCTGCTTATGTGAAAAAATGTTAAGCTGTATTACCACTTGAGTACTTGATTTAGTGATGCTTTCAATGACTGCCTGCATTTTCTGGACATGTAATTCCATTTTTTAATACCATCCCTAGTTAAAACCTTCAAAGCCATATTTTAAAAGCATCAGTAGCTGAGGCTGAATGTAAATATTCCTTTAATCTGGCTGAGACTACACACCTCCCCCTTTAGGAAAAGAAAAAAAAAACTGTAGAGACTGTCATAAATAACTTTACTTAAGTGAATGCTGAAATTAGGCACCACATTGCTTGGCTCCTAGTAACCTCTTTGCAGCCAGATATGTAGAGTACCCACGGGCCAAAGCTTCATCTCTTCAGAAATGGAAAGCAGGGAAAAACAATGTGATCACCTTTTAAAGGGGCATGTTGGACCCAGCTCCAAAGTTCAATATGCCTAGACAGTTCTCAGTGCAGTAACTACAGCTGACCTTGGAAGAAAATGATGTTTATAGCAGCCCATGAGTCGGGAAGGGTGATAATGAACGAAATGTAATCATGTATTCCTGGCACACACTTTGAATAGTACAAGGAGCTAATTGCATTTAAGTATTATCTTACAATATGGTGACCCAATCATTTTGGAAGATAACCAAAGCCTCCCTTTCTAGAAGAGGAGGAACTTTTTAGAAAAATTCATTAATTTTGACCTCTGAAACTCCAAAAACTTTTTCCTGGATCAAGTCAAATGGCATGGATTTTTCCCGTAAATCTTCCTATCTGTACTGTCAAATGCTGACATGTATATCAGAGGCTCCTGGGCTGAACTCTGAAATGATGGATCCTGTTATGCTTTGGCTCCTGGTAATCCTTGGTTTAGTATAATTTGTGGCACCACTTACTGTGGTTCCCACTCAGATGACATGAAGGAAATATTCATCCTGCTGAAGTCTGGTGCCTGTCCAGGGAAGAGTGCCAGCCCACAGTGCCACAAGAGGTAAGGGAGAGCACAAATGTCTCAAAGAACAAAAGAGCAACAGGAAGAAACCAGTCCTAAAATGGCATGTAAGAATATACTTTGCTTTCCCTTTTCAACTCGTAGGTTGATAGGTAGGTTAATGCCATCCTACATGCCTTTATGTGGGAGTTAAGCAGGCCCTTGAAAAATAAAAGAAGAACTGACAAAGGAATTAAGGTATTTTCTTCTACATACACATTTTTTAGAAAGTGCCAGTGTAATTGATAGCATATGCTGCTTTTTGGCCATTTTTCAGTTCTATGTATATAAAGGATGTTGGGATTAATTGGTCCCTTTCTGGAATTTGTGTTTTGGTCAAGTGCTTAAAATTTCTTTTAATACTTTTCTATTAATACTCTTTTGTGAAGCTGGCATTTTTAGCTAAAACATATTTGGGACTGCAATTTGCTACAGACATTACTGCCAAATTGAACAACAAGATGAAGACACTGACTCTGCTTTCAGGAGCTTATATGCCAAACACTGGAAATGGAAAATTTGTAATTATTCGAAAAGCAGGCAACAGGAACACAAACCTTTTGAAATATCAGAAATATCAACTTGAGAAGTTGCTTGTAGGCCATCAAAATCCACTTGTGTTTGACAGTTTTGCCATAACTATATCCAGTTTGTACATCAGATAATTGGAAGGTACTTGACGAGGGGGGGAAAAAAAAAAAAAAATAGAACATTGGAAAGAAAAAGAATATGGATGTATTAATGAAAAGAAGTGAAATTCCATGTCTAAGGGAAATTTTTTAGAATTTGTCAGATTCCAGAGGTAGTCCAAGGTTTTTTGACATGACCCACGGAATACCAGGCAGAAAAAGAAATAAAGCCAACATCTTCTTGCAGCTGGCAGGCAGAGTCAGACAGGGCAGAGCAAAGGACAGTTGGGGACCTCCCTTTGGGCTTCCCTCCCTCTTGTGGACCAGTCGTGGTGTTAGAATACAAACGGGAATTTTATTTGTCCCATAGCCAATGATAGGGGACACAATTTTTAAACTGGACAGATTCCAAGTAAACTCCACCCACTATGAAAATCACCAGGCGGTCGGTGAAAAGCAGCCATTCTTCCTGCTGGAGGCTGTGAATGAAAATGTATGTTTTGGTGTTAGGTACTCCCATTGCTTAAAAATTGGGACATAACAGACCATAACATTTCAAGTATTCCAAAAACAAGCAGAATTTGAGAAGCGGAATACTAACAGCTAAGAATCTGAGATCAAAGCACTAAAAGTTCAAGCAGAATAAGCAAGGGAACACAAGCAGACACGAAGCCCAGGAGGGTCGCTGAAGTGAAAGGGGCTTGAGTCCCACTGAGGCCTGTGCTGTCAGAAGCTCCGAAGCGAAACAAGGATTAAACTGCCCCAGGACAAAAGCGATTCATAAAAGTACACAACAGCCACCACCAGGAATGTAGAGGGGCTCTCATTAAAGTGGGCTTAGATCAGTCAGAATGAATGAGAGGATCCCGCTCACTAGCCATCCAGGGTGGAGACTGTTGTTTGGTATAGCTCGGGCACCTGGATTTGGGGCAAGGCCTGCCCATTAAAGGACACAGAAAATAGCTCCAGTGAAGGCATGGCTGTAGGCTGAGAGTGAATCAAAACTTAGCGGGTAGGAGAAGTGCGAGGACCTGCGTGCTTCCGCTCTTCAGTGACTCCAAAGATCGTGATCCTCCTCAGGCGTGAGTCTGTGTGTCCATGCATAAAACCCATTAACTGGCATCCATAATCCTCTCCAATCCCTATTCCGTGGTCAGCCCCCACCTCCACAGATACCTGCTGTGCAATGCTCACACACCCTGATGTGCTTACTTCTGATGATTTGTTCTTAGAAATCTACAATAATATTTTCTTCCTTTCCCTGATAAAAACTGTTTTATCTTAATCGAGCCTCCTCGAGAACAAGTCAGAAAGCAGAAAGATAGGAAGACGGGCAGCTCTTTGGACCCTTCAAATCCCACCACGAAGCAGTGTCTGTTCACTTAATGCTGTGTTTTTGTTTCTGTTTTTGTAAGATACTAGGTGCAAAAACAAATGTAAGACACTTGCATTTGCCTAATATCAATGTACTTTTATCCCAGTGTAATCAATTTCAGTTATTGAGTTCCATGAGGCCATTGCTTAGAAAAGCAACATTCCAAACAGACAATGCTGGGTGCACCTAAACCCAAATTTATAAAATGTACCAATCAACGAAGTGTTTAGAGCTCAAAAGTGTTTGATAAATGAATGAGTATGTGAATAAATGAATTAAGAGGGTGGTTATTCACTTTTCAAAAGGGTTATTTGCTTCTCTAACAGATTTATTTCAAAATCCCTATGGAAAACTCCAGATCCAACAGAAATTATTTACAACTGCCCTTCGAAGAAAAAAAACCCGGTGAAACAGTGTATGTATAGTTTTTGCAGGAACATATATATTATTGAAAGCAAGACTCACTTCTTCTGAGAAACCTCTAATATTAAAATGAGAGATTTTTCTTCTTTCCATGTTATATGAATTACAGAAAGTAGAAATCGTCAACAAATTTTTTAATTAAGCCTTTTCCTATAAATGACTAGGTACCATGTCAAGGTCATTTTTTAATTACAATCTTCTCTTTGCTGAATAAAATTTAATTATCCTAACTACAACCTTCAGAGTCTACTTTTGGTTGAAAATATTTAAAAATGAGTAAAGATTGCTTGTGAAAAATCTGGCCCCTTGATGTCCCAGACATAGGCTGTTCAGATACTCAAAACACTTGATACGGGCTGCAAGAGAAAGAGTGTCATGTTACCACCAACAAGCAGACAAGGCGAATTCCCACGATGCCAGGCCACTGGCTACGGGGTGGAGGGAGCAGAGGCACTTCAGGGCATGCCTTCAAGAGATTGGTTTCCTGTGTGATGTCGCTCGGGGGTGAGGCCGGCTTGCCACTTGCCCACCCTTTCCATGAAACTGCTATTGCCCCCAGAACATCCCCAGTGAGGAATCTTTTCTGGACCTTGGGCAAGATATAAGTCATCCTTCCTAAAAATCAAGAAGAGCTGCTAACATGCTATAGTATTTACAAATGAAATGGTTTGTAAAATGTGGAATTTACTTTAAAGTAATCTATGAGATGGGAGTGGTCGCCTTGATCATTGTTATTACCGGGTGATGGGTTCGTGAAGATTGTTTATACTTGGTCTCCTTGCTTTTTGTGTGTGTTTGAAAGTCTTCATAATAAAATGTTTTTTAAAAAATCTGCCAACGTAGTTGGGGCAAGAAGCCAGCGTGGCCACAGAGAGAGAACAAATAAAATGTCTATAGTCACCTCATTTCTCAGGATGAAAAAAGCAAATCAGTACCTATTATTGAGTGAAATGTCCCACCATAGCACCACCCTATCTGATCAACACTGCCTCAAAGCCGTTAAGCCCAGGGCCAAGTCAGACAAAGCAGCTGCAAAAATAGAACCTGCCCCAAACTTGAAACCTAAGGAAAATAATAAAATAAAATAAAATCTGAAATGAATCCATTTCTCCCTCATTTACAACAACTTTTCACTTAAATTATGCATCACCATCACCATTTGAATTACAAATGTATAAATTATTCATTATTTGCAATGCGGCTAAGTGTTCTGGCCCCACGTGTTGAAAGCCAGTGCTAAGCTTGCCTGGAATCTGGCTGACAAGGCGAAGGTGGCATCTGGGGACCCTGGGGAGGCAGATTGCCTGTCAGAACCCTCGACCACCAGGGTGTAAGAATGGAAGAGTGCGTTACACTGTACGGAGCTCTCAACTCTGACTTCCTCACACTGTGAACCGTCCCCACCATCTCCTGGCTCCCCAGCCTGTGACAGCTGCTACCCACTGGCACCACCTACATTTTAAACCAGCTGGAGACAGAGTTCTACGTGATAAGCCTGTTATATTTGCAGAGTAAGCAGGAACACCTAATGGCTTAGCCCCCTAACGATTCAGGCACCAGCCTCTGACCGGCTACAGCAATGTGCACTGGCAAAGCAGAGGAAAAATAATTAAAAGAGCCTTTGTCAAAGCTCTCTCTAAATCAACCCTTTAAATGTGTTCAGTTTAAGAGTCCCAATGTACCAATTCAATCACATGGGCCTCTAAGAACCACAGGAATGCCAGGATAGCCGTGGCCAATTACTCAAGCAAGATGGATGTGTGCGTGCGTGCATGTATGTGTGTGTGTGCATGCACGCATGTGCACACACACATACATGCTCAGAGAATCCACACAGATGCTGAAAGCATTCCCTGGAGAGAGGGCACAATGACCCCTCAAACAACTCTTCTTGTTTGAGAAATGGAAAAAAGGGGAAAATAACCACTGGAAAGATGGCAGCAAAGAGTGACACTCACAATAAAATAGAAGGGAGAGCAAAGTTAGCACATACAGATCCATTAGAAGAATAAAGCTCAAACAAGCATTTGTAATGTAATCCACGCGGAAACAAAGCCAGCCAGTTGTCTAAAACCTAAGGGCATGCATTGTGAAGGATAGGGCAGGGAGCAGGGAGAGACAGATAAAAAGAAGAAAACACCAGAGATGCCAAAACCAAGGGGGAAGAAAAAACACGAGGTGTCAGTAACTAAACACAACAATAAGGCTGAAACTGTCAACAGTGCAACGTAAAACCCTGAACTGGCACCGTGCTTCTACTAACAAAGAAAACGTGTGCTCCATGCAGATGGTACCCAGCAAACCTTTAAAGGCACGTGTGTGTGTGTGTGTGTGTGTGTGTGTGTGTGTGTGTGTGTGATTTTTTTCTTTTATTTTAAGGGGTGAGGGGCTGCTGACAACAGTGGGGAGTCTCTGCACAATTGATCATGGCAAAATGTTTTTCTCCCGATATCTGCAGACCTGCACTGTGCAGAATGAGCAGGCCAGAAAGAAGCATGGCTTCTTTCCATGAGGGTCACCGGAGCCTGCACAGAGTCAGCAGAGCACGTAAAGGAGGGCTGGCAATTGGTGGTGATCCAGCGGGGCAGGATCTGGGGATCTGGTGGGCACTGTGGACACTCGGACTCTCTCCTGTACTCCCTCTGGCTCAGTGAGACTGAACCCCTGCAAGTCCTCATCTTAAGTTTCTTATTTGCACCACAGGGGGCCTAAAATATCATCCTTGACTCCAATGGTGCCCTTGTAGGTTAAGTTTGCAAGCCATTGAGCAGAGTGCTGTCGAGTTGGTTTATTTGTTCTTTGAGTGGTCATGTTATTATTTGGATCCAAGTTTTAAATTTCCCTAATTCTAATTGCAGTTTCTGAGGACCTTGGCTCGTTTCAAATTCTGGAAATATATTTGAACACCTCACCCAGAAGTGGGTAAGAAGTTAGAATAACGGAAAGCCTTGGCTCCAAGTTCAGTTGAATGTCAAAAAGCCCAAGTTTGGCTGAATGGACTTTGTGTCATGAAATCTCAGCTCTCTCTCTGTTCTTCCAGGCCAAATACCTACTGGATGAAACTGATATAATTAAACAAAGACAGAGGCTTGCGGTCTGATGCATTTATTGCAATTATGAGTACTTCTTAAGTTTCATTCTGCAATAATGTTTGCAATCATTTATTAATTCATCTAATCACATATTCAACATGTTGAGCCCCATCTATATGCTAGTCGGGACACAGAGAGTGATAGTCCCTTCATCAGAAGTGATGAACTTCCCTCTGCACTCATCTTAGAAGTATTGGCCTGTGGACTCCCCTAAGCTCCACAAGTCTGAGAAGCACAGCTTTTCTACCCAGTAAGTCCACGCTTCTTAATTTTCTACTCCTGCATCCATCAGTGGGGCTTGAGTTCTTCAACCTTAAAAGGCCAATAAACTATTTGGTCCAACTTAGATCAATAATACATATCTCCTAGGTCAGGTTCATGAGTCAAGGAATATAGAGTGTAAAAATAAATGTATCAAGTTTTCTAGACAGCCACCAGAGCAAGCTCAGTGGTCCATGTGATGCTTGACTCCAGATCCTTGATAATAAGCTCATTGACAGTTCTAGGCAGTCATAATCCACACAGGACAGGGAAATCTGCAAATTGGATGGCTTCAGTGGAAGCCTCCTTGCCATACAAGGCCATAAGTATGAGCTGTCATGAACTAGAAGGTCTATTTTCATCCTAGCTATTGGACCCCACTTTTGACACACTGACATTCACAGCAAAGGTTAGGAAATTACAGTCAGTATTTTTCTATGGTCAGGCTGCTATTCTGGCATTTTAGGGGAATTGAAAACAGGCCCGTTGGCTTCCTGCATGTTTTGTGCATTCACAGTTCTGGGTTTTGCTGCAAGAGAGAGACGTGCTATGGGGTAGGAATTGGACAAGCTCACTTACTGAGCTGGTCAGCCCACTTCCCTATGGGCGCTCTCAGAAGGAACCCTGTGAGATAGAAAGCAGGTCTCTCTGCCTTCAGGACACCTACATTCTGATCAGAGGCTGCCACACTAAACTTGCAGCCTCACCTCATTACAATTCAGTTCTTGTGCTTCTGAACTTTTACACCAGTATTTGGGGAACATTAGGAAGGGGAGATGAAATGTGGACAATGATTCCCTTTTATTACATATGAAAAGGGCAGTGGAGCTGATGATTAATAACTACCGCATGCCTTGTGAGCTTGAACAGTTACCACTTTAATGTCAGAGACTTTATTTTCTGTTCCATAGAAAATGGTGGAAAAAGTAGCAAGAAAACAGCATGTATCTGTGGTTATATACTTATGCAATCAGATACTTAAATGCATTCTGTAAATTGCATGTATGCATGTAGGAAGCAATCGTTTGCTTAACAACTCTTTGTGGTGTTTTCTTCTAATTTTCCTACAAATTAAATTTTAAACTTGATTTGGGGGTGATACCTAAAGTAAGTTGAACATGTTTTAAGTGTCTTTTCTATATAATATTGACAGTCTTGGGAAAAGCACTTAATCACTGCATATGTACATACGTAGATGAGTCTGATTTCTCTTGAAAGAAGAAATTTAAATAAGCTAAGTTAGAGCTCCTATATTAAAACACCTAAAATTAAGCAAAGTATTTTCAAAATGAGTGTGAAAATCTCCTTTGGAAAGTTGACAGTGGGGAAGAAATTTAGACTGTATCTCTGGTCCTCAAGTAAGAGGAAGCTCAAACCTCAGGGGAGCAGAGGAGGTGTTTACGTTTCTTCTTCCAGTTGAAGTTTCACAAATTTGGAAGCAAAAGAGAAATGAGGAGTGAACAGCTGGCTTTTACAGAGTATCGGAGATCAGGGTTTCCGGACCAGGGCTCCCTGCACAGAGCAACGGGTTACTGGCAAAGGACAGCGAGAGCATCTACAAACGCTTGGGAAAACATGCTTAACAGGAAGCTCACTGACCTGACTATGAGGATCAGAAACAGAAATTTGAGGGTGGAGGGGGAAAACTCTGAACTTACAGGACAGGGAACAAGACGTGCGCTAGAAAGAGAAGAATGATTGGAGAGGTGTTCCTTAATGTTCAGCAGAAATAAGGAAGAGGGAAGAGCATGAGGCCAGGCCTCAGGGACCACCAGCCAACCCACAGACACAGAAACAAAGGGAGTTTGATTTTTTTTTTAGACGGACTCTCGCTCTGTCGCCCAAGCTGGAGTGCAGTGGCACCATCTCAGCTCACTGCAACCTCCGCCTCCCCAGTTCAAGTGATTCTCCTGCCTCAGCCTCCCAAGTAGCTAGGATTACAGGCACACAACACCATGCCCAGCTAATTTTTGTATTTTTAGTAGAGACAGGGTTTCACGATGTTGGCCAGGCTGGTCTTGAATTCATGACCTCAAGTGTTCCGCCTGCCTCGGCCTCTCCAAGTGTTGAGATTACAAGCGTGAGCCACCACCCTCAGCCCAGGAGCTTGATATATTAACACAAGGCAGAACTATGATCTCACAGTGTCACTGAGGCAGGAACAAGGCCGATGACAGGAATAGCACTGAGGGAGGCTATGCCTTGTTCAAACCATAGAAGTGGTGGGAGGGTATCACTGAATTGGATAAAAACACTAGATGTAGTTAGCTGTCCCTATATAGCAAGCATTGTGTTTATTGCCTTCTATTAGTTATTTCCTTTAATCCAACA
The DNA here is from genome assembly GCF_009828535.3 of Hylobates moloch. Taxonomy (NCBI): domain Eukaryota; kingdom Metazoa; phylum Chordata; class Mammalia; order Primates; family Hylobatidae; genus Hylobates; species Hylobates moloch. The sequence goes on along the minus strand of NW_026652301.1, from coordinate 41,900 downwards.
AAGTAGAGTTCCATTTTTCAGATGAGGAAACTGAGGCTTGGAGAAGCAGGCTCCAAGCAGGCTTTCATCCTCTACACTAAACTGCCTCCTGAGAAAGTGCCCCAGAGCAGAACAAGCCTTGGAATGCTGACGTACCCCTGGCCCATCCTGAGGGATGCTGCTGTACTTCCCTCACGGCGACCTGTGTGGAGGTCAAAGCCCAAAAGGCAGGCACAGCTGACATCCTGGCCGGGAGTACCCACTCCCATGCCAGGGCATAGTACAGAATAGCCCTGTTTCACCTGCCTAGTGTCCACCCCTCACACCAGGAGTGATATGTCCTGCACGCAGACCCACCAGCCGGAAGATGGAGGTAGCCGGGCGCTCATGGGTGGGGACAAATAATGACAGGAAATAACCAAGGAAGTCGTGAATGCCGTGGTAACTACCTGGCAGGGGGTGAGCAACAAGGGCTTTCCAGCACAAGTCACAACTTGGGCACTTAGCACAGTGACCAAGAATCTGTCATCCAGGGTCCGGGATAAACCTCCCTCCGCTCAGTGTGCCTCCTCGGCTTCTCCACTGAGACGCCTCTACTGTAGGCCGAGAAAGCTGATCCTGAAAGCTCACCGCAGAAACTAGCAAACTAAACCTCCTTCCTGCCTGGGCCCAGGGCCTGCCAAGGCCCAGCAACCAGTTCTTATCTCTTCATCTGATTTGTCACACGTAAGTGTCATGGTTGAGCCATTGGTTTGTCTCTTCCATTATATTATGAGCCTCTTAAAGGCCAGAAGTGGTTTTTTATCCCTGAATCACCAACATGTAACTGCCCCCTAACACAAGCACTAAGTAATTGTTTATCAAATGACTCACGGATCTGACATTCTTCAAATGAAAATCCCCTAGGAAGGTTTTCTCCAATGGATTAGTCCTGCTTTCCTTTACACTTCACAATATACTTGTTTATTAGATTGTAAATTTCTCAAGGCCAGAAACTCACCTTAATCTATTCAATTGGTGCAAAAGTGATTGTTGTTTTTGCAACTACTTTTAATGGCAAGAACTGCAATTACTTCTGCACCGACCTAATATATCAAATGCCTGATCCATAACGGGCTCTCCATAAACAATAATATAATTTTTTTACCACCATGAAGCCCTCCAACTCTCCCCAAATGCTGTTAGGTTGGACCTCTCAATCCTATCCTGTGTGATTCGCTTATGAAATGTAAATGTGGCATTTTTACGTTTATTCCTATGAAGTTCCAACAGTCAGTCCTTCACTTCAGTTTATGATTATTTTTTAAACCTTTTAACAATAATAATCATTCACATTTTTGTCATTTGTACTTTCATCCAAGTCTTTAAGAAATATATTGAACAAGACACCTATGATTCACAAACCACTCCTAGTATGAAGTTTTCACGTGGGAGGTTTTCAATAACATTTTTAAGATAAAAGAGAAACCTACTAAAAGCAGACTATCTGATAAAATCTTGGCTTCCCCTGCTGACATGTGCAGACTTGAAGACAGAAGAAGTAATAAAGGGAACTCTTGCTACTCAGATATTTTAAATCAGAATTTTGAAACCATAACCCCCTAGAGGTCACCTCTTTCTTGAGAGGTGCCAGGAGGAAAATAAGAGGCTGAAGAGGGGTTGGCTGAAGGGCACTGGGGCCAGCAGGAAGTCAACCACTGCCCACCCACACTCCAGCTTCACCCTGAGCTACTCACTGCCATCTTGTATGTATTAGGGTTTTGCGTAAGGTTTTGTTTGGGAGAAACTGGTGCCCACAAAAAAGAAAATGGAAAATCAACCTCCCCTTTTCACAGTTGCCCACCCCTGCCACATGTACCTTGCAAACGGCGCTGTCAGCCAAACATCCCAGGGAGCTGCTTATCATTTTCTTGTGGACAAGATGGGAAAATAGAGTGTAGTTAGGTTGGCTTCTTAGCAGACAATACACTGTGCTGAGATGATTAATGAATTGATTTCAACCTGGAGGGAGGTCCCTGGGTTGTGTCATAGAACTGTGTGAGATTTTTTCAGTGATTTGAAGGAAACATCAAAGGCATGTTTGCCAGATAAGTAGATGACAAAAAGATGAGACGACTAAGATTAGAAACTGTCAAAAAAAAAAAACACTCATTTTAAAAAATGGCATCGGCCTAAGAATAGACCAAAAACAAAGGCATACCATGTAACAGGAATAAACACTAAGTGCCACTTTTAGATTTTCAAAAACAATTGCAAAAATACAAGATGAGGACATCTGACTTCAGCACTTTTTATTAGAAAGCCAGGAGGTTTATAACTAATAATAACTCCAGCTTTTTAAGTGTGCGCTCTGTGCCACTCAATCTGAGTTCAGAGTGGAGCATAAAAGTAAAAGCTAAGGCAAGTTCTGTTTGCATTCATATAAATACAACATTCAAGGCAAGGAAACATCTGACCATAATCTGAACTGGCTGAAACACCAAGTGGGTTTACAGTTTCAATCCCGGATGACACACTGTAAGAGGGACCTTGAGAAACTGGGCCCTGTGCCAAGGAAAACAGCATGTTGAAGGCTCCATAAGCCACAGTAGTGAAGAAGTGTTAAAGGAAATGAGGATATTCTGTTGAGGAAGAGCAATCTTGGGAGGAACGTGATAGATGTCTTTAAAAATTTGAAACTTCCTATTAAAGGGGGATCCTATGTGTTTGGTGTAACAGCAGAAAGAAGAACTAGGATCAGGAGGGTGAAGTTTGAGGTAGCAGCCTTGTTTGGTCTTGAGCACCAAAAAATCATCCGACTAGCTTGAGCAAAAAGATACATTGGTTGGAAGAACATGAAGGAGTTCACCATTTCCTAGCTAGGCCGAGGAACCAGACTGGGGGCCCACAAGAAACAGAGGGCTCCAGAAAGCCTTGATATCAGGAACTTCTTGACCATTTGCCTAGCACTGCCTCTACAATTAAAAGAATTCCAGCCACTGCCTTGGTGCTTGTGTCACTCTGCCCAAGATTCAAGTCCCAGGAGCGTGAATTTCATTAGACATGCGTAGGTCACACACCAGTCCCTTGACTGTCCCAGGGAAATGAGAGGAAGAGTCTGGCAGAAGGACCTTCAAGAGTTCCCTTTGATTTCCACAGGGGGAGGACACCTAGAGTTATTTGTCAAAGCCAGGCTGGCTCTAGTGGAAAGCAGTTTATTCCCCAAAAGAAAGTCATGGTCCTCTTGGGAAGGGAGAACAGATTGAAGGCACCCAAAAAGTGAAAAATGACCATGACGCAGAGCTCAAGATGCAGAGATACTTTCTAAAGATTAAAGTGGTCCAGGACATTGGAGACTGCAAAGGGTGGGAGGGTGAGAGGGAGGTGAGGGTTGACAAATCACCTATTGGGGACAGTTCTCACTATTTGGGAGATGGGCACACTAAAACACCAGGCTTCACCACTACACAATATACGCATGCAAGAAATCTGCACTTGTGCCCCCTAAACATATAAAAATAAAATAAGATGGTCCAGGAATGTAATGACCAATGAGGTCACCCTCATTTGAGGTATTCAAGCATAAGTCACAGATCAAACAATAGGAGATATTATTGGCTGAAGTTGGAGACTCCAAGCTTCTATATCTCTAAATAAGTAGTTTTCAACTTGGGAACGTGTCAGAATCATGGGAGGAGATTTTCAAATTATTTCTGCCTCGATTTCTTCCCTGTTCACAAAGATTCTAATGCCCCTTTACCATTCCTCATTCCCCATTGCCAAATGAGAACCCAGTACAACACCACATCTGAGGTTTCTACTCACTCAGTACTTTCTGTTGGTGAAATGGCCCAGAAAAAGAGACAGGAGGCTAATCAAGTGGGGAAGTTCTTTTTTATGTAAAAATTTTTTGAGTAATAGAAATGTCTACCTTGTAGAGTTAGGCAGCATAAGACATATCTGTTAAAAAACTGAAAGGAACTTGGTTGAAGAAAATTAATAGTTGGAGTTATCTAGCAATGCTGCATATGTTGGCTTCCCTCGGCTACTGTTATTTGGTTTGGAAGGGGTCCAATTTTCCCCTTGCATAAAAGGAGACAAGAGCTGTTTGAAGCCATTAACAGCACCAATAGGAGGGACATTTGAATTAATAACCAGGAGACCAGTCAGCCAGGAGCAATTTTCAGCATAATCTTTTCCTTTGACTTTTGTTGTAAGACTGATATTTGCTGCATTATACTTGGTCCAACATGCCACAGCAGAGCCAAATAATTTATCTTCCCAACTCTCTTTACTTTTTAAATTGGCCTAAGTAAAATAGCTTAATTTATTTGCATGGAGATCCCCTCTGTGGATTGCGTTAGGCACTGTGAAGTGTTATACCTGAGCATAAAGAATTCCTTGGAATTTGGCAAGAAATAATATGTATAAGGGTGTACAGAGGTGCTCTTGAAATAATGCTAAGTGAGCAGAATAAGATAAAAACCATGGATAATACATGAGCTTCCTTTTGTTTCTTTGAAATGAAATCTATACAGAAGTTAGTTTTTTTCTTCCTCTATTTTACTCATCTCTACTTGCTAATGTACAGCCCCACCTCTTGCAAAGTCTTGCATTGTATTTCTGGAGGCTCCTGGAGGACTTTCACATCTGCTAAGGAGCAAGTCCCTGAAGACGCAATGTGGTCCCCAATGCTGGTTTCCTCTTCTCCATCTCTGGCCTCCTCGCCCTGAGAGGCACTGCACACAGCTGCACCACCTACTATGCACCCCCGTGACGATGCAATGGAGCTACCAAGGTGCCAAATCCAGGCCTCTTTCCATGTGTGAGTGGAGAGGCAGTCAGTCCTGCCTTTCTCCTGTTTATAAAACCTTCAATGGCTTCCTAAGACCCATGCTTTAACAACAAACCCCTCATCCATCCTCTAGGCTGCCTCACCTCAGTGGCTGGCAGCTACTATTTCCTAGAACTCACCTCTCCTGGAACACCCCAGGGTGCCCCACACCTACCGGCATCACCTTGGACAGCCAGTCCCCTCCCACTGTGGGCGCTGGCCACCTGCCGAGCATAGTGGACTCAGGGATGAGCAACGATGCCTGTTCCCAGCAGGCTTCTGCTGGTCCTTCTGCCCCAAGCACCACCTCACCCCACTCCAAATCAATTTGTTTGAAAAAACATCCACTTTTTCTTCAAAACTCGGCTCTAAGATTTGTTTCTCCATGAAGTTTTCTGCCTGCTCCCCAGCCCCACAGTGTGTGCACCCCACACTCAGCATTCCCATAGCACTTTGTTCCTTTTTCCTCTTCCTCTCCATGGTACTTAGCCTACCTTCTACTAGCACCTACTTATGTTTGCTTGGCTCCCACCTTCACTAATTCGTGAGCTTTTCCTGGGGAAGGATCTTTTCACCATGGGTAGGGACCTGTCTCCCATCACTTTGGAGTTCCCAACACCAAGCACGGTGCCTGGCCAAGTCTGCGTGTCCAGTGAAATAACAAATATGTAACTAAGAACCAGGAAACTCCACATGGAATCACTGGCATTTCCAAGACCCCCTGGAATCTTTAAAAGTCTGTGTTTCTTTTCTCTTGCTCTAGAGGGCATCTGGCTCCTCTTCTTCTCTGCCTTTCTGTACCCCTTTTCTCCCTTTTCTTTACCTGGGAGGGGAGTCACAGGGTGGGCTTGCTTCCTGGCTTGAGCTTCTCTGGGGTTCCAAATCGGGGTACATTTCCACAAGGCACAGCAAACCTACTATATTCAAACTTCCTGCAATTAAGACTCACCCTACATGTTCTGGCCCAGCGGCTCAGTGCTGAACAAGGACATTGGCCAGAAAATGCCCATTGCCCTGGGCCCTGGCCTCCCAGAATGGCACAAGATCATGGCTCCCCGGCTCCTCCAAGAATGACCATGTCCACCACGATACTTAACAGTTGCCACACCAACCATGTCTGATCAAAGTGATTCTCACTGTGAATCACCGTGAGACCTGAAGAACAAAGCCTGCACATCCCGGAAGCTGTCTGAGGTTGCTGGGGGCATATTCTCTTTCTCTTTTAAAACACAGACTTGCCTTTGCTACCTTCTGCAGGCTATGTGAGCACAGCCGGATGTCCTATTCAAAGGAAGCTTCTTGACTTACTCATGGAGACTGTCACATCTTAGATGACACAGCCTTCTCCAATGTTCATGTTCAAAACCATCCCACTTGACAGATCTAGGGCTGAGGGAATGTCTAATCTTAGCAGTAAAACTCACATTTATCATATTCCGATGACCAGTTTAGAAGAGAAGACAGCGGCAGTGGAAATATCTCTGGGACCTCTACAAGGGATTAACTCAACTGACTGTGGAATGTCAGTGCCTCACCAACTGATATCCAGCTATGAATGTATTCTCCATCTAAAACTCAAGTGACTCTTAGAAAGGGATCACTGCAGATATCACACAGGCAGAGCATTTGTGCTTCCAGTGAGGCTGGCGTGTCTGGCTGTTATCAACACAATTGTCATATGATCGCTTGATAGATAAGCCCAAGCTAACACTGGGCCTAGCCTCTTGGTCACCGTGACTTTAAACCTGGCCTGGGGTTGCCATGACCAGAGCTTGCTGAGATTCTGTGGTGAAGCCACCTGAGTCAGGAACAGAGCCAGGAAGCAGAGGCTGAGCCATTTGATGGGCAGACGTCTGCTCCAGCCACAACATCACCGTCAAAACGATGTCATGGACAAGTCTAGAATTCACGGTGATCAAAGGTGCTCTAAGCACCGTGGCTGAGGCTTTGCCATAATCCCAGGCTTTCCATGAGAAAAGCATAGGTAAATGTTTTGACATGGTGTTGGGATATTTCACTTCAGTTTAGTGAACTTAGGTACTGGCAAGAAAAACCCAACTGTATTTTATTCAAGCTGCTTCTACACACTCTATTTTGTTCTCTTGTTATTTTTCAATAGTGTTAACACAGGGTGAATTATCTCCTGAACTTGGCACTTGGTTACTTCCCCAAGGCTCAGAACTGTGAAGTGTGAGTTCTCACTCAAGAAATACTTCTTGAGCCCTTATATGTGCCAGACACTGAGCCCATCCTAGAGACACAACACTGAACACAGCAGAGGGATATTCTGTCTTTGCAGGGATGATAGCCTAGTATCACAGTGTGTCCAACAGGTAAACTTGACCTATTAGTCAAGCTTTTCTGCACAGGGCCAAGGCCAGTCTATTCAAATTCTCAGTCACAGAACTAGAAGCATACTCCAAAATGAAAAAAGGGCACCTGTGACCAGAGCAGACGGCAGAGCTATGGACAGCCCTGGGATTGAAAGTAGCAGAAAGCAGCAGGAGTTTCAGTTCCAGAATGCCCAGGTTGCCCCTGCTGAAGGTAGTGCCAAAGTGCCCTGTTGTGCTACCTTGATTATTATAATTAATTCTAAAAACTACATCTTATAGAAGATTCCCTAAGGACTGGGACCTCGGCTCAGGTAATCTGGGCATGGCGGGGCTCCTCTTTACCTGTTTGGCAGGGGTCTTCCTGCTTCGCTGAAGAGGAGGGGAAGGGGAATCTGAGCCTTCAGTCTGAATGTCCCTCTGCCAGAGAAGTCATCTAGTTGGCCACCTCCTGCCGTGGTGGCAGGTTCCTCCAGTCTATGAAACAAGGGGGACTTTCTGCATCCACAGAATGCAGAAAACTGCCCAGTTAGCCCCTCTCTGCTGCAAATCCTCCACCATTCAACAGACAGATGCCTTCAGGAGAGTTTCTGGAACACAAGTGTAAATAAGGTCAGGTGGATCAGAATGTTCTGTAAAGTGTTAAAAAACTGTAGAATAATAGCATCATCATCATCATCATAAAAGGATAGTGACAACATCTTAGTCTTGCTGCCTAGAGAGAGTCAAGAATAATTATTTTTCTACTCTTTCTATTTTTATCCCGTCTTTATGGTAGTATAATTTGCATATAATGAACATGTTTTTAGTGTAATTTCTGTTCAATTTTGTTTATTATTTTTGGACTAACATAAAGTCAAATATATTTTAAAGTACAATAAAATCAAATGGTTATATTTTAACTAATATAAATATGTAGAGCTACAAATTTAATTATGACACATGTTATGGATTAAATGGTCATGCCCTTCCCCCAAATGCATATGTTGTAGCCCTAACCCCAAATGTGACAATATTTGGAGATGAGGCCTTTATGGAGGTAATTAAGGTTAAATTAAGTCATAAGGGTGGGGCCCTAACCCAATAGTGATAATGCCCTTATATAAAGAGGAATAGACACCAAGAGCGCTCTCACTCTTCACACAAGCACAAAAAAAGAGGTCAAAAAAGAGGTTGTGTAAGGACACAGCAAGAAGTTTTCCACCTACACACCACAAGAAGAGGCCTCAGAATGAAATCTACCATGCCAGCACCTTGATCTTGAGCTTCCCAGCCCCTAGAACTGGGAGGAATAAATGGCTATTGTTTAAGACACCCAGTCTATGGTATTTCGTTAGGGCAGCCTGAGCAGTCTAAAACAATAGATTTGGGGCTCAGTTTAATAGTTACACTTGATGATATATGTAGGCAAACCACTTCTCCATTTTTTTTTGGTTTTCTAATAGTGGCTTTTTGCCTACACTCTTTTAATCAATAGGGTGTTGACCCTGTGTACTGTAAATGATTTTTAATGTTTTTAAAGTGGCATTATAAATTGTTATATTTGTTTCTTTTTATCGGACACTGATCCAATAAATGTTTGAAAAGGTTGAATATTTGCAAAGATATTTTAGCTTAAATATGGACTTCTTTAAAGTCTGCTTGCAAATTGATTCCATTTGCCAGCCACCATTTCAATGCTGTGGGTAGAAATATGACGAAAATGAGATTAAATCAAAAGCAAGGCCGAACTCACTGCAAATTTTCAAAACTGCATAAAACACTCCCAAGCAAATATAACCAGAAATTAATTCCATATTATGCTATCTGGAATGATTTACAGATGAAATTGTGATTTCTATTATAGCTCAAGCCAAAGCATTAGAGTCTGATTGAATGTATACCTAGCCACTGAATCAGACTTGAGGATGGCTTCTCTGAACACATGTGAGTAGAAAGTAGAAAGAATTGGGGAAGAAGTGAACTGGACCTGAAGCCCACTCTCAGCCTTCCAGCCTGTGCCTCCTCTCTCTGCTGCCCAGTAAGGCTGCTCCTGGGGGCCCCGAGGTCATCCTTGGCTACTGCATTCCCTATTCCCCTCCCCAGGCTCTGGCCCTTTCCTCCCTCATTCTCCCCATCAAACCTTATCTGCCTGGTGCCATTGGGCTCCAACTTCCCATTAGGAAACTGAATCTCTGCAGGATATGGATGTCACTGCTCGGGATGGCCCTCCTTCCTGCCTGTCCCACACATGTGTATTGAGACAATGCTCTTGTAAAGAACATGCCTAAACTAAGGGATCATTTTGATGATGCCTATTCCAGTCTTTGGTCTCTAGCTGTATTGGTTTCACGGACCCAACATTCATCTTTATCAAGTTTGATTAATTTTTTTCCACAGGACTATAATATCACAATACTCCCTTAAGGTTTGAGATAACTCAAATAATCACCCTGGGTTACAGTAATACTAGTGCCAATAGAAAGTAATCTTTAAGTATAAACTAAAACCTATGAGCACTTTGAAATCTAAATAAACCTATTTTTTTCCTGTGTATTTTTAGTAGGTGTTATTATAGAGTTCCTAAAGTTGCCTGTGAGTAGAACAGGAAATAAATTTCTCCCAACGAAGGAATATTGAAGACTTAATGACTGTCCCACAATACCCCAAAAGAGGCATTTCCCCTGAAGTTGAGCTTCCAAAAATGGAAATGCCCCAGAATTTATGGTTTAAGAGAATTTCGATGTGAGACACACACTTTTCTGGAAGAACCTGTAGCTCTTCCTGGTTGGCAGCCCCAAAGGCTGTGACTCCCAAGATAGCCTCTGGCTCGGGATTGTTTTGCCATGGAGAAGAGAATGTGACATAAGGACGGCCGCCCGTCTCCTCTCTATGGGGCAGTTAGACTCATCCCCCAAAGAAAGGCATCAAATCCCCATGATGCCCAGCCCCTGGTCACACCACACAAGGATGGCAGGCCTCACAGGTCTCTTCCCTGCTGGGAAATGACAACAGTTCTCTCCCAGAAGGTGCTTCCCCCATGCTCACTCTGGAAGCACCCTTTCATCACCCTTTCATCACCTTGCTATAAACTGAAATTCCCAGAAATTAGGATCTGCATCTGTAATTCCATTAGAATCTCCACATAGCTTTGAATTCTAAAATGAGAGAAGGAATCGGCTATGCCTGCTCTCAGTCTCGGCCTCTGAAATAGCTGCCTGCTGACTCATAGTGTAAACACGGGTTCATTCCCTTCTCTCCGAAATCTGCTCGTATGCACCCAAAATTATTATTATCTATGTTCAATCATGGAAGCAGGACAAGCTGAAAGACTGCCAGCACGGCCTCTGCCTTTCTCGATTTAAATAAATAGATCTGGCTTTGGGCAGGCTCTTCAGACTGACACACTCTCCAGATGTAAATGTTATTTTATTAAGATATAGGGTGACATAAAAATATTTGTATAATCAATATATCTTGTTCAGCTTTAAAATCTGTGACAGGTCTTCAAGTAATCTCATTTTCACAGATCAAGTAGACTAGTCAGAAGTCTTGATGAATGTTGAAGGAGACATCATGGTAATTTACACTAGGTTCACATTATATCTAGTTTCTGTGTGCAAAGAAATGGAAATAAGTTTTACAAATCCTCCCCTGCCTCCATAACCTAAAACACAGGAGACACCTTTAACTATGTAATGTACTATTTCCAACAGGATGAGGACGGGCAGTACTTTCACCTTATTGACTTACCTTCAGCTTTTTGCTTGGCTGAAGGGACTTCCTCATTAGAGTACATGGCTATTCTTTGAAATGATCCTCTTCTTAACACAGTTCATTTTAAATATCCTACTTTTCTAAATAGTTTTCAATGCAACCCATCATCAAAGGGAAGGAGTTGATGAAAAGAAATAAAATTGAAACGTGCACTTGGGGAGAAGTGATTGAAGGTTCTTCATTTAAGGGATTGGCTCCTTTTCTCCTATTATACTGTGAAATCTGAAAACATCTCTTGAAATTCTGGTCACTGTCTTCTGGACATCCCAAGGCGCACCATCTCCACAGTTCCTCCCTCCTAGATTATCCCATCCAGTGTGGTATCCTGTGTGGCAAATGGAAAAAGACTCTTTCAGTGGGCAACTGAAAAGGACACCAAAGAAAGCAGATACAGCCCATGATCAAAGAAGCACATAACTTCATTTTGGAACATGACTGATAGAAAGATCAATTAGACAATGGACGCCAATCGAAGGTAAGTACCGCTAGGTGCTATTGTCCAGAAAACAAACACAAAGGCTGAGGCTTTCCGGTGTTTGGGGAAACAGCCTCACTAAGAGAGATCTCAGGAATGGATTTATCCTTCTTTCCTTCCTTCTACCCCTTCAACTGAGCCTCCACTACATGCTGGGCACTGTGCCAAAGGCCAGCAACTCGGAAATGAAGAGGCTTGGTTCCTGCCCTCAAGTGGCTTATAGTCCAAGGTGGTGGTGGAGTGGGATGGGGAGGGGAGTTGTTGAGGGAAGACAAAGAAACGTGCAGTGAAGTTTACCAGAAGATGGGGGTGTAGGCTGCTGACGGAGCATGAAGGAGGAGGGAGACAAGTACTCTGAGAGTTCAGGAAAGGATGTATCCCAGATAGAGGTGATGCCTAGGCAGAGTCTGGAAAGATAAGTAATAGTAAGAGCAAGCAGTACAAGAAGATAGGGGCTGGGCACGGTGGCCCATGCCTGTAATCCCAGCACTTTGGGAGGCAGAGGCAGGTGGGTCACTTGAGGTAAGGAGTCAGGGGTGCTGGCGGAACACTTGAGGTCAGGAATTCGAGACCAGCCTGGCCAACATGGTGAAACCCCGTCTCTACCAAAAATACAAAAACTAGCCAGGCGTGGTGGTGGTGCATGCCTATAATCCTAGCTACTCGGAAGGCTGGGGCAGGAGAATCGCTTGAACTGGGGAGGTGGAGGTTGTAGTGAGCAAAGATAGTGCCACTGCACTCCAGTCTGGGGACTGCAGGGAGGCTTCATCTCAAAAAAACAAACAAACAAAAAAAAAAAAAACAAGATACGGCAGATGCTGCTGCCATCTGTACACACTTTTAGATGTATTAACTCATTTAATTCTCTCAAGACCCCATGTTTAGATATCAGTACTATCCCCATTTCATGATGCACAGAGAGATCAAGTAACTTGCTCAAGTCAAGCAGCTACCATGTGACTGAGCTGGAGTTTAAACCCAGGCACTCAGTGACAGCGTCCACACTCATAACCACGATGCTAAGAGTTTGCCAAACAGGTGGGAAGCAACATTTTTGGAAGAGGGTCAGGGCCATAGGTTTTGTGAAGTGACAGAGCATGACATTCAGATTCAGTAGGGCTTAAAGACCCAAGTTTTGGAAAGTAGAGGAGATCTGAACCTTAGCCATAGCTTCTAGAGGTGGGCTAAGAGCACCCTGGGCACATGTAGTGGTGACCAGAGGACTTGCAGCCATCAAATCAGCATGGTGTGCTGTTTATTTCTCCCAAAGACTCAGGAGGGGAGAGCTTTGATACTTTCTTCTCATATCAGATAACTTTAAAATGTAGTTTTATATTATAGAATAGGATGTAAAATTACCACGACATTTTTCCTTGTTTCTTCTTCCTTTTGATATATGAATTAAATTGTTTCTTTAATGTATTTATTTATACTAAATAAAACAACTCATGGTTATATAAATTATTTCTCTTCCTGAAATTCCTTCATTCTTATTTGCCCGAGATAGTACCTCTGTCCATGCTTATACAACTAGATACTGATGCATGTGGGCAAAATTAGGGTGTTTTGCTGTTTGTTTATACAGCTATGGAAGCAATGCACTCTTTATTCCACGGCTTGCTTTGCTCACTTAATAACACCTCATGGACAACCCCCTAGTGTCATCTTATTGAGAATTGTACAGTAATCCATACTGTCACTTTTGTACCATTCCCCTACAGATGGATGCTTTCCAGATTCTGCCTCTTCAAGCAAAGCTGAAACAAATACTTCTGTCTATACATTTCTCCCTCCTCTGCGTTTACACTTTAAAAATTATACAGTGGTTACTGGACTTTTTTTTTTTTTTTTTTTTTTGACTGAGTCTTTCTCTGTCGCCCAGGCTGGAGTGCAGTGGCACAATCTCTGCTCACTACAAGCTCTGCCTCCCAGGTTCAAGCGATTTTCCTGCCTCAGCCTCCTAAGTAGCTGGGACTACAGGCGCCCACCACCATGCCCAGCTAATTTTTATATTTTTAGTAGAGACGGGGTTTCACCATGTTGGCCAGGATGGTCTCGATCTCTTGACCTCATGATCCACCCGCCTTGGCCTCCCAAAGTGCTGGGATTACAGGCATGAGCCACCATGCCTGACCGGTTATTGGACTTTTACCAAAGGCCCACTTCTACTCTTGGAAATGGCTCCCTAGAATTTGCTCCTAAAAGCAAATGGTCTGTTCAGGCCTAAGATTTCAAATTGTGTTCAATAGGCTACTTTTTACAGGACACTGTTTTCCCTAGAAGACTGCATGAAACAATTTCCAGAAAATGTAAACTCCAGTCTTCATGGATAATTTCCTCCACCTACCTAATTTGCACCATTGAAACAAAGCTTTTTCTAAAACCACTAATCAGAAGGTCTTATGTTGTTTTCTGTTCGACCATAGCCTTTTAGAATAACAGTTGAAATGTCAAAGAAATCCCAAGTTCACCGCAGGTGTTCCTGGACTGGGCTATTAAGTCATGACAGTCAACATGAGAGGGCCAAGGAAGGCGGGAACCTAGGGCTCAGGCGGAGGGACGAGGTCAGATTCAGAAGAGCTGGGCGCTCTTTTTTTTTTTTTTTTTTTCTTTTGAGACGGAGTCTTGCTCTGTCGCTCAGGCTGGAGTGTGGTGGCGCAATCTCGGCTCACTGCAAGCTCCGCCTCCCGGGTTCACGCCATTCTCCTGCCTCAGCCTCTCCGAGTAGCTGGGACTACAGGCGCCCGCCACCACGCCCGGCTAATTTTTTGTATTTTTTAGTAGAGGCGCTCTTTTTTGTATGAGCCTGGGTCTTGCCGTCTTGCCGGGCTGGAGTGCAGTGGCACAATCACGGCTCACTGCAGCCTCGGACTCCTGAGCTCAAGCCCTCCTCCCAGCTCAGCCTCCTGAGTGGCTGGGACTACAGATGCACCACCACACCCGGCCAAGTTTCTCTTTTGATTTCCTCTCTCCAATATTTAAGCCGTTTTCATCTGAAATTGATTCTATTTGTCAAGGAAGACTAAAACCAAACAGAAAGTGCCTGAGTTCTCCTTCCTCCAAGCCTCTTGCCGCAGCAGTCCCTGTTCAGCAGTCGGGGCCCACTCTCAGTTCCTTATCCCCAACCTTCTGCCGCTGCTCTGCCCTCACCACCCACCCGCCTCCCTTGCAGTTTCAACAGCTCCTGCTCAGGTAAGCCCTCCCTCTTCCCGACAACCCCCACCCCTCTCCCCCAAGGCTATCCATTCCCAACCTCTACTGCCCCCTCAGAAGTGTGAGTTCCCTGAGGGCAGGAGCGTCATCCGTGTGGCTCCCCCACATCCCTGGTGCCCTGCACTGGGTCTGCTTTACAGAAACACACGTGTAAGCACACAGATGGCCTCAGGCATGTCACGCACACCTCCTGCCGTGGGCCAGACACTGTTCCAAGAGTTTCATACACGTCATTTGGTTTAATTCTTAAAACTACTCTCTGGGGTAGACACTAATCATGTCCCCTTTGTAGGTATGGAAGCTGAGATAAGGCTCCATGCGTGCAACCATGGGGTCCTCTCGTCAGCCAAACACACTCCTTTGATCTGACTTAAAATGACTATAAGCGGCTTCTCCAGGCTCTTCAGCCGCTCCCACAACCCCCAGCGCATTTTGGGTTTTGGCCTCTCTGATGCAAGTCTTACTTACGCCTTCTGTGCTCCTTACTGACTTCTACCTTGATTGTATCCTTTTTGCATCAGTTTCATAACTGCCCCTATGGAGTTACAACTCATTAAAGAGCTACCGGCCGGGCGCGGTGGCTCACGCTTGTAATCCCAGCACTTTGGGAGGCCGAGGCGGGCGGATCACGAGGTCAGGAGATCGAGACCACGGTGAAACCCCGTCTCTACTAAAAATACGAAAAAAAAAAATTAGCCGGGCGTGGTGGCGGGCGCCTGTAGTCCCAGCTACTCGGAGAGGCTGAGGCAGGAGAATGGCGTGAACCCGGGAGGTGGAGCTTGCAGTGAGCCGAGATCGTGCCACTGCACTCCAGCCTGGGTGACAGAGCGAGACTCTGTCTCAAAAAAAAAAAAAAAAAAGAACTACCGGTGCAGCCACTCTGTTGGAGGAGACAAGTGGAGGTGTCTCTCTATTATTTTCAGTAAGCTCGAGCTGTAATGACACAGGCTGAGTCCCAGAGAGAAGTGCGTCCAGTCATCCAGAGGCCGCCTCTTCCAAAACCCTGGGCCATGGAACCGGTAGTGTCCATCTTTCCCTTGAATTTTAAGAAATGAGCATCTTAATCCGCTGGGATACAGGGAGGAGAACAACACACACGAGGGCCTGTTGAGGGGTGAGGGACAAGGGGAGGGAGAACATTAGGACAAATACCTAATGCATGCGGGGCTTAAAAGCTAGATGGTGGGTTGATAGGTGCAGCCAACCACCATGGCACATGTTGGCTATGTAACAAACCTGCATGTTCTGCACATGCATCCAGAACTTAAAGTAAAATAAAATAAAAGAAAGAAAGAAATGAACATTCTAAGGCCAGTCACGGTGGCTTATGCCTGTAATCCCAGCACTTTGGGAGGCCGAGGTGGGTGGGTCACCTGAGGTCAGGAGTTCAAAACCAACCTAACCAACATGGCAAAACCCCATCTCTACTAAAAATACAAAAATTAGATGGGCATGGTGGCAGGCGCCTGTAATCCCAACTACTCGGGAGGCTGAGGCAGGAGAATTGCTTGAACCCGGGAAGCAGAGGTTGCAGTGAGCTGAGATCATGCCACTGTACTCCCGCTTGGGAGACAGAGTGAGACTCTGTCAAAAAAAGAGAGATAGAGAGAGGGAAAGGGAAGGAAGGAAGGAAGGAAGGAAGGACGGAGGGAGAGAGGGAGGGAGGGAGGGAGGGAAGAAAGAAAAAGAAAGAGAAAGAAAGAAAGAAAGAGAGAAGGAGAGAAAGAAAGAAAAGCATTCTACACATTTAGAGTTCAGTGAAAATTGTTCACATCTGAGTCTCCCCACTGGCCAGCATACTCTTTCTCCCAAGGTGGTCGTAAGTAGCACTTTATGCACTTGGTCATTTACATGTATTGACGGGAGCAGTTTCCCTGTTCTTCCTGTGCCCTCTGGAAAATGACGTCAGCAAAAGAAGTCAGGAATTTTCTGGAGGTCTGCTGTAAAGGGAGTGATGCCCCGTGAGGCTCACCTTGACCAGCCCCCCAGTGCTGCTATCCCTGCCCTGGGCCTGTTTTGTGAGCTGTGTCTGAGGCACCTGCCATTTTCTCTGTCTTGTCACTGGAGCAGTCATGTCCCCACCCCAGCCACAATTACTGCTATTGATCTCCTGCCACAGTTCTGTCTCTAAAGGATATGTGACTACCCTCTCCCATGCCTCACCATCCCCCATACACATACACACAGAGGCCAAATTACACAACAGAGGAGTGATGGCGGACACGGCCATGCTTGCGCGATTCCTTCCTATATTTTATTTTTCTCTTGGCTCACCTAGTTTCAAACTTTACTATGCTACAGTCTCTCTTCCCTTCCCCCTGCAACTCTGCACACACACACACACACACACACAGACACACGCACCCACACACACAGACACCTACCCTACTGGAAGCAGTTCTTGGCCACACCTCCCCAGAGCTTAGAGCAGTGCCCACGGCATGGGTGTGGCCCCAGGCAGACAGAACTCTGCTCCCAACAGTTCAACTTCACCTCCTCGAATACTCCTCTCTTCAGCATTGGACCCTCAAAAACATCCCACCAGGACCTACAAATCTAAGACCTGCCCTTAGGGACATCTCTAACCAAAGGTGTGCTCTCTCTGTAACTCTCTCTCTCTCTCTGTCTCTCTCTGTTTCTCCATCTCTGTCTCTCTATCTCTTTCTCTCTGTCTCTCTATCTCTGTCTCTTTCTCTCTGTCTCTGTCTCCCTCTTTCTGTCTCTCTGTATGTCTCTGTCTGTGTTTGTCTCTCCATCTGTGTGTGTGTGTCTGTCTGTCTGTCTCTCTCTTTCTCTCTCTGTCTCTGTCTCTCACGGCGCCCTCACTCTCAGGCTCCCGCTTTCCCGTGCAGATGCGTCTCCTGCCCTCATTTCTTCCCTCATTTACTGACAGTCAGTAACTGCCTACTCTGCTGCAGGCCCTCACCCCATCACTGGTCTTACAAACCAGTTCAAGAGATGGATAGACAACTACTACTACTAATAATAAAATTCTAAGTCCTGTACCTAAAATACAAACTGTTAGCTATTTGAAAACAGAGCAAGAAGCAATCATTTCTGCTTGGACTGTGAGGGAAGGCTGTGGTGAAGAGCTAGCATGTGAGTTGGGTCTTGAAGGATGTGTAGGAGTTTCCTGACAAAGGACAGGAAGGGCATTCCAGGGAGAGGAGGCAACATAGTAAAACTCAATGAGAAGGGCATGACATGAAAATAATAAAGGCCTGTGTGGCTACAGTATGGGAGGTAGGGGCAGGGGGTGGCTTTTGTTTACCAGAATATACAGATCTTGAAACAGCACAGAATAGGCCCTCAGTAAATATTTATTTTGGATATTGAAAGAAGAAGGATAAAGCCAGATTTTTATGCCATACAGGAAAGTCTAAAGTCTAAACCTTAATGTGTAGACAGTGAGAATTCACCAAACTTTTTATTTTTTTTTTTTTATTTTTTTTTTTTTTTTGAGAAGGAGTCTAGCTCTTGTCACCCAGGCTACAATGCAATGGCGCCATCTCGGCTCACTGCAACCTCTGCCTCCCAGGTTCAAACAATTTTCCTGCATCAACCTCCCGAGTACCTGAGATTATGGGCATGTACCACTACACCCAGCTAATTTTTGTATTTTTAGTAGAGACAGGGTTTCACCATGTTGCCCAGGCTGATCTCAAACTCCTGACCTCAGGCGATCTGCCTACCTTGGCCTCCCAAACTGCTGAAACTGCAGGCATGAGCCACCATGCCCGGCCAACCAAACTTTTTTAAATTAGGGAAATGGCATTATTACATCTGGATCTCAGAAAAGAGATTACTCAAGACTGTATATAAAATAGATTCCAAAGGGGAAGTTTAGGGGACAGATGGCAGCACACCGGCTATTTTTTACCAGGTATGTTGAATTGATTATGCTATCTTTTCCTTTCCTTTCTTTTGCTTTGCTTCAAATCTTGGTTATTCTTGGGAACTCATATAACTACCTTGCATTATGACAATCACTTCACTTGTTTAATATACTCACCTGTTTAATATAAGAACATAGAGGCCTCTGACACCATTGGTTTTAGTTCTGCCTCTCTTCATTGTTTTCTCCGAAACCTCACTCAGTCACACTTATTTCCAAAGGATATTTGCTGTCCCCACAGCAGCCAGCTTTCATCAGCTCTTCAAGGATTTACACTCCCTCTTTCTCCATTTTCATTTTAAATCCCACTCAATGCACAGCTCTGTCACTGTGAGTCAGTTGTTTGTCAAGGTAACTCTTTCCTTTTGCCGGGTGCCTCCTGGAGATGCAGTACCATAATCAACTGTAGAGATGACTGTAAATGTGGACACCTCAGACTCCAGGTCAGGCCATCACCTGAAATATGTTGAACTAACAGTTCTCACCACATGACAAGATTCATATTTCTTCTTGGTTTGGTGCCAGCCTCCACCCTACCCTTCCTTTTCATAAGTCTCTGCGGGAAGCTGGACTCCAGAGGCGAGCATCAGAGGAGGTGGAAAGGTGGTCATCACCCCATATGACCCGGCTTGTGACTCCCACTGGGACAAACTTAAGAAGAAATAAATTGTAGCTCTAGCATTTCAAGCTACAGAAGAGATTTGCTTTTTCAATAAAACAATGGTAGAATTTTGGACCCACCCAATCATGTTTTCCTTCTTGTTTCCTTGAAAATTATTTCCTGCATCATTCTGTGGCAGCCCACGGACCCATGGCAGTTCCACACACGAGTCCTGTCAATTTCAGAAGTCTTTCTTTTCTGCCAACAGCTTCAGTGCTGGGATTAGCACATCACTCATCAAATAGGACAGGAGAATGGTCTCCCCACAGGAAGCTCTGCTCTTGAATTCCTATACTCATCTCATTTATAAAAAGTTAAGCACTCGTGGCATAACTTGTGACCGATCCAAAAAGACTTTAGCTGTACTTTGTTAAAACATGTACCGTATTTAAAATCTGAAAGTATTATGAAACTCAGTCTCTAGAAAATCATTGTACTACCTCACTAATTCTAATTTTTATGGGAATTACACTAATTCTTAAACTAGCAAGCAAGGAATGAATTAATGCACAAGAACCATTGAATGGAACATGATTTTCTTGTTTTGTTTTCTTTTTTTTTAAACAAAAAAGATATAAGGAATAATTTATCCTGAAGGATATTTTCTTGAGATTATTTCCATTCAATTTCTTAGAGACTTCCCAGGATAAGCAGATACTTCAGCTACAGACCTGGAAATACAAAAG
>NW_026652301.1:21294-21815 GCF_009828535.3 Hylobates moloch | reverse complement strand
CTGGGAGGCGGAGGTTGCAGTGAGCCAAGATCGCGCCATTGCACTCCAGCCTGGGTGACAGAGCAAGACTGTCTCAAAAAAAAAAAAAGAAAGCCGGGCATGATGGCTCACGCTTGTAATCCCAGCACTTTGGGAGGCCAAGGGGGGCGGATCACGAAGTCAAGAGATCGAGCCCATCCTGGCTAACATGGTGAAACCCCGTCTCTACTAAAAATACAAAAATTAGCTGGGCGTGGTGGTGCATGCCTGTAATCCCAGCCACTTGGGAGGCTGAGGCAGGAGAATTGCTTGGACCTAGGAGGCAGAGGTTGCAGTAAGCTGAGATTGCACCACTGCATTCCAGCCTGGGTGACAGAACAAGACTCCATCTAAGAGAGAAAGAAAGAAAGAAAGAAAGGAAGAAAGAAAGAAAGGAAAGAAGGAAGGAAGGAAGGAAGGGAAAGAAAGAAAAAGAAAGAAAGAAGAAAGAAAGAAAGAAGAAAGAAAGAAAGAAAGAAAGAAAGAAAGAAAGAAAGGAAGGA
>NW_026652301.1:1482-21194 GCF_009828535.3 Hylobates moloch | reverse complement strand
GGGGGGGAGGGAGGGAGGGAGGGAGGGAAGGGGAAAGGGAAAGGGAAAGGGAAAAGGAAGGAAAGGAAAAAGAAAAAGAAAGCATGCAGTTCTGATGACCAAATACGCACCCCCAAAGACCTCCAGGGGAATGAGCCTAAGGACAAAGTCATCTACAGAGGAGTACAGAGCTGTGGTAATCACAGGAGAGTAAGGCAGAAGGCTTGGTAGAACCATATGAAGCCTGACCAGCCTCTGGGTTTTCATGCATGTGATTTGGTGCATGTCTTTATGGTTTAAGCCAGTTTGAGTTAGGCTTCTGTTTCTTGCCACTGAAAGCACTCTCTCTAGCTGATTCGGATCATATGACTGTTTCTGAACTCACTTCAGGACCCTCTCTCCACATTATTCCAAGTTTAATAGGTGTCTACTTGTGATCTGAAAGAGCATTCAGGCATAAGACTCATGGTCATGATTGACAGTTCCACAGTCCTTCCCTCACAGGAAGCTTCATATGGCTTTCTGCCTGCATTCCAGATGGTGTCTCTTCCTCCCTCAATGTGACTATAATTATACATCTCACTTCTCACATTTCCCCATGATATCTCTACTTTAAAATGGACAATAAATGGAATAATGAAATCAGTTGAGGTATTTTCATATGATGGAACATCATAAATCCATTAAAATAATTTATATATTAATTCAGCAAATATTTACTCAGCACTTTGTTCCAGGGACTGTACTACAGAAAAATGCCTGATGATATGGAAAATGTTAAATATAGACTATACAAAATTCTAGCTGTACAATGTAACTACCATATCTAACTTAGATGATATTTAGATGAGACTTTGGACTTTAGACCTTAAAGTTGTTGCTGGAATAAGTCAAGACTTTTGAGGCTGTTGGGATGGAATAAATGTATTTTGCATGGAAGAAGGACATGAATTTTGGGGGACCTGGGGCAAAACGCTATGGACTGATTGTTGATATCCCTTAAAACCCATGTTGAAGCCCTAACCCCCAGTGTAATGGTATTTGGAGGTGGAGCCTTTGGAAGGTAATTACGTTTAGATGAGGTCATGAGAGCAGGGCCCTGTGATGGGACTGGTGCCCTTAGAAGAGGGAGAGACACCAGAGCTCACTCTCTCCATCAGGAGAGGACATAGCAAGAAGTCTGCAAGCCAGGAAGAGGCCCTCACCAGGAAATGAATCTGCCTGCACCTTCATCTTGAACCTCCTAGCCTCCACAACTGTGAGAAATAAATGTTTGTTGATTAAGGAAACAAACAAAACATAATTACAATACAATCAAATACACAAAAATCAAATATCACAAAAAAAGGGGTGTGTGTGTGTGTGTCTGTGCATATACCTACAAAGAAAATAAGACTAAAAAACTATTCTAAAAATAATAAGTTATCTCTGAATTTTGGCAGAATGTGCAATTTGCTGCTTCTTTGTGTTTTTCCAGATTTATCCTATTTTCTATAATTAACATGTTACTTCTGTAAACAGGAAAAATATGCAACAAAAGAAATTATGCTAGTGTCTTTGATAAATCTAATAAATCTTGAAGTGTTTGTATTCTAGATTGATTAGATATTATAATTATGTAATTTGTTTCTTCTTTCAGTGGGCCTTGATGTTTAACATATATTTACACAAAATTACTATGTATATGAGCTAGAGAGGAGTATTTTTAAGTAATCAAGAAGTCATATTTACATTTAGAATTACCTCTCTTTTCATGCCAGATGTAAAATTTGGAAAGAGAAAGAAGAACCAAGCGGTCGTTGCAGATCATATATACAACTGAGTCCTCCTCAAAAATCTCTCGGTATACTTCCAAGAGGGCAGGAAAAAGGAGAAAAAGAGAGAGCGTGTCATGAGACCCAGTTCTCTGGGGGCTCAAGAATGAGTTAAACTAACTCCTTCCACCCTGCTAGCAGGGAAGAGCTGACTGTACCTTCAAGCCTCTGATCAACCAGTATGTGAAAACCCACATACTGAGACACTTCCAGAAAAGAACTGGTTACTATTAAAAAGAAGGAAAGTTAATTTTTAAAAAAGGAAGTGAAAAGGAAGAGGAAACATTTTACAGTTTTCATTGCAAAATGACAATACGATAATTCATCTTAAAATATTATATAATAACCTCATCTCAAAACAATAATACAGTAATTCTGTTGCACTACTAGAGGGCATTGGAGTAAAGGAAATATATTAGAATTATATGGGTGGAATGTATACTTGCATATAGAATTTAATATTTATAAACCATATAAATTCAGAATTACAAACTATATTAATTTTGCTTACTCTTTGATTAAACTCTTTCACACACATCATTGCATTAGATTCTCACAACTTCCTTATGTGGTACTTAACACAAGTGTTCTCCCCTTTCTTTATATGAAGAAGAGACCCACGGAGGAAGGGTAGTATTCAAGCCCAAGTCTTATGTGGTCAGGGGATGACTCAAATATATTATTCATGCTGATGAGTTACAGAAATATCTCATTTGCCTTCTTTTTAATATGTTTATTGAACTAGAAAAATTGATTACGCCGGATAAAATTTTCCACACATGGAAAAGCACCCAGTACAGTTCCTGCATTTGGTGGATGTTCCCAAAATATAAGATGACTGACATGTACTTGATCTTAATAAGGAACAGACTTCTTTAGAAAATTACAGCCTTTATATTAGAGTTTTCATTACTCTTTGCTTTGCTCAAAACTCGCCTACATGCTACTGAAGGATTGCATCCCGGGGGATAAAAAACTTTGTCTCAAATATCAGAGGACTTGAGGTCAAAACTCCTAAAGGTAGCAATTTATCTCTTTCTTTATAATCAAGTCAGTTTAAATTAATTTGGACCATAGTTTTAAAGAAAACCAATCTGATCCCAAACATTTCATGTGTAAAATGAAAAAGAGTAAAGCTAGAAACCACACAACCATCTAAAATTTTTCCTGCTAAGAAAATTGCCACGGTCAGAGTGGTTGGTTTGCTGCTGAAAAACAAGCTGGGTTGGGTTTAGTGAAGATTGAGTCTTCCTTTCAACAGACATTGTCCCTGGCTGTGAGGTTCACATCTTACAACACCCAGTAAGCACGTCCATGAAAAGTAAAAAGTTCAATAAATCATTCAGGTGGTTTCAAATACTCAGAATACATGGACTCAGGAGGACCCACTGTCTTGGCAGCTGTGTGAATTTTTCACACTTTCCCCTGATAAAGTTCTTGGGGAAAAGTTTCCTCTTCTCTGGGAGCCTGGGAACGTGGCATTCTGCACCCACCTGCATGTGGAGTAGGCATAAACTTTGTCTGCCAGATGGGGAAAAACCTTCTAGAAACTAGGATCCATGTTTCTTTAAAATGACTCTGCTTTATCCCCACTGAGACCCTCAGTGTATGGACCAAATGCAGCTGAAGGAGGCTGGCCTGCCAGGCTTTCAGGGAGCTTCCAGGCTGGGCCAGTCAGGGTGGCCCATGAACCTCTGGCCTCAGAATCTTGTCAATGATGCCAATAATTAGAATTATGTCAATAATAATGTCAGTAATGCTAATAATAATAGTGCTTGTCAATAATGCAGATCTTGGGGCTCACCTCAGACCTTCCCAATCAGAATCTCTGGGGGCAGAGCCTTGGAATCTGCATTTTAACAAGCTCCCCTGATAACTCCCCTAAAATCTGGGCAGCACTGATCTCATAGCTCCTGGGGGAGCAAGACAAGCACAAGCGAGGGCAAGTGAATGCAACTCTAAGAAAGAGCTCTGGCTCCATCCATGCGGACGGATCAACAACAGGTACACAGACTGGTCAGGAAAAAATGCCAGACAGAGAGAAGTTCAAACAGTGGGGAGTGATGAAGAAGCAAGCTTTTGCCCACATGAGAGAAAGTGGAGTTCCCCATCCAGTCCACGCTACTATAGCAACTAGGGAGGTCGAGATAGCAGAGGGAGAACTGCAGCAGCTGTGTTTGTGGCTAGGCCCGCTGGTCTTGATGTGACCTGGGATTTGCCCCTTCTCCAGCTAGAGAGTCTGGGGATCCCACAGGAGCAGTAAGGCCCCACAGCGGTGTTGTGCGCACGAACCGAAGGCAGTGAGTCTCTACTGTAGTGGTGTGCCCGTTAATGTTTAACAATGGGCTCTCCAGGGGAAAATAAAACACTGACTTACAGCATTTGCCACTTTCTATGGTGTAAATACTCCCACCATGGCCAATTTCAAGCCATTCAGTGATGTCACTGACCATGAACTTAGGAAAATATAGACACACAATGGCTCTCACATGCCAGAATGAGCCCCCTCCAGTGCATGGCTGCCTACACACACACACACACACACACACACACATACATACACACACACACACACTTCTCACATAAATACACTTTTACTTTTGTATGATTTTGTCCTTCTCACACTCCTATACCTAAGGGAAGAAGACTGTTCCTCCTGTCCAATAACTGAGCATACAACCATTCTTTGCTAATCATGCATTTGCTCAGAAGCATCCATTTTTATACAAAAGAGAATTTTTCCCTGAGTTAAGGAAAAAGTTTTGCATTGAGAAAATGTTAATCACTATTAACCTATCTCTTTTCAGTCTGATAAAGGAATTACCATATGCCTATATAGTATATGAGCAGATTAATCTCTCTCCCTTCCCAAAAGACATGCACATCCTAATCACCAGAACATGTGACCTAACCACGTCATGTGACATGGCAAAGGGAAATTAAGGTTGAAGGTGGAAGCAAGCTACTGATCAGCTGACTTTAAAGTAGGGAGATTATTCTGGATGATTCTGGACCAGTGTTAGCACAAAGGTTCAGCAGGGTTGGTGTCAGAGTTATGGGTTGTGAATAAGACTCTACAACCCACTGCTGGCTTTGAAAATGGAGGAAAGGGCCCCAAACCAAAGAATGAGGGCCACCTCTAGATGCTAGAAAGGGCAAGAAAACGCTCTCTCCCAGGGCCTCCAGAAAGGACCACAATGCTGTCAGCCCCTTGATTTTAGCTCAGTGAGAGACACTTTAGACTTCTGACTTCCAGAACTGTGGGATAATAAACTGGTGTTGTTCTAAGACACTAAGTTTGTGGTCATTTTCAGCAGTAGCAATAGGAAACTAATGCAGGATGTTTTTCAGGGAAGTGGCAAAACAAAGCAAGAAAAATATATAACTAGAAAGCCATAAATGGCCCTAGAAATGCTGACCACATCTGTTCACAGTGCGGACATAGAAAGGCTGCCTATAGCACACTCCCTCTACACACACACACACACACACACACACACACACAATCTGGGTGAGGGCTCTGCAAAGCCTAGGGAAGCAGTTTGAGTCTCTCTGAGAAACGTATCGATTTTAGGGGGCTTATACCTGTCACTTTGTCTCAACTCTTCTCTCAGAATCTTCCATCTCCACATCACCTAATTTGAATACATTGAAACAAGATCCTCACTGTGAAATTAATACCTGCACCATTGGTCAGAACTGGCATTTAGCATTGCCCAACCTGGACAAATGCAGGATATTTAGGAATCTCCAGAAGAATTAGACATCCTGTCTTATAGATGCTTATTCATAAAAGAGTGGGGAGAGCCTGAAGGTGTAAAATGTGTAATTTGCCACCTTTAAAACTTCTCCACGGTGCTGAGAGGTCCATCAGTCAAACTTCCACATTTTACAGATGAGGAATAAGAGACATGATACAAGTGGCCCAAAGCCACCCCTTCCACTCACTGGTGTCAGAGCCGGAACATAGCCTGGCCCCTCCCCTTGGTTCCTCCACTGTAGCCCATGACAGGGATTCTGTGAAAGAAGAAGTAAGACTTCATTCTATAGTCAAGAGTCAAATAGATACTGACCATTTAAAAAAATACATGTGAGTGATATAAGATTACCAGCCCCCTTTCCCCTGACTTTTGCCTTATTATCTGCCCTCTTTCTCAATCGTCCCCAAGAGGAAGTACCAAGATGGCTTTCAAATGTGAGCATTGGCCAGGCCACATTTGTTCTGGGAAGGGATAGTTGGATTTTAAAATGTCACACATGGCCACTGTTCATTATCTTTCATTTCCATGTAAAGGGAGAGGTAAACTGGCTCAGGTGCCACCTCATCAGGACAGCCCCTGGCATCACTGTCCTTTGCCTGACCATTCCAGTCATGGTGCAGGTAGCTGGCCAGGTGACCATAACATCCAAGAAGTGGGTTTGGAACGGGAGGAGAGAGGTTGAGCTGAAAGCCTGACCCACCACGTGCTCCAGCACAGCCTTCTCAGGGTTCGTCCTTGGAGTGGGGAGTGTGTACAAGACCTTACCGGGCGTTTGCTCAGCTAAAAATAAAGCGAAGCTGGCTTCTGTCTGCTATCACTCCTTATACGTATTGCCCCCTTCATGTCTCCGGAGGAGAGCTGTTGCAGAAGCCCATCTTTAGGAAGACCACGGAGAAAAAAAAGGATAAACTGTTGCTACACACATCACGGACAAATCATCCTACAAACATCGTGTGGACTGAAAGAAGCCACTAAAGAGCACGGTGGGTATGTTTGCACGTCTGCGAAGGTCAAGAACAGGCAAAACGAAATCTATGGGACGGGGGCTGGAGGGTGGCATGGTATTGACTGAGAAGCGCTGAGAAGGGAGCCTGCTGGGTGCTGAAAGTGTGCTCTGTCTCAATCTGAGTGGCAATGACACAGGTGTGTATGTATGAAAGATGCGTACTGACCTGTAGTTGAGTTATGAACTTTATGTATGCTATTCGGCCTTTAAAACAAAACCTTCGTTTCCCACATGAAATGTACAATTTCCAAATCATTCTGTAAATGACAGCACATTTTTATGTTTAGGGCCCTGAAATACTTAAAATTAAAAATTTTGAAGCTCTATTTCCTCTGGATTAAACATGCATTTAAGTCATGTTTAATTACAGTTCTAAATTTGAATTTTCTTTCTAATTAGAAAGATCAATAGAGAGGCCTTTTTTCATCCACTTTCTCCAAATGGGCCTTTCGGAGTTCAAGGAAAGGCAAGGCGAGAAATATACATTTCAAAAGAGCTAACACATTTTGATGCTTCCACATTTCTATCTATAGAAATTTAAGATTTTTTGCTAGCATTTGAAATTTTTCAGAGTTCTCTTAGCTACTACAGAAATTTCATGTCCAACATCTCTTCTGTGTAAAGGAAAATGAAGAAGCATGTAAAAGCAGTTTCAGAAAGTTGACCGTGGTATACAAAAATTTTTTTAATTATCATGTTGAAGAGTTTAAAGGAGATGCTATAAAATATGCATTTACTGGTATTGGAACAGATGAAAGCACAGTATTTTCATCTTAAAGGACGAAAAGAACTATTTTAAAAAGCATGTGTTTTTCATAGCGTACTTCACTTTATACCAACGATTCTAAGGTTTCTATTAAACAGAAAAACAAATTACAAGTCTGGCAACCACAAAGATGAAAGGGAGAAAAGTCTCCATAAGTGAAAGAGATTTTAACCAATAATAAAGTGATGACAAAGTCCCACGGTGTACTGACAGCATTGTTAAAGCTCCAAATTATATTTAATGATAGCTAACTGATGTCTAAGGCTACAAGACCCCATGGATGTCTGACTGCTGACAACAAAAGGAAAAAGAGAAACGAGGGATCATGTCTCCTCTAGAGAACAGCTAAGTTAAGCTGATCCAATCGAAACACAGTAGTTTCCAGGGTAAAATAACTTCTAATCAACTATA
Organism: Hylobates moloch; assembly: GCF_009828535.3. Taxonomy (NCBI): domain Eukaryota; kingdom Metazoa; phylum Chordata; class Mammalia; order Primates; family Hylobatidae; genus Hylobates; species Hylobates moloch. The sequence continues at coordinate 13,457 of NW_026652301.1, read as the reverse complement.
TGAATCAAGCTTGGCCTTGCCTTGCATGTGCAACCCAGGCTAATTTATTCCCTTGGGGAATAAATTTAGCACCCAACAGTAGCTTTGAATCCAAATTCTAAAGACCCCAGTTCAGGTCAGTACTCTTGTCTCTTAAGCAGGTGGGATTTGATTGTCAGAGGTCATTTAAATGTGATCTTGAGCAGCAGTTGAAGCTCAGCAAAATCCCTACTTCTTGAAGAAAGGACACGTTTACCAGGGAATTGTGAGTTAAAGGAAATAGATCTAGTGGAAATGTGTGGATGTTTAGGGTGCCTGAACTTTTAGCAGAGAAGTTTTACATAGTATAAGCAAAGAAGATGATGAGGCTCTCAATGACAGCCACACTCCTATACCAAGCATCAAAGTCAGTAATTTCAAGATCTGCTTTTCTACGTACAAATCTCAAATGCTGCCTGGTGTGATGGCTTATGCCTGTAATCCCAGCACTTTGGGAGGCCCTGGTGGGAGGATCACTTGAGATCAGGAGTTTGAGAAAAGCCTGGCCAACATGGTGAAAACCCATCTCTACTAAAAATACAAAAATTAGCTGGGCGTGGTGGTGGGTGCCTGTAATCCCAACTATTTGGGAGGCTGAGGCAGGAGAACCACTTGAACCTGGGAGGCGGAGGTTGCAGTGAGCCAAGATCGTGCCACTGCACTCCAGCCTGGGCAACAGAGTGAAACTAGGTCTTAAAAAAAAAAAAAACAAAACAAAACAAAAAAAAAAACCTCATACACTAGAGTTGTCACCTGGCAAAATAAATTTGGAGCTAATAGCAAGGACCTTGAGAGGATTTTGTTCCTTGGCTGAATGCAAATCCTTGCCATTTAGTGAAAACAGCAGGACATCAAGAAGCAGCAAATCCACATCACATCCATCATCTTCAACTCCCACCTTGAGCTTGTCCCATATGTAAAAATTAAATCCAAGAGAAACTTAATATTTAGGAGCTGATATTCTCTTAACTCCTTTTTTTCCTTTTCTTTTTTTTTTATTTTTATTTTTAGGGTCTCACTCTGTCACCCAGACTGGAGTGCTGTGGCACGATCGCAGCTTACTGTGACCTCAAACTCCTGGGCTCAAGTAATCCTCCCACCTCAGCCTCCCAAATAGCTGAAACTATGGGCACACACCATTGTGCCCAGCTAATTTTTTTTATTTTTTATAGAGGTGGGTTCTCACTCTGTTACCCAGGCTAGTCTCGAACCCCTGGCCTCAAGCGATCCTCCTGCCTTGGCCTTTCAAAGTGCTGGGATTACAGGCATGAGCCACCACACCTGGCCTCTCTTCACTCTTTCTAAGAGTTAAATATTCTTTGGGGAAAGAGCATTCAACTGATCAAATTTCAATAGTGTATTTTTTCTCCAGGATTTAGGCAAAGCAAAAATGCTGAGAAGTTTTGATAATCATGTTTAATTTTCAGAGCTGTTAAAATATTGTTACTTATTAGAGAAAAAAACAATTTTATAGTTGTTACAGAAAAACAGATCTTTTAAATTAGAAAAAATTGGTAGTTATCTATAGCAAAACAAATTTTTTTTACCTAAATTTAACGAATTCTTATTACTATGCAGACACAGAAACCTCAATTTCATTTGGCAGCCTGCTATGCCAACAAAACATTATGTTGATGCTGTTTGAAAGCCAAGATTTACCAGTCACCACCCTGCAATAATTTATGATATGAAAAATGTGTATAGGAGGTGAATGGGCAGAAACTGGCAAAGGCTTCAAGGAAGAAGTGCCATGTTAAGCAAACCGTACAGGGTTGGTAGGATGTCAACATATGGAGATGAACAGAATATTCCAAATGAATGGCATGAACAAAGTTTCCCCAAAATGGTGAAAAATAGTCCCTCCTCTGCCCTGAAAATACAGAGTAACTTAATAGGCTCCTTCACTTCTACAAGCCAAGCACACAATTTCCCTAAAAGGAATTGCTAAAGAATGTTATGGGACAGGCCAGTGGCATTGGCGCCCAGGAGGTCTCCCAAGCATTCTGTAGCAGCCATGCCTCTCACAGGGAGCCATCTCTGTGGGCTGCCTAGTAGGCAGGCAGTTCTGGGGCACCAGATCTTTTCTTGACTTTGGAAACTGGAGAGTCTGGCAGGGTCATTTTCTTCTTTCCATGGCATATTCCCAGCCTGCCTCCTGCCAGCTCCCAGGGAGGATCAAGTGAATGCGTCTCAGTTTATGCTGAAGGCAATGCCTATTCTGCATGCCCATCATGGGAATTCAGAAATGCACAGGCAGGCTGCTGTGGGTTGTGTTGGCCCCAGGACCCAGCAGAATGGGCAGGTAGCACTGGTCTGAGTCTCTTGAACAAGAAGGAGTCACACTTTGGCCTACTTAGCAAGTACTAGGGACCTGGAAATTCCCTGGCCTCCTGGCACCCTTGCTTGGAGCAGAGACTCCACTGTAAAGGGGCAATGTCTTCCCATTCTCTGAGGAATGTGTGCCAGGGTCTCTGACAGAGGGATTTAATAAAAAGCTCCAAGACCAAGTCAAATGACAGTTCTGACATTAATGGCTAATAATTAGTGACTAATATTTGTGACCAGTAGCAAGATCTACTCCCTCGGGGGCCTAATAAAGAACTGTATCACTGGTTGGGGAAGGAGTTCTTGTTTTGTTTTTACTTTTTTTTACTTTTTTTTTTTTTTTTTTTGGTCAAAATTGCTGGGGCACCTGTAAATGTTGCTTCATGTATAATACTTAGAGACTTGCAGTGATCAAGTCAGGGTATTTAGGGTGTCTACCACCCGAGTACAGTACATTTTAAAACAGACACCCTACTCTGCTATCAAACATTCAATGTATTTCTGGGGCAGGAGTTTTTATTCCATCCCAGTGCAGGAATGGCTGAAGGAAACCAGGAAGCAGAGTAGGAGAGTAAGGAATGACATCAACATCAGTGACCCTGCAGGGATGGTGACAGGAACAATGTTTTCATGGCAGCCACCTGCCTCATGACACAGCAAGGCAAGCCACAACGGAAAACAGCAGAGATCAAAGGGAGCAGATGAAGTACCGGCAGCACTGGCTTCAGAGAAGAACTGTAGTGGTTAATGAGAACGCGTGAGCTGCTGCAGGAAAGACACTGTGTGGCCATGTTTCCAGGGATGGGCTGGTAGAAGAAGCATAAACCATTTGGTCCTATTCTGTTGTTTTTACCCAAACCTTTTGCACCTTTGGAAACTGCAGTGGCTTGGGAATTTAGGATATACTCATCTTTAGAATTGTATCATTTCTAAATCTGATTTAGACAAATTTAGTCTATGAAAATGAAAAAAAACAGGGAAAGAGGGAGAGAGAGTTTTGACTCATTTGAAATGATGCTGGAAAAAAATGAGTTTTAAATGACAAGGGTTCAGAACCCTCTTTTTTTTTAAAGCACAGCAGTTTCCAAGGTTTACAATTTTGTGGGTCTCTAATGGCGAAGACTCTACAAAGCAAATCCAGCTTTGCCAGCATTCTCTTTTAGAATGTTCTTGGAATTTGTTTGAGGTTAAGGATATTTCCATAACGTAAGTCTACACCTTAGCTGTTTTCCAACATCTGAACATCACTGTTAATGAGACTGCTTCTCTTTTATTTTGCTGCGGCCTTTCTCAGCTTCCCACAATTGGGATAACATTTCATATCCACAGGAATGGAAATCATAACCAATAGCTCACTTTCCTCTTCTGTGGTTTCTGTTTGTGTTTTTGCCCCTGCTTCCTTAAGCTTCCCTGGCCCCCACCTCCCCTGCAACCACTCACCCCTTCAAGCACTGTTCCACCCAGCATCTGCACTGAAAGTAAAGTTTTATGAAAAGTAGAATAAAGGGACTCTAAAAGGGGCTCATGCCTAGAGGCTTTCTGCGGAGCACTGAACTTGGAGTTGTAAGGCTGGGGTTCAACGCCAACACCCCAAGCCCCACGCGTGAGCCTGCCTTGGTTCCCATTGCCTATATAAGGTACAAACTCTTTAGCCTGGAATTCAAAGTTTTCCACAATCTGACACTGACCCGCATCAGTCACCCACCACAGGTCCCACATAAATTCTCTTCTCCAGCCAACTTGGAGGTTGCCCCTGAGCGAGGAATGTTCATCCCTGCTCTCGGCTTTTGTCAGGGTTCCACTTGACTACAATGTCTGCCCATGCCTTTCCCCTCAGAGGTCCTGAGGACCTGAAGCCCGTTCCTGGGTGTTATCAAATGTTACCACCCTCAGAATTGGAAATAGCGTTATGCCCTCACTTAAATTAAGTGATATTAGCTTTTAGTATAAGTCACCTTAGAAGATAAGTCAAAACAATTAAAGGAACAGAAACTATCATCTGGTATTCATTGGATGTAAAAGAAAGCAGGAGTCAAATCCATGTGCAGAAAGGATATGTGAACGGTACAAGGACTGACCTGGGTGAAATCTAGCAAAAAGAGCCCAAGGGAGCCCAAGCAGCCACAGGTTGTCTGCGTGTCTGTGTCTTTGTCCTTGTGTCTGTGTCTTTGTCCGGGAGAGAAGTTGTCCTCGCCAGTGAACAGAAGCATTCTGGTCCACTTGGCAGACTGTCCCTTAGTAGACGTGAATATGCTCAAGTGTCATAACCTGGTCAGCTCACTGCTGAGAACACCCCACTCCTTCCCTTGCTGGGATTTCGTGCTCACTGAGGAGCCCTTGGCCACATTTGGATCCCTGTGTAGGCTTAGGTAAAAAGAGCGGAAGGCTAATGGAGAGACTGGATCGCCCAAATCCACATCATCTAACAAAACAGTGATCGGCTTATACCCCACAGCTTGATCCCCTGTAAGTTTATTTTGCCCAGACCTATCACTAAGAACCTGGCCAACTCCAGGCACGCTGACCAAACTGGTTCGTGAACCTAACAAGCCAAGAGCCAGAGCACAAATGTGGTGGCTCTTGGAAGTAATGCCTCCTGAAAGCCCTGTCTGGGAGGCCATAATGAACCCCTGGAGACATCATCTCCTGTCTCTATCATTGTGATACAATCTCACCTTGTACCAATCAGGGTCTGGTTGAGTGAAAACCCACACCAGCCATCTTACAGGGAGAAATGAACATAAAGAATTGTAGAACCGAAAATGCAAAAGGGGAACACCCCAGTTTCATGAATGTAACAACAGCAGAAAGTAGTTCTCACCGCTAGGGCTGGGGGAGCAAAAGAAAGAGGTTGGAAATTATAGAATTTTAGAAGATTAGAGTAGGGAGATGAGGCTTCCTGCAAAGTGGGAAGTAGAGGATATATTGAAGGAGAATAAAAATGAATGAAGGCAGAAGGACCAGTGAATGCCTGAATGAAATGCGTGCCTGTGGGAATGGAGAGGAGAGAGGAGATTTGAGGGAGACTGGGAGGTTAGTCTCAGACAACTAAGAAGGAGGCACCTGTAGCTGATGCTGGTGTTTCCAAAGGAATGTGATGAGCTGGGGCTGGGTCTGCAAGGCAAACAGGAAACGGCATCCAGATTCCTTCTTCCTCTTCCTGCTGTCCAGGAAACCTCCTGTGTCTCCTATTGTCAGAACCCAACAAGGATCCGGGGACCAAAGCACAAGAGCGTTTTGCAGGGTCCTTGCACCAGTGTCACGAACCAGAGGAAGAGGGTGATTTGGAGCTGAGGGAATAGCTTGACAATAGTTTGATAACTGGCATGATATTGAAATATTTAGATATTTGTTGTTCATTGCCTCTTCTTCCACTTGAGAGTTAGCTCTAAGAGGGTAGGGATTTTTGTTTTGTTCACTGCAATATCACCTACGTCAAAACAGTCTCTAACAAATAGCAAGAACTCAGTGCAGTCAGGTGTCACTAACAACAGGGTTACGCTCTGAGAAATGCATCGTTAGGTGATTTCATCGTTGTGCAAACATCATAAAGTGTGCTTACACAAATCTAGATGATATAGCCTACTACACACCCAGGCTGTATCGTATAGCCTATTGCTCCTAGGTGACAAGCCCGTACAGCATGTTACTGTACTGAATACTATAGGCAACTGTAACATAGTGGTAAATTGTCTACCTAAGCATATATAAACATAGAAAAGGTACAGTAAAAATATGGTATTATAAACTTACGGGACCACTGTCGTATACGCAGTCTGTTGTTGACCAAAATGTCATTATGTGGCACCACTATAGGTAAATGTCAAATTAATGAATTAGTATCATCACCCAAAACAAAATATGAAAATCAAAAGCTATAGCAAAATGTACTCTCCAAAATATTAATACCTCCTAGCCAATGTACTAGTTAGAGTTAGGTTTGGCTTTCAGTACCAGAAAAGTCAAAATGGTAGTGGCTTAACCATGAAGGCACTTGCTCACCAAAAAGAAACCCAGACGTCATCAGCTCAAGGGCTGATGTGGCCCTCCGTCCATAGTGCTAAGGGCCCAGGCTCCTTCTTGGTTGTTCTGCTAGTCTTAGCTCCGCATCATGGTCCACTGTGGCTGCTCCACCCCAGCCATCCCATTTGCGTTCCAGCAAGAAAAAAGAGAAAAAGCACATCCCAGAAGTTAGTCATGTGGCCCACATCTAGCTGGGAGAAAAATAACATTCTGAGTGGCCATGAGCCCAGCTAAAACTCATGTCCTGGGTAGACTACAGAAGAGATGAGAATGAATGTTCTAATTCTCATCATTTTCATGAACCACATTTATAGAAGGAGAGCAAGACAGAGACTCAAAGAACAGCTGAATGTGGAAGGAAAAGGTTGACATTTATGATAACTGTGAGATCCTTGCATTGGATAAATTATCGGAGCAATTGGACTTAGTGTAACATCAGTGTAACACCTTAAAATAATAACATGAGGTGTCTCTGCATACATGGAGAACCACTGCCTAGCAAATCACATTTATTTTCTTCCTTTCGTATATGTAACAAAGAAGAGAATTTCTCAATGCTCGCTGTGGTGGAGTATGCATTCATTGTGTCTGCAATTTCTTATATCTGACTATCTTTTCTAATTTCTCTACAATAAACATGTGAACATATACTGCTTGTGTAATAAAAACTTAAAAAAAAAAACACACACACACAGTACAGTAGTTGTTTCCAATTCTCTTAGCTACAGAATGAGTTGATCTTTTTCATATCAAATTACTTTTCAAAGTGACCTAGTGGACTAAGCATGAGTCTGGGAGCTAGAAACCCTCCAAATCTTTATCAAAGTACAAGGGGCTCCTGCTGTGGATCCTTTGCTATTCCTTTATCCTCTCTGAATCTTAGGTTCCTTGTGCAATACATAAGTATACTCAGGAATATTGAGTTGAATTGATTAGCATTCTCTGGGACTACAGAGACATAACATTGTTTTTATTTAAGGTTGTTGAAAATTGAGTCTGAGGCATAATACCTAAATAAAAGCTGTTTCATTAGCCTTTGTGCTGCGAATAAAATGATACATCCTTTGAGTAAATTGTAAATAGCAGAGTTTCAACAAGCCAAAGCCTCACAGCCCAGGACCTATTTTCCCCTATTTGACGTGGTGAAAGAAGTTACACTACGTTATCAACAACCTAGTGCTATAAATTATGTGTATGTGACATATACCATTTTTATATTGAATACTTTTATTAAAAATTCACTGTATTATTCTTTTTTCCTTTTTTATATTAAGGTAAAATTTACAGAAGATTAAAGTAGATTTTTACCCTTTTTATTGTGCAGTGCTTCAAGTTTTGAAAAGTGTATAGAGTTGTGTAACCACCACCAGGAGGGAATAGTTAAGTAAAACACGTACTCACCCTAAAAAATTCCTTTTCACCCCTTTGCAATCCACTCCCCTCCCTACCCCAGCCCCTGGCAACCATTGATTGGTTATCTGTCCTTGTAGTTTTACCTTTGCAAGATTATCATGTATCATTCGTTTCATAAGGTGAAATCATACAGGATAAGGTCTTTGCCTTCTTTCACTTGGTATATTTGAGATATAGCCATGTTGTTGCATATATCTGTAATTCATTTCTTTTATTGCTAAGTAGTATTCAACTACATGAATGTATCACATTTTGTTTATCCATTACCCAGTTGAGTGACATTTGGTCGTTTCCAGTTTTTGGTGATTATGAACGAAGTCAATATAAATATTCACATACAGATTTTTGTGTGGACATAGGTTTTCATTTCACATGGGTAAACACCTAGGAGAGAAATTGCTGGGTCATACAGCAAGCATACATTTAACTTTACAAAAAGCTGCCAAACTGTTTTCCGAAGGGCTGTGCCATTTTGCAGCCGCATCAGCAATAGATGAGAGTTCCCATTGCTCCAAATTCTTGCTAATGTTTGATAATGTTGATTTTTGTTTATTTTAGCTATTCCAATTCAGTGTTTAATGGTATTTGTGGTCTTGATTTGCATTTCCCTAATTATTAGCGATGTAAAACATCTTTTTATGTGCTTATTTGCCATTCATGTAGCTTCTTTGATCAAATGTTGGTTGAATTCTTCTGCTCATTTTTTAACTGGGCTCTACAGTTTTCCTATTATTGAGTTTTGAGAGTTCTTTACACTAGTTCTTTATCAGATATATGTTTTGCAAATACTTCTTACCAGTCTGTGGCTTTTCATTTTCTTTACCACTGCATTATTCTTTTTTTTCTTTAGTTCAAGAGATCTATTGTATAGCATGATGACTATAGTTAATAACAATATATTGTATACTTCAAAACTGCTAAGAGAGTAGATTTTAAGTATTCTCACCACAAAAATAATGATAAGTGTATGAGGTCATGAACATGTTAATTAGCTAGATTTAACATTCTACAATCTATACATCTATCAAAACATCATGTTTTACACCATAAATATATACAATTTTTACTTGTCAATTTAAAAAGTAAAAATTAGCACATTTTTAAAACAACATTTAGAATCCAGACCTTGCACATTTTCATCACAGATGCAGATGGCACCAGTGATGTATTATCCAGAGCTTGGGGCAAGCCTCTCCGACGTACACATGGTCAACTCGCCCAGCTTTGTCTTTCAGTTTCTTCTCCTTTTTGGATCTAGAGAAAGTGTATCACATAAAAGAGTGGTGAAGATGATGCAGAGGAGGTACTGTCGTGAAGGATTCTGGTCTTGAAGAGTGAGAAGTATTACTGATCCACTGCTGTTGCAAAAAACTGGGTAGTCAGAGGGTTACGGGGTGGTATAATAATGAAAGCCCTGAAGTTGGAATGAATCTGCTGCCATGTCCCTCTATCTCTCTGCACCTTATTCTTATTTTTTTCATTTTGACTCAGTTGAAAATACTATCAAAAATATTACTGTTAGCTGCTTGGGAGGCTTAGGTAAGAGGATTGCTTGAGCCCAGGAGTTAGAGGCTGCAGTGAGCTATGATTGCACCACTGCACTCCAGCCTGAGTGACAGAGTGAGACCTTGTCTCTAAAAAATACATATTTTTTAAAAAAAGAATATTATTGACATGACTGTGTTTGGAAACTCCTGCTCTGTGAAACACACATAAAAATAATGGGCAGGGTTCCTGTTCTAGGGATGTAAATAATTTCATTGGTGTGCTAGTACATAACTCAATCTTACCCTAAGGGTAAGAAAAAAGCTCTGCTCCATGAGGTCATCCAGAGAACCAGGTTCTTTCTAGCCTGTGGCTCTATTACCCTCGGGCATATTGTTCTCATCTGCTTAGTTAAAGTTAATTCACTCTCACTTTATCTGCATTTCTACCTGAGTGAAAAGAGAAGGCTGAGCACAAGCCACTTCCTTTTTAGGACGTGACCCAGAAGTTACAGGACATGACCCAGAAGTTACTAACATCCTTTTGGCCACATCTTAGTTACCTAGCTACAGCTAGCTGCTCAGAAAGCTTGAAAATGAACTATTTAGCTGGACAGTCATGTGCTCTGCTTAAAATTCTACTGATACGGAAGTATCTGTGTAGGGGATCACGTAGCAGTCCAGCATAGAGAGGAAATGGAGGTGTGGTAACTAAAATCAGATCTTCTTACTCATACTTATGGACAACCAGAAAGCAGAAGCTGCCTTTTGCAAACTCAAAGTTACTTTTGAGGTTAACAAAAAGTTGAATAAGATGTTCCTTTTCTCACTTCAAGCTGAAGACAGAAAGGAGTTCAGTGGCCTCACATTCTGAAGGGTGATGAGCATCAACAGTGTCAGACGCCCACACAAAACCCACACCACGCAGTCCCTAGCCCCACCCTTGACCCCCCAAAGACTGAGTTAGTGAAGTAAGAGGAAGTCATTGAGTAATTGCCCTTCTGAGGAATGTAATTTTCTGTTGTAAGAGGTCATTCCCTCCCCACCCTAGGAGAAAGGGAAAAAAACAGGTTATATCCCTTCTCAAAGCTAAATGAACAAGGCTCAAGAAAACCACTTCAAAAAATTGGAGGAGTGTTTCTCATGAGGAGCAATTTGGCTCCCCAGATGGGATGACCAACAGTTCCAGTCTGGGTTGGGACTGAAGAGTTTCCCAGATGATTTCATTTCCTACTTTGGCTCTAACAAATTAGCACAAACGTAGGGACTTAAACAACGCAGACATATTGTCTTGCAGTTCTGGAGGTCAGAAGTTTCACTAGACTAAAATCAAGGTGGTGACAGGGTCGTGTTCCTTCTGGAGGCTCTAGGATAGAATCCACTTCTTGCCTTTTCCAACTTCTAGAGGCTGCCTGCATTCCTTGGCTCATGGCCCCTTCCATCTTCAAAGCCGGCAATTGCATCGCTCTGACCTCTGCTCCTGTTGTCACGTTTCCTTCTCTGACTCTGACACTGCTGCCTCCTTCTTACAAGGATCGTTGTGATTACCATGTGCCCACCCAAATCATCCAGAATAATCTTCTCATCTCAAGATGCCTAACTTAATCACACCCACAAAGTCCCTTTTGTCATATAAGGTAGCATATTCACAGACTTAGGGGATTGGGGGAATTTGCCTGTGGTCAGCTTTAGGGAGACATTATTCTGTATCTCTTACCAGTTCATGGGATTTTTAGACTTGACATCAGGAAAGCTGGTCACCCTATTGCCACAAAATCTTTGGCAATATCTGAAAACATTTTAAATAGTCACAATTGTCATCTAGTGCAGGGGTCCCCAACCCTGGGGCCACTGGAGCATGAATCCTATTGTGAACTACACGTGAGGGATCTAGGTTGTGCACTCTTTATGAGAATCTAATGCCTTATCATCTGAGGTGAAAGAGTTTCATCCAGAAACCATCACCCCCACCCCCTTACCTCCCCGCACCCTTCTCCCCATGTCCATGGAGAAATTGCCTTTCATGAAACTGGTCCCTGCTGACAAAAACATTGAGGACCACTGATCTAGTGGGTAGAGGCCAGGGATGCTGCTAAACATCCTACAATATACTGGACAGCTCCTCATAAGAAAGAATTATTCAGCCCAAAATGCCAAGGCTAAACTCAAGATTAGAGGTACATAGAAAAGTCAAGAATGGCATCCTTAGATGGTGAAATTGATGAGCTCCTCTCTGCCGAGCTGAGGTGGGAAAAAGAAGATGGAGGGAAATGGCAGGTCTTAGACAAGGGCAGCAGTGAGAGGCATGCGTTTCTTTTTTTTTTTTTTTTTTTTTTTTTATTATACTTTAGGGTTTTAGGGTACATGTGCACAATGTGCAGGTTTGTTACATATGTATCCATGTGCCATGTTGATTTCCTGCACCCATTAACTCGTCATTTAGCATTAGGTGTATCTCCTAATGCTGTCCCTCCGCCCTCCCCCCACCCCACAACAGTCCCCGGAGTGTGATGTTCCCCTTCCTGTGTCCATGAGTTCTCATTGTTCAATTCCCACCTATGAGTGAGAACATGCGGTGTTTGGTTTTTTGTCCTTGTGATAGTTTACTGAGAATGATGTTTTCCAGTTTCATCCATGTCCCTACAAAGGACACGAACTCATCATTTTTTATGGCTGCATAGTATTCCATGGTGTATATGTGCCACATTTTCT
>NW_026652301.1:0-1382 GCF_009828535.3 Hylobates moloch | reverse complement strand
CTTGGTTCCAACTCTTTGCTATTGTGAATAGTGCCGCAATAAACATACGTGGGCATGTGTCTTTATAGCAGCATGATTTATAGTCCTTTGGGTATATACCCAGTAATGGGATGGCTAGGTCAAATGGTATTTCTAGTTCGAGATCCCTGAGGAATCGCCACACTGACTTCCACAATGGTTGAACTAGTTTACAGTCCCACCAACAGTGTAAAAGTGTTCCTATTTCTCCACATCCTCTCCAGCACCTATTGTTTCCTGATTTTTTAATGATGGCCATTCTAACTGGTGTGAGATGGTATCTCACTGTGGTTTTGATTTGCATTTCTCTGATGGCCAGTGATGATGAGCATTTCTTCATGTGTTTTTTGGCTGCATAAATGTCTTCTTTTGAGAAGTGTCTGTTCATGTCCTCTGCCCACTTTTTGATGGGGTTGTTTGTTTTTTCTTGTAAATTTGTTTGAGTTCATTGTAGATTCTGGATATTAGCCCTTTGTCAGATGAGTAGGTTGCAAAAATTTTCTCCCATTCTGTAGGTTGCCTGTTCACTCTGATGGTAGTTTCTTTTGCTGTGCAGAAGCTCTTTAGTTTAATGAGATCCCATTTGTCAATTTTGGCTTTTGTTGCCATTGCTTTTGGTGTTTTAGACATGAAGTCCTTGCCCACGCCTATGTCCTGAATGGTATTGCCTAGGTTTTCTTGTAGGATTTTAATGGTTTTAGGTCTAACATATAAGTCTTTAATCCATCTTGAATTAATTTTTGTATAAGGTGTAAGGAAGGGATCCAGTTTCAGCTTTCTACATATGGCTAGCCAGTTTTCCCAGCACCTTTTATTAAATAGGGAATCCTTTCCCCATTGCTTGTTTTTGTCAGGTTTGTCAAAGATCAGATAGTTGTAGATATGTGGCATCATTTCTGAGGGCTCTGTTCTCTTCCATTGATCTGTGTCTCTGTTGTGGTACCAGTACCATGCTGTTTTGGTTACTGTAGCCTTGTAGTATAGTTTAAAGTCAGGTAGCGTGATGCCTCCAGCTTTGTTCTTTTGGCTTAGGATTGACTTGGCGATGCGGGCTCTTTTTTGGTTCCATATGAACTTTAAATTAGTTTTTTCCAATTCTGTGAAGAAAGTCATTGGTAGCTTGATGGGGATGGCATTGAATCTATAAATTACCTTGGGCAGTATGGCCATTTTCACGATATTGATTCTTCCAACCCATGAGCATGGAATGATCTTCCATTTGTTTGTATCCTCTTTTATTTCATTGAGCAGTGGTTTGTAGTTCTCCCTGAAGAGGTCCTTCACATCCCTTGTAAGTTGGATTCCTAGGTATTTTATTCTCTTTGAAGCAATTGTGAATGGGAGTTCACTCATGATTTGGCTCT
>NW_026652300.1:6694074-6713919 GCF_009828535.3 Hylobates moloch | reverse complement strand
AAAAAAAAAAAAAAATTTATATTATGTGAAATGTACTGTAACAAATTAAAGGCCAGGTGCAGTGGCTCACGCCTGTAATCCCAGCACTTTGGGAAGCCAAGGCGGGCGGATCACGAGGTCAGGAGATCGAGACCATCCTGGCTTACACAGTGAAACCCCGTCTCTACTAAAAATTACAAAAAAATTAGCCAGGTGTGGTGGCAAGTGCCTGTAGTCTCAGCTACTTGGGAGGTTGAGGCAGGAGAATGGCATGAGCCCGGGAGGCAGAGGTTGCAGTGAGCCGAGATTGTGCCACTGCACTCCAGCCTGGGCAACAGAGCAAGACTCTGTCTCAAAAACAAACAAACAAACAAAAAACAAACAAAAACTACTTGAATTTCTCCTTCATCAGAATCAGTAACTCCTGGGACTACATTAATGCCCTGTAAGTTAAGATGGCTTTTGCCTAAAATTAGTCCCATGTATCCTGCTGGTAAAGGTCCTTAAAAACCAACGGGAACTTTGATGGGTTTTTCTCCCACGACTAACGTGATTCTTTCTCTTGGCGGGTAGATCTAATCCTGCACTTCCTGGTGCTCCTGGGGTGAGGGAATCAATGTGCCTCTGGGAACCCATGCCTGAAAAGGGGTTGAGGTCTGAACTGGGAATGCCCTCATTGTTTGAGGGCCCGGGGTCCAGGCTCCCCTCTCGTTTCCCAACAGCAGGGTGCCATTCTGATGAACACTTGAGTGGCACTGATTAGCCCGGTGATTTGTTTTGTTACAGTGAGGACAAAGTCCTGGCATTTTTTTTTCCCACTGGGTGGGACACTGCATTGGAAGGTCCTTTCTGTCCTGAGATCTTGCAGCATTCCTTTTTAAAATATCCAGTTTTTCCACAATTATAACATTTTCCCATTTCAGGGTTTGACCCTTGGCTCCTTTTAGATTTGTCAACTGCTAAATTAGCCATTGCTTGCACTAACATTGCAGATCGATGAAGCTCAGTTCCTACATCCTGACAAGTTCTGAGAAAATTTCCAAAGTTTTGTGTACACCTTGCTGGTGCTAGTGCGTGTTTACAATCCGTGTTTGCATTCTCAAAATCTAGAGTTAAGGTTAGCACTTCTGCACCCACAGTATGAGGGATCTGATGCTTCACTGACTCTTGTAATCTTGCAAGAAATTGCAAATAGGGCTCCTGCGACCCTTGCAGGATATGTAAAAAGGCTTGTACTGGGTCTCCCTCTTCAGGAATTGTGGCCCAGGCACGTTTAGCAGCATTTGCACACTGCTGATAAACAAAGTGTGGGAGTGCCATGTGTCACTCCAGGTCTGAATAAGGGCCATTACCTAACAGCATATCCTCTGTAATGTCTCCGTGTCCAGCAGCTTTATTTTGTCTATCCTGGTCTGCACACATTTCTTGCCAATTTAAATTCCATCACGGATATGTGCTAGCAGACAAGTAAGTTTGTGCCAAGTGTTTTACATCAAAGGGTAAAAGATGCATAGCACAGAACACAGATTCTAGCAATCCTAAAGTGAATGGACTCAGTACGCCATTATTTACCACACTCGCTTTTTAATTCCTTCAACAACTTAAACTCTAGTGAAGTGTTCATGAATAACCTGCTGTGGATTGTTTGGATCAGGCCTTACAGAAATAGGAAAAGCACAAACTCCTAAGGACTCTCCAGCTATGGCAGCAGAGCATAAAATTCTTTATATTGGGGTTTCTATTTCTGCTATTGAAGGAGGCGGTATAGATGTTTCTGCAATTGGAGAAAGGGGTATAGGCCAATCCTCCCTGTGGTATAGGTATCCTTCCTGTCCTGTTTTTTATTTTCAATTGATGCTGTGGGTGGGACAACAGATTCTTTCAGATTTTTAGGCTCAGCATGCTGTCCTGCAGAATAATGAGATAATGTTAGATGTACAATATGAATTAAACTCCAAGTGGAAAAAACAGAAGAATCAACTTTAAGACCTTTTTGATGGGCCCATTTTAATTCTTTTCCTGCTCGGTCCCAATTTTCCGTATCAAGAGTGCCTGCCTGTGGAAACCATGAATTACACCTAATAACCTCCTGCAGCATCTTATGTCTGAGAACTAACCTGAGCACCAGTTTATTTCAACAAAACTTTAAGCAACTGCACATAATGTTTTTCTTCAATAGACAAATTCTGTCGCATGTTACCCTGCTTCAGAAAACTTTCTGTTACCAGTATTTCTTTAAAGCACTGCTTCCAGTACCTCTTTAGGGCACCGACCTTATATCTGCTGCTGGCAGACTTGTCCTGAGGTCCCCCTTCACCTTGTCAATTTCAGTTCCTGTGCTCCAGCAGACCTTCTTCATTCACATCCTCCAAGTCCTGTGTCCCGACGGCACTTGTAACCTGGACAGACCTTGTGGGACTGAGCAAAGGAGGATGAACATGGGAATAAAAGACAAAGACAAAAGAGTATATTTGGAAGAAGGGTTTGGGGGCACTTTGCCTCTAGTGGACAAGGGCCCAGAGCTTTTTCAGCCCTCTGAATTTATTAGGTAAAAGATATAGTGAGAAAGCGGTGGCGGCCAGTGCGGGGTGGTGGTGGTGATTGTCAGGTAATTGTCAGTTAGCCATTTGGTTCATAGCTGGCTTGCGAGACTGCATCCTTGAAAGAATAGGTGCTAGATTTCCCAGTATATAACTTCAAGGAGCCTGGTGGCAGGGAGTGACTGCCCTCAGCAAACCTTCTGGCAGCAGGCGCAGTGTGAGTTTGCCCACATCCTGCATTCATGATAAACAGTTTGCTGTTTGATCATATAGTCTCCAGTGGAATGCTGAGTTGGTCACAATTCCTTTGCTGGTTCACTACAGAAGCTACTTTAATGATTTTCTGCATAGGAACAACACTGTATTACACAAGAAAATTAGACATTTCTATTTGAGGGTTTGGGAGTCAAATTTATCACAATGCTTTAGAATATTGCCAAGAGGTAAGTCTGAAGGAAGAGACAGGCTTTGTCCCATTGTGGGACTGGAGAACATACTGCTTAGGATCTTTCACGAACCGCTCTTTCTCTTGGGTTTCCTGCCGAGGTGAAGAATGTTTCACTTGTGTCTGCTGAGGGACTTGGGTACATTTTCTAAAGGGGCATTCCACCTATTAGAGAAGACCTCTTGGCTGCTCAGGAGCCTTATGCTGGGTAATTGGTGAGGAAAATCGGTACACAGAGTAGTCAATGAGGGAAGACTCATTGTTCGGAGGTTGTCTGAGATCACCTGATTTAGCAACATCTGGAGCAGGATGGCTGAATGACTCAAGAAGAGAATTCAGAATGAGAAACAGAGTCTGAGTCACCTAAAACAACTCTGAATGAGCTTCTGCTGTCAGTCACGTCCCTTGTAGGGATTAGGGACTTTCACCTACAAAAGATAGAATAGAGTTTTAGTCCTTTTTAGGCAAGGCAGTCAGCTCTGTTCACACTTTGGCCTTCATGCAACAACAGAAAACAGGGCAGTTACCATAGTTGCCAGAGGGATATTGGAAGCCAGCTGTTGCAAGACTTAAAACAGAAAATAAACTTAGGTTCTTCACCTGCATGGTCATTGGTGGTCAGATGCTTCCACATGAACATTTTTCAGTTCAACTGGAATGTAGTTTCAGCTAGAGATGTTCACTTGTCTCTGTGCTTAGGTGCTGTTCACTGAGGATCCTGAGTTGGGAAAGAGAAAGGCAACTGGGTTCCCCATAAGGAGAGTCCTTGTATGGACCCCCAAAATGTCATTGCTTATCAGCTACTGTCTAGGGCTGGTATCACACAGGTAGTAAGAAGAATTTACCAAAACAGTTATAAGAAAGTCAGATTTATTAGGAAAATTATGGAACTATGTTGCAAGGATGCAACAAGCGGGGCAGCAAAAAGGATCCTACTGCAAGGAAACTAAGGCTTGCTGAGAATTTTTTGGAACAGTGTTTATGTTGTGTACTGAAGAGGGCTTTGTGCAGTATTGATAACACCACAACCAAAGTTGCACTGAGCTAACTTGCATTTTTCTATCAGCTGAGGGTCTGGTCATAGCTGCAGAAAGCTGCAGAAAGACTGGATTATTTGTCCAGGAGGGCTGTGTATCCTGAAACAATGAAGAAAGGTAGACTTATAGCTTATTTGCCTTCTTTTTTGCCTTTCTTCTGTCCCACCAGCCAGACTCCTCCTTCCTTATTAGGACTTAGCAATTTCTTGATGCTATTCTCAATAATTTATAGTAGTTTCTCACCTCTCCCTAGTATTTCAGGCCCTTATAAAAAAGCCTGATTCAACCTAACCTTTTTTTTTCCTGCTTTTTTTCCCAATATAAACCCCTCATTGAATTTTTGTATGTTTTCATTATTCCAGAGTCAAGTCACACTTGGCTGTCTGCCTGTTCTTTCTTCCTTCCCTCCCCTCCCCTCCCCCCCCCCCCCCTTCCCTCCCCCTCCCTCCCCCCCTTCCTTCCTCCCCCCCAACTTCCTATAACAAAAGTTATATATTCTTTTTTTTTTTTTTTTTTTTTTTGAGACAGAGTCTGTCTGTGTTGCCCAGGCTGGAGTGCAGTGGCACAATCTGGGCTCACTGCACTCCTGTCTATGAATTTTACTACATTCAGTACCTCTTACAAGTAGAGTTATACATTTGTCTTTTTGTTATTGGATTGTCACACTTAGCACAATATGCTCAAGGTTCATGTTGCAACATATAAAAAATTCCCTTCCTTTCGTCGGAGGGTGAGGCAGGAGAATTGCTTGAACCCAGGAGGCAGAGGTTGCAGTGAGCTGAAATCACACCACCGAACTCCAGCCTGGGAGACAGATTAAAACTCCATTTCAGAAAAACAAAAAAAAAATTTCCTTCCTTTTAAAAACTGAATAATATTAATATTCTATGTATATAACATATTTTGCTTATCCAGGTGTCTGTCAGTGGACATGTAGGTTGCTTCTACCTTCCAACTTTTGTGAATAAAGCTATTATGAATGTGGTATACAAGTATTTCTTGAAGACCCTGTTTTCAATGATTTTGATGTATACCCAGGAATTGAACTGATGGATTGTATGGTAATTGTATTAGCTGCTTTCAGTATTCTCTGCCCATGTATTTTGGTAGGTTGTGTTTTCATTTTCTTTTTGCCTCAAGATATCTTGTAATTTTTCATGATTTCTTCTATGATTTATTCATTGGCTAAGTGTATTGTTTAATTTCCATGTATTTGTAGATTTTCTAATAGTCGTCCTTCTATTTTTTTTTGTTTTCATCCCATCGTGATCAGAAATAAAATCGGAAATTGTGCAATTTCCATCATTTTAAATTTATGAAAGTGTGATTTGTGGTCTGATTCATGGTGTGTACTGGAAAATGTTTCATTGACACTTGGAAAAATGCATATAATGCTGTTATATGTTGGGTGGAGACTTATATAAGTCTTTTAGATCCATTTGGTGTTCAGTGTTGTTCATGATCCTATTTCCTTATTGATCTTTTGTCTGAACGTTGTACCTGTTACTGAAAATTAGTTACAGAAGTCTCTTATTGTAGAGCTATTTATTGCTTTGATTCTGTCAATGTTTGCTTTGTGTATTTTAGAACTTGGATGTTTGGTGCATGTTTGTAATTCCTATATCTTTGTGGCAAATTGATCTCTTTATCATAATATAATATCTTCATTTGTGTCTCATATTATAAGAGTTTTTATGCTAACATCCATTTTATGTAATATCAGAATAGTTGTCCTATTCTCTTTTGGTTAGTGTTTGAATGAAATGCCTTTTTCTGTTCTTTCATTTTCAACCTTTGCGTGTTTTTGCATCTAAAGTTAGTCTCTTTTAGAAAGTATGTAGTTTTTTCTTGATTTTTAATCTCTTTAGTAATTCTTTTCATTAGAAAGTTTACACAATTAATTACTATTATGAAGAATGTATGATTGGTGTTTTATTATTTGAGTTGTGTAAACCGATTGAATATTCCATATTCAAAATGCTTGGGTCCAGAATGGTATTGGATTTCAAAAATTTTTTCGATATTAGAATATTTCTGTTATAGTTAATGCTTGACCATCCTAATTCAAAATTTGAAATACTCCAGTGAGCATATTTGAGCATCATGTCAGCACTCAAAAAGTTCTAGATTGTACAGATGTTGAGTTCTGGATTTTTTTATTAGGGATATTTCACCTGTATTGTACACATTTTTTGCTTCTCGTTTTTCTCCCCTCTCTTACTCTCTGGTTTAGCTCATTTTTTGTAGTGATTTTCAATTTCTCTATCACTTCCTTTTATTATATTCTACAGATGCTTCTTTCTAGTTATGAGCTTTACATACATCTTAAAAGTTAGTAAGAGCTTGTTTTATTTTTTCAAGTTTTACTTACTTTTAGTACAAGTTTACTTTTAGTGTTTAGTTTTTTTGTTTTTATTTATTTTATTTTTAATCTTTAAAAATGAGGTCTCACTTGATGAGGTCTTACTCAGTGCCCAGGCTGGAGTGCAGCTGTGCAATCATGACTTACTGTAATTTCTACTTTCCAGACTGAGGAGATCCTCCAACCTTGGCCTGCAAAGTGCTGGGTTTATAAGATGTGTCATTGCACCCAGCCCTAACAACTTGTTTTAAACTAATACCTTTAATCATATACAAAAAATTTTTTATAGCTTGCTGCTCCCCCTTATTAAAAAAAGTCTCAAATTTTATATCCTTATCTATTGTATACCTGTTAACATAGATTTATAATTCATACTCTATCTTTTAAATACTATAGAAAATGAAAAGTGGGCTGGGTGTGGTGGCTCACACCTGTAATACCAGTACTTTGGGAGGCCGAGGTGGGTGGGTCATGAGATCAGGAGATCGAGACCATCCTGGCTAACACGGTGAAACCCTGTCTTTATTAGAAATACAAAAAAAAATTAGCCAGGCGTGGTGGCGGGTGCCTGTAGTCCCAGCTACTCGGGAGGTTGAGGCAGGAGAATGGCGTGAACCTGGGAGGTGGAGCTTGCACTGACAGAGCACTCCAGTCTGGGCGACCGGAGTGAGACTCCATCTCAAAAAAAAAATAAAAAAAGAAAATGAAAAGTGGAGTTATGAATCAAAATTCCAATAATACCGTTTCTGATGTTTGTGCACTTACTTTTACGAGACAACTTTTAATTTTCATATGACTCCAGGTTATTATCCAGCATCCTTTTGTTTTAACTTGAAGACTCTGTTTTAAGATTTCTTATAGGACAGCTGTAGTGGGAATGAACCTTCTTCAGTTTTTATCTCAGAAAGTCTTTATCTTTCATTTTTGAGAATATCTTTCATTTTTGAGAATAACTTTGCTACATACTGAACTCTCAGGTTTTTTTTTTTCTTTCAGCACTTAAAATAGTTTAAGTGCTGGCTTGCAAGGTTTCTGCTGAGAAATCTGCTTTGCAAGGTTTCTTCTGAGAAATCTGCTGGTAATCCCTTTGTTTTGTTTTTGGTGTTAATAATCTTATTGAGAATTCTTTGAACATGATGAATCGTTTTTTTTTTTGACGCTTTAAAGATTTTCTGTGTCTGTGATTTTCTTTCTTTTTTCTTTTCTTTCTTTCTTTCTTTGTTCTTCTTTTTTTTAAGACAGTGTGTCTCTCTGTTGCCCAGTCTGAACCGGAACTTTTGGCTTAACTGATCCTCATGTCTCAGCCTATTGAGTAGCTGGGAATACAGGCATGTGTCATCACACTCAGTTCCTTGTTTATAACTTTAGATGTGATTATAATATGTCTCTGACTAGGTCTCTTTGGGTTTTCATACTTTCATTTCTTTGAGTGTTTGTATTTATATATCTTTGTCTTCATATTTGGGAAGTTTGTGGTATTATTTATTCAAAGAAGTTCTGTAATCCTTATTTTGTATCTTCTCCTTTAGGGACTTTCATAATGTATATATTGGATTGCTTGATGCTATACATATATCTTATAGGCTTTGTTCACCTGTCTTCATTCTTTTCTCTTTTGGTTCCTCAGCTTGATAATTTCAAATAATCTTTCTTTAGGTTTGCTGAATGTTTTTCTTCAGGTTTGTTTAACCCTTCTAATAAATTTTTCAGTGCAGTCATTACATTTTCAGCTCCAGAATATCTTTCTAGTTCTTTTTAAACATTTGTCTCTTTTTGTTTTTTGGGTTTCACTTCTGTTTCTGTTCATATTCTCCCTTAGGTCTTTGAGAATATTTAAGACAATGTCTTACCAAGTAAGTCTGAGGCCTCACTTTTTCTTTAGGGTTGATTTCTGGAGATTTATTTGCTTCATGTGAATGAGCCATGTTTTTCTGATTCTTTGTATCCTTTGAGATCTTTTGTTATCAATTGAGCATTTAAAAAAACAGCTGCCTGGGCTGGGCGTGGTGGCTCACGCCTGTAATCCCAGCACTTTGGGAGGCGGGCGGATCATGAGGTCAGGAGATCCAGACCATCCTGGCTAACACGGTGAAACCCCGTCTCTACTAAAAATACACAAAAATTAGCTGGGCATGGTGGCGGGCGCCTTGTAGTCCCATCTACTTGGGAAGCTGAGGCAGGAGAATGGCGTGAACCCAGGAGGCGGGGCTTGCAGTGAGCTGAGATTGCGCCACTGCACTCCAGCCTGGGCGACAGAGCGTGACGCTGTCTCAAAAACAAAAACAAAAAACAGCTGCCTCTCTATTCTTTATGCAGACTAGCACTATGCAGGGAATGACTTTCAGTAATCAGCCCAGAATGAAGGCTAATGGTTTTCTAAGGCTTTTTCTAGACCTGTGGCTGACCTGAGCTTGTATGTTTGCCTTATTCCCCAGTTTTCTCACAATTGTGGCTACTTTTAAATGTCTTTACTTCCCCCAGAGTCATACCCTTGCCGCTTCTTTAAAGCTTGCTGTTCTATTATGTTCCTGTTCGTGTGATTGGGGCCCCAAGATGCAGGATCTACTGCAGCTCTCAGGCTCTCAGTCCCAGGATTGTTGTGAGTAGCTTCCAACTGATATCCAAACTATGCTGCAGTTTTTCTCAAGGGCTTTAAATCAGGCAAGGCACAAACTATTAATAGTGCTTTGGGCAGCCTTCAGACAAGCCAATACTTTGAAAATGAGTTTCAATCCTTTTCTTATGTCTTGAGGAGAGAAACAGGGAGAAGGTGTCACTGCACCAGACTGCATGTTGTAGATGGTGGGCAAAAGCGAGCAAAAATGCCTTTAATGATTCAGTTTTTAGTATTTCCAGACTCAAAGAACTGTGGTACCAGTAGAAATTTCCTGCCATCATGAGTGTGCTTTTTCTTGAGTGAATACCTTGTTAGTTGTAGAAGATCCGTAACTACTTTCTAAATTTCCCAGAGACTACTTTGGTCAGTATATTGTTGTTTACTTGGTATTTCTGTTGGGAGAACAAGCAGTTGCAGACTTCAGGTCGCCAACTCTTCTGATTTTTCTCCTTCTCTTATATTTTTACGATTGTAGCTTTTAAATGTTAAAGTGAGTTTTGTTTTTCCTAAATGATTGGCCTGGTTATTGGCCAGAACAAACTTGAAGGATACAGCATAGTTTGCTGTACTATTAAGACTAATATGCTTATGAAAAATATGATTTTCCAAGGCCGGGCGCAGTGGCTCACGCTTGTAATCCTAGCACTTTGGGAGGCCGAGGCAGGCGGATCACGAGGTCAGGAGATCGAGACCACGGTGAAACCCCGTCTCCACTAAAAAAAAAAATACAAAAAAATTAGCCGGGCGTGGTGGCGGGCGCCTGTAGTCCCAGCTACTCAGAGAGGCTGAGGCAGGAGAATTGCTTGAACCCGGGAGGCGGAGCTTGCAGTGAGCCAAGATTGCGCCACTGCACTCCAGCCTGGGCCACAGAGCGAGACTCCGTCTCAAAAAAAAAAAAAAAAGAAAAATATGATTTTCCAGTTCTTTACTTATTTTCATTTAAAGCTATTCTAATCTTTTCAGCTCCTGACAAGCTTAGGAAAGCATTTTTGCATTTTTAAAGGAGAAAAGAATGTGTAATGAAATTTAAAAAAAATTAGGCTGAGTTGTTTTGTTTATCATCATGGCTTCTTAAAGGGACTTAGAGTGTTCTTTATTTGCTGGTTTCTAATATCATAGGAATATCATAATATTCCTAATGTGTAGGAATATTATGATAGAGGAAGATGAGCATATATATAGCAGCAACATTTTGCTGGCTTTCTTTCTTATATATGCTGACCAGAACTTATCTGAAGAGATAATACAGACCTTTATGTATACAAGGGCCTATAATGAGAACAAGTTTAAATTTAGAATTATGCAGGTTAAACTAGTTATGTCATGATTATGTGGCAATGCTGACCAAATGGATTTAAAATTTATGTCTTCATTTACTTTCATTTTGCAATTTAATTGGATGGGGTCAGAACAGAAGAGGAGTGACTATCAAGCCAAAAGTAGATGGTGACTGAAGAATCAAAATTAAATATATTTTGATGAAGTCAGAATTTCTCTTAGCAACTTCAGGTTATATATTTAAAGCAAAATTAGTTTTTTTTTTGGTGAGAAAAATTCAACCTTTACTACTTAAATAGTAGAATCTAAAATAAATGTCAAACTTGGCATATTGGTGAATTTAATCTACATTTTAGCATACTTTGATCATTGCTAAACATTTCCAGATTTGTAGATTAATGCAGTTTTGAAACGAAATTGCTTATTACAACTGGCCCTTGCCTTACTACAAATACCACTGGACCTAGTTGAAATGAAGTTTTTCTTTTTATTTTTTCATGATTCAGTTTTCAGTATGTCCAGGCTTGAAGGACTGTGGTACCAGAAGAAACTGGGAAGACAAAAACTGTCTCTCAGAACTGGCTCCTGTTTTGCCCTATATATGCTACCTTGCCTTATCTTTAAAATTTATGGTGAAAATGAAATTAATAGGGTCCAATTAATTTTTTTAAATTTTGAGTTGGAGCGTGAGCACTAATGTACATAAAGAGACTTCCAGAACTCCCTTGACTCTATTCTTAGATTGCAAGATTGGAAGGTCAAGACAGTTCTAGTCACCTTCTTCCTGATGCCCTGCACTTATACCTCATTGGTTACTCCTAAAATTCAACAGTCTTTTCTTATTGGAAAATATGGTTACAAACACCAAACGCTTCTACATAAGTAATGAGGATCTTTCCAGTTCTTTTATATTTTATCTTAACTAATTAACTGATAATCTTAGAAAACAGATTCTAATCCTAGCAATTTTTTTCTGCTATTAAATATCAAGTATTTGTCTTTTTTCTTAAAATAATCATGTGAAGTTATTAATGCTTGAAAAAATCGGAGCTTGTAGACGGCAAGATCCTGATATTTTATTTTAAACAAACAATACCCCAAGTTAAGCAAATTATAGTTTTATTTAACGATTCATTTTTATTAGGCAACAAATAGTGAATGATTGTGAGTCTATTTATAATTGACTTTTTGATTAGCTAGTCAATAACTAGTGTTTAGAAAATTGATAATTTGGGATATTATAGACTGAGTGGCTCAAAAGGATCTTTCGAAGTGTTGATTATATTGTGGAAAGAAGCTTGAGGATGGCATTAACATTTAAGCTCTTGGAGGCACAGGGATCATAAATTTCTTTTAAGAGCAATTAGGTGTGATTTTCCCCCTGGATGAATACATTAAGCCAAGCAGTTTTGCATATGATTTTACTGGATTCACAGAGCCTTAGGAGTCATTCCATAAATGTCACATTAATTAGGATTCATATAATTTAAGCATTTCACAATGTATATCTAGATCAGAACATGACATTTTACAATGCTTGTAAATTGTATCTTAATTAAATAATTTAATTAAATTTTTTGTTTGAGACAGAGTCTCATTCTGTCTCCATGGCTGGTGTGCAGTGGCATGATCTCAGCTCACTGCAACCTTTACCTACTGGGTTCAAGCAATTCTCCTGCCTTAGCCTTCTGAGTAGTTGGGATTACAGGTGCACACCACCACGCCCAGCTAATTTTTGTGTTTTTAGTGGAGAGAAGGTTTTACCATGTTGGCCAGGCTGATCTCAAATCCTGGACCTCAGGTGATCTGCCATCCTTGGCCTCCCAAAGTGCTGGGATTACAGGAGTGAGCCACCGCGCCCGGCCTCTTGTATCTTAATTTTTTAAAAATGAATTCCTATAGTGCAACCTGACCCTGAAAATATGACTACTAAAGCATTTATGGAACGCTTACTTTATGCTTGCCACAAGGTACAGCTACTCATTCGACGAATTCTTTTGAGAATGGAGTGAGTTGAGAGGTGATGATTTTGAAGTACATGCAAATCCTTTTTTCTTCAATATATTTTCTTGTTTGAAAAGATGCAAATGGTGCAAATAGTGCTTTGGAAGACATTTTCTTCATTTGACATTGGTAGTTCATTCTGGTACAGGTACAACCAACCTCTGGGCTCTTACAGGTGACATGCAGAAGTAAGCCAAAGGGCCCAAACCAAAACTGTTACTACAGTTTAAGTAAGAAGGCCAGGGGTGGTGACTCAAGCCTGTAATACCAGCAGTTTGAGAGGCTGAGGTATGAGGGCTGCCTGAGGCCGGGAGTTTAAGACTGCCATAGCCAACATATTGAGACTGCATTTCAATTAAAAAAAAAAAGATAAGCAGCTTTGTTTTTTGGTTTTTGTTTTCAAATCAGTCTCACTTTGTCACCCAGGCTGGAATGCAATATCACCATCTCAGCTCTCTGCATCCTTGACCTCTTGGGCATGTAGTTGGGATTATAGGCATGTGCCACCATACTCATTTCTGTATTTTTTGTAGAGAGGAGTTTTTCCATGTTGCCCTGGGTGGTCTTGAAATCCTGAGCTTGTGGATTTCAGGATCATGGTGGACAGGAGGCAGGACTAGATTGCAGATCTGGATAGAGCAGCATGCAGGGGCTTGCATTGTAAATTTTAGCTCCAGATTGACTGCAAGAACAAACCAGCAATCCTGAGAGGAACCACAGACCCTCTGAAGGAAGGTGACTGCCCCTGTAGGACCTAGGGGACACCCCAAATACTGTGAGTGTCGTAACAGTGGAAGTGGGAAAGAGAGACCCTCCTCTCCTGAACACACGCCCCCACTGGAGAAGCTGAAAGTCTGTTTGTGGGAGAGCAGTTTCTGACTTTACCTAGAGCTAAATCAAGTTAGAGAGCCAAGCCAAGCAAAATACAGGGATAGACGAAGCAGCAGAAAGTCCATGGGAGCTCACTGGGTCCCTGAGCAACAAGTAGAAGAAAGAAATTCAGAGCTTGAAGACAAGGACTTCAAATTAACCCAATCCAACAAAGACAAAGAAAAAAGAAGAAAATATGAGCAAAGCCTCCAAGAAGTCTGGGATTATGTTAAATGGCCTAAGAACAATCAGTATTCTTGAGGAAGAAGACAGTTCTAAAAGCTTGGAAAACACATTTCAGGGAATAATCAAGGAAAACTTCCCCAGCCTTGCTAGAGACCTACACATGCAAATACACGAAGCACAAAGAACACCTGGAAAATTCATCACAAAAAAGTCTTCACCTAAGCACGTTGTCATCAGGTTATCCAAAGTTAAAATGAAAGAAAGAATCTTAAAAGCTGTGAGACAGAAGCACCAACTAACCTACAAAGGAAAGTCTGTCAGATTAACAGCAGAATTCTCCACAGAAACCCTACAAATTAGAAAGTCTTATAGGGTTTCTGCCTCCAATCTTCAGCCTCTTCAAACAAAACAATTATCTGCCAAGAACTTTGTATCCAGTGAAACTAAGCAATATATAGGAAGGAAAGATACAATATTTTTCAGACAAACAAATGCAGAGATAATTAGCCATTACCAAGCCATTTCAATAATAACATTGAATGTAAATGGCCTAAATGCACCACTTAAAAGATACAGAACTGCAGAATAGATATGAGCTCACCAATCATCTGCTGCCTTCGGGAGACTGATCTAACACATAAGGACTCACATAAACTTAAAGGGGTGGAAAAAGTAATTTCATGCAAATGGACACCAAAAGTGATCAGGGGTGGCTATTCTTACATTAGACAAAACAAACTTCAAAGCAACAGTGGTTAAAAGAGACAAAGAAGGGCGGGGCATGGTGGCTCATGCCTGTAATCCCAGAATTTTGGGAGGCCGAGGCAGGCGGATCATGAGGTCAGGAGTTTGAGACCCGCCTGGCCAACATAGTGAAACCACATCTGTCCTAAAAATACAAAAAAAATTTAGCTGGACGTGATGGTGGGTGCCTGTAATTCCAGCTACTAGAGGCTGAGGCAGGAGACTCTCTTGAACCTAGGAGGTGGAAGCTGCAGTGAGCTGACATCATCTCACTGCACTCCAGCCTGGGCAACAGCGTGGGACTCCGTCTCAAAAAAAAAAAAAAAAAAATGAAAGAAACAAAGAGGGACATTATGTAATGGTAAAAAGCCTTGTCCAACAAGAAAATGTCACAATCCTAAACATATACGCACCTAACACTGGAGCTCTCAAATATAAAACAATTACTAATAGACCTAAGAAATGAGATAGACAGCAACACAATAGTAGTGGGGGACTTCAATACTCCACTGACAGCACTAGACAGGTCATCAAGACAGAAAATCAACAAAGAAACAATGGATTTAACTATGCCTTGGAATAAATGGACTTAATATATTTCATCCAACAGCTACAGAATATACATTCTATTCAAAAGCACATGGTACTTTCTTCAAGATTAGACCATATGATAGACCATAAAAAGAACCTTAATAAATTTAAGAAAATTGAAATTATATCAAGCACTCTTTCGACCTACAGTGGAATAAAACTGGAAATCAGCTCCAAAAGTATTTGGAAATACATGGAAAACCGTGCAAATACATGGAAACTAAATAACCTGTTACTGAATGAACACTGGGTCAAAAAAGAATGAAGGTGGAAATTAAAAAATTCTTCGAACTGAATGACAGGAATGACAAAATCTATCAAAACCTCTGGGATACAGCTAAGGTGGTGTTAATAGGAAAGTTCATAGCTCTAAATGCTGACATCAAAAAGTCTAAAAGAGCACAAATTGACATTCTAAGGTCACATCCCAAGGAACTAGAGAAACAAGAACAAACCAAACCCAAACCCAGCAGAAGAAAGGAAATAACCAAGATAAAAGCAGAAATAAACTGAAACAAAGAAAAAAAGATACAAAAGATAAATAAAAAAGTGGGATCTTTGAAAAGATAAGTAAAATTGATAGACCATAAGCAAGATTAATCAAGAAAAGAATAGAGAAAATCCAAATAACCTCACTGTGAAACAAAACAGGAGATATTACAACTGACACCACTGAAATACAAAAGATCATTCAAGGCTATTATGAACACCTTTACACATATAAACTAGAAAACCTAAAAGAGATGCGTAAATTATTGGAAAAATATAACCCTCCTAGCTTAAATCAGGATGAATTTGATACCCTGAACAGACAAACAACCAGCAAGGTTGAAACAGTAATTTAAAGGTTGCCAGCCAAAAAAAGTCCAAGACCAGACAAATTCATAGCAGAATTCTACCAGACATTCAAAG
This sequence comes from Hylobates moloch, assembly GCF_009828535.3. Classification (NCBI taxonomy): domain Eukaryota; kingdom Metazoa; phylum Chordata; class Mammalia; order Primates; family Hylobatidae; genus Hylobates; species Hylobates moloch. The sequence goes on along the minus strand of NW_026652300.1, from coordinate 6,698,354 downwards.
AAGAATCAGTACCATTCCTTTTGACACTCTTCCACAAGATAGAGAAAGAAGAAACCCTCCCTAATTCATTATTTGAAGCCAGCATCATCCTAATACCAAAATCAGAAAAGGATACAACCAAAAAAGAAAACTACAGACTGATATCCTTGACGAATATAGATGCCAAAATCCTTAACAACATACTAGCTAACTGAAACCAACAACATATCAAAAAATAATCCAACATGATCAAGTGGGTTTCATACCAGGGATGCAGAGATGGTTTAACATATGCAAGTGAGTAAATGTGATACTGAGGCAAGAAATTAAAGAAAAATAAAATTAAAAAGAAAGAGAAATAAGTTTTCTTGCATTAGGCTGATTTGTCCCAGAGGCAGCAATAGGTACAGCCCAGACCCAGGAAAAGTCTTGATAATATTACCTAATGTGTTCTGGAGACTCTCCAGCACTCTCTTAACATAGGGAGAAGAAAAACAAATTTTCCTTTGTTTTATGAAATGAGTTTATAGATTCTTGTTCTCTGTAACTAGTGACTTCGAGTATTCTGTTTTATCTGAAAAGTACAACGAAGGTCATGAGAAGTCTGAGTAGGCCGGAACTAAAGCTGCCTGGGCACCACAGTGAAGGTTATAAGATAAGCCCATGCCCAGACAAACCTAGATAACAGACATCTGGGTTGCTTGGCAATGGTCATGTGCAGTCCTGTCTTTGTCCTGCCTCTGTATCCCTGCTTTTATGCCACTGTAAGCTTGCTTCAAGCTAGCCCACCCCCTTTTGTGAAGTGTATATAAAAGTCAGATGCTGTCTTTGTGCTGGGCCCAGTCTTGGGACGTGAATCAGCTGGACCTGAGTGCACTCAGTAAAGATCCTCCTGTTTCAACCCGAGGTCTCTCTCATTCTCCTGAATCCTGCAACAATACACCACATAAACAGAATTAAAAACAAAAATCACATGATCATCTCAATGGGTGCAGAAAAAAGATTTGACAAAATCCAGCATCGCTTTATGATTAAAACTCTCTGCAAAATTGACAAACAAGGGACATAGCTTAATGTAATAAAAGCTACCTATGACAAACCCACAACCAATAAAATACTTAATGGGGAAAAGTTGAAAGTATTCCCTCTGAGAACAGGAATAAGACAAGGATGCCCACTCTCACCACTTCTCTTCAACATAGTACTGGAAGTCCTAGCCAGAGCAATCAGACAAGAGAAAGAAATAAAGGGCATCCAAATTGGTAAAGAGGAACTCAAATTGTCCCTGTTTGCTGATGATATGATCATTTACCTTGAAAACCTTAAGGACTCCTCCAGAAAGCTCCTCCAACTGATAAAATAATTCAGCAAAGTTCTAGATACAAGATTAATGTACACAAATCAGTAGCTCTTCTATACACCAACAGTGAAGAAGCAGAGAATGAAATCAAGAACTCAACTCCTTTTACAATAGCTGCAAAAAAATTAAGATACTTAGGATATACCTAACCAAGGATTCAAAAAACCAAGGAAAACTACAAAACACTGCTAAAAGAAATCATAGACAATATAAATAAATGGAAATATATCCCATGCTCATGGATGGATAGAATATTGTGAAAATGACCATACTGCCAAAAGCAATCTACAAATTCAGCAAAATCCCCATCAAAATAAGACCACCATTCTTCACAGAGTTAGAAAAAACAATTCTAAAACTCATATGGAATTGAAAAAGAACCTGCATAGCCAAAGCAAGACTAAGCAAAAACAAAAGATCTAGAGGCATCACACTACCTGATTTCAAACTATACTATAAGGTCATAGTCGCCGGGCACGGTGGCTCATGCCTGTAATCCCAGCACTTTGGGAGGCCAAGGCAGGTGGATCTTGAGGTCAGGAGATTGAGACCATCCTGACTAACATGGTGAAACCCCGTCTCTACTAAAAATACAAAAAGTTAGCCAGGCATTGTGGCGGGCGCCTGTAGTCCCAGCTACTTGGGAGGCTGAGGCAGGAGAATGGCATGAACCTGGGAGGTGGAGTGTGCAGTGAGCTGAGACCACACCACTGCACTCCAGCCTGGGTAACAGAGCGAGACCCCATCTCAAAAAAAAAAAAAAAAAAAAAGGGACATAGTCACCAAAACAGTGTAACATTGGTATAAAAATAGGCACATAGACCAATGGAATAGAATAGATAACTCAGAAATAAACTCAAATACTTACAGCCAACTGATTTTCAACAAAGCAAACAAAACACAAAGTGGGGAATGGACACTCTTTTCAACAAGTGGTTCTGGGATAATTGGCTAGCCACATGTGGGAGAATGAAACTGGATCCTCATCTCTCACCTTATATAAAAATCAACTGAAGATGGATTAAGAACTTAAATCTAAGATCTAAAACTATAAAATTTCTACAAGATAACATTGGAAAAACCTTCTAGACATTGGCTTAGGCAACGATTTCATGACCAAGAACCCAAAAGGAAATGCAATAAAAACACAGATAAATAGCTAAGACCTAATTAAACTAAAGAGCTTTTGCACAGCAAAAGGAATAGTCAGAAGAGTAAACAGACAACTGATAGAGTGGGAGAAAATCATCACAATCTATACATCTGACAAAAAACGAATATCCAGAATCTACCACAAACTTAAACAAATTAGTAAGAAAAAAACAATTCCATCAAAAAGTGGGTTAAGGACATGGATAGACAATTCTTAAAAGAAGATATATAGATGGCCAAAAAACATATGAAAAAATTCTCACCATCACTAATGATCAAGGAAATGCAAATCAAAACCGTAATGCAATACCACCTTACTCCTGCAAGAATGGCCATAATCAAAAATGAAAAAAACTGTAGTTGTTGTCCTGGATGCAGTAATCAGGGAACACTTCTACCATTCTGGTGGGAATGTAAACTAGTACAGCCACTATAGAAAACAGTGTGGACATTCATTAAAGGACCAAAAGGAGAACTACCATTTGATCCAGCAATCCCACTACTGAGTATCCACCCAGAGAAAAAGAAGTCATTATTTGTTTATTCGAAAAAGACAGTTACACATGCCTGTTTATAACAGCACGATTCACAATTGCAAAATCGTGGTACCAATCCAAATATGCTCATTACTCAATGAGTGTATAAAGAAACTGTGGTATAGGCTGGGTGCAGTGGCTCACGCCTGTAATCCTAGAACTTTGGGTGGGCCGAGGCAGGCAGTTTGCCTGAGCTCAGTAGTTTGAGACCAGCATGCATAACATGGTCAAACCCCATCTCTACTAAAATACAAAAAAAAAAAAAAATTGCAGGGCATGATGGTGGGCACCTGCTACTCGGAGGGCTGAGGCAGGAGAATTGCTTGAACCTGGGAGATGGGAGTTGCAGTGAGCAGAGATCAAGCCACTGCACTCCAGCCTGGGTGACAGAGCGAGACTCCATCTCCAAAAAAAAAAAAAAGAAAAAAAGAAAAGAAAAGGAAACTGTGGTAGATATGTATACATATAAAAAGGAATGAATTAACAGCATTTGCAGTGACCTGGATGAGATTGGAGACTATTGCTCTAAGTGAAGTAACTCAGCAATGGAAAACCAAGTATTGTATGTTCTCACTGGTATGTGGTAGCTAAGCTACGAGGACACAAAGGCATAAGAATGATACAATGGACTTTGGAGGCTTACAGGGAAGAGTGGGAGGGGAGTGAGGGATAAACACTACAAATAGGGTGGAGTCTGTACTGCTTGGGTGATGGGTGCACAAAATCTCATAAATCACCACTAAAGAACTCACTTATGTAACCAAATACCACCTATACACCAATAACTTATGGAAAAGTAACACATTAAAACACAATCATCATAGCTCCTCATAGCTCCTTTGTGCCACTGTGAATCAATGCAATCAATTATTACATTGATTCTAACTTGTCCTGGAAAGCCAGAGCAATGTGAGGATGTCCATTGGGTCCCTTATGGCTTATGGAGGGGGAAATTTATGAGCCATTTTACAGACTCACAGATGGATTTCCAGGTACTTCCTAGATGACCAATATAGTGCACAGGAATCTAGGCCAGCATTATGTGAGTTGGTGGAGTCATTGCTTGCTCTAAGCACTATGACAAATATTCACAGATGAACAAAGTTACTAGAAACAATAATGATACCACTTTGTAATAGAGATCTGATCCAGAAACTTACCTTTTCTGGTAACTAACTAAGTAAACCCTTTTCCCTTTTTTTCTCCTCCCCTCTCCTCCTTCTTATTTTTCTTTTTTTTTTTTTAAGACAGAG
>NW_026652300.1:6685133-6694064 GCF_009828535.3 Hylobates moloch | reverse complement strand
TTTTTTAAGACAGAGTCTCACTCTGTAGCCCAGGCTGGAGTGCAGTGGCATGATCTCGGCTCACTGCCAGCTCCTCCTCCTGGTTTCACACCATTCTTCTGCCTCAGCCTCCCGAGTAGCTGGGACTACAGGCGCCTGCCACCACACCCAGCTAATTTTTTGTATTTTTAGTAGAGACGGGGTTTCACCATGTTAGCCAGGATGGTCTTGATCTCCTGACCTCATGATCCACCCGCCTTGGCCTCTCAAAGTGCTGGGATTACAGGCGTGAGCCACGATGCCCAGCCTCCTCCTCCTTATTTTTTCTTGACATGGTCTCACTCTGTTGCCCAGGCTGAAATGTAGTGGTGCCATCATGGCTCACTGCAGCCTCAACCTCCTGGACTCAAGCCATCTTCCCACTTCAGCCTCCTGACTAACTGGGCCTACAGGCAGGTATGCTACCATGCCTAGGTGATTTTTGTTTTTTTTTTTTTCCTTCAAGCTGGAGTTTTGTTCTTGTTGCCCAGGTTGGAGTACAATGGTGCAATCTTGGCTCACTGCAACCTCCGCTTCCCAGGGTCAAGCAATTCTCCTGCCTCAGCTTCCCAAGTAGTTGGGATTATAGGCACACACCACCATGCTCAGCTAATTTTGTATATTTAGTAGAGATGCGGTTTCACCATGCTGGTCAGGCTGGTCTTGAACTCCTGACCTGAGGTGATCTGCCCACCTCGGCCTCCCAAAGTGCTGGGATTATAGGCATGAGCTACTATGCCTACTTATTTTTATAGTTTTTAAGAGGCAGTGTCCCACTATGTTGCTCAGGCTAGTCTCAAACTCCTTGACTCAAGCACTCCTCTCACCTCAGTGACCCAAAGTGCTAGGATTACAGGCATGAGCCGCAACAACTGTTCCAGAATTTTCTTTAAATATTACCTCAAATCTGTTATTATCATGAACTTGTTTACCTTCTTTTGGAATGCAAGTCTGAAATTTATTTCATTCTTGCTTTGGGAAGCTAAAGGAATAGCTCTTCTTAGCCAACTCTTTAGCTTTTTTTTCATATGGTGCAGCAGATTTCAGCTTAAATCATCAGAAGAATTTTTCTGTCTTGCCATTTTTGCCCAATAATTTGCTCATCCTGACCCAAAAGTAGATGTATTAGCTGATATAAAACAATATCAGTAATATAACATGGGCCAACTGCTGTACATTCCTGGGCAAATTTATGGTGTCCTCCTCAGTCACCTTGGCAAACTTTTTGGCTATTGCATGCAACTCAGTGAGACCAGAGTGTAAGAAGCGACTAATAGATTCTGTTTATTATTGAGTGGTGTTGAAATGCATACACAGGAATTGAGGGAAGGATGGGAAAGCCTTCTGCTCCCTTGTTTAGGGGCTTGTAGAGCAAGTTTAGGTTCAGCTGTTTTAGGTGACTGTAAAGGGGAAAGAATTGTAATTTTAGAATTTACAAATGTTGGAGATGGACATTCCTGTTAAGATTTTTACTTTATTTTTCCATTTTTTTAAGAGATAAGGTCTTACTCTGTCACCCAGGCTGGAGTGCAGAGGTGCAGTCATAGCTCACTGCAGCCTCCAATTCTTGGGCTCAAGAGATTCTCTTGTCTCAGCCTCCCAAATAGCCAGGACTATAGGTACATGCCACCATGCCTAGCTAATGTTTTTATTCTTTTGTGGGCGTGAAGTCTCACTATTTACCCATGCTGGTCTTGATCTCTTGGCCTCAGACACTTCTTCCAACTCTGCCTCCTGAAGCACTGGGATTACATGCATGAACCACCCATGGCATAAATTTTTATTCTAATTTTATTTTATTTTTTTTACTCTGGAAGGTTAGAGACGTACTGTCTTGCAGATAAGGTATATTCGATTTAGTGGACTTTTTAAAGCTTCTGAGTGCAAATTAAATCACACCTCCTTACCTCTTACTCATTCTGAGAAGTGCAACCCTTTTTATTTTCAAGGTGTTGTCTTCAAAAAATAGTTTGTAAAGGCCAAATGAGCCCCAAAGGGACTACTGCAACTCCAAACTATTATTAGTCAAAGAGAGCCTTTTAGATAAAAACACATAATTTAGATAAAAACCCATAACACCTAAACGTATAACAATTTAGATTCTCTCTGAAGAGAGAGGAACTTTCAGTTTGCTTAAAACGAAGGCTTTTATCCTTTCCTTGTCTGAACTTAAAATGGAAACAAGCAAAAAGACTGACAAGGAGCGATGCCAACAAATCCTGAACAAAAGAGAGATCTCAATCAATATGAAAGTTGTTTGGCATGCAAGAGAGCTTATCCCTCCTGGTACCAAAGGACACTAAGATCCCAAAGTGCAACAAGGTTTCAGTAGGTACCTCATGGATGACCAAGACCCCTGGAACCATGAAGGATAAAGTCACTTTGCGACCATGCTCCTGACACCAACTGTGAACCCTAAAAAGGAGACAAAATCAACCAATCAAACACAAATAAGCGTTTACTCTGAAATGGATGTTGCAACCTGGGTAGCAGTTAGAAACTGTACCATCTGAGAGGGTGTTGGGGCTTAAATTTAAAGGAACTTATTTACACTATGTAAATTATCTCATTATTTTATTTGTGGATTCAACAATTAAGTCTGTAATCATTAGCAGAGTAGTCCAGTTGTGTTAATCCAAAGAAAAGCACATATAGAATGTTTGTCAGTATTAGGACCAGTTTCTTTATATTGTATATGGTTGAAAACATGGTTATTGTGAAAGATGTGTGTTTCAGCCTTCCTTTCTGCTTTTCAGTATTCAAGAGTAGTTCAGTATGGTATGGTAGCCTAAGATGGAGTCACTGACGCCAAGTTGGAAGCACTTCTAAGCTCACAGTAGCATGCCAAGACTGGGCATAAAGTCGAGTGTATCTTTTGTAATAAGGCAGCAAACATGGGTATTTTTCTGGCTTCTCTTTTAGCCATTCCAGGGAATTATTGGACTTGAGGAGAGAATTATGGGAAACCAATATGTAGCCAGTCTGTCAGAAGTACAGATTTCTTGGGACTAAGAACTCATATATTAAATAGGCATAACTTTATTTAAATCTGTGGAGTCTTCTGAAACTCCAGTTATTTAGTGCTGGAAATAATTGATAGTTCACAATGGGTAGCTCCAGGAGTTTTAAAAAAAAAGAGAGAGATAGAGACAGATATGAATTCAATGGTTGGACAATAGTCGGTGTTCAGAAAATTGAATAATTGGTAATTGATGTTTTCCGATTTGTTTCTCTTAATTTTATTCCCATCATTTGTGTCTTTCAAGGTATTTGTTTCATTTAATTTTTCTCCAGGGTTGGTAGTAATGTCCCTTCTGATATTTCTGATTCTAATGTTACATGTGGTTCTTTATCCTTAGAGCCACCAAGATGGTGGCTGGCTGCTCCCAAGATGGCAGCAAGCGTTTTGTTCTCTGACCTGGGGTTCTTTGCCTCATGGATTCCAAGAAATGGAATTTGGGGCAGATGGTGAATGTTATAGCTCTATTAGAAGCCATGGGTCACAGAAGAGAACTGTGAAACCCAGCAACGAGTGTTTAGCTCAATTAGGACGAATCTGGGCACTTAGCGGCACAGGAACAATGACAAGCCTCTAGCCCTATTGGGAGTGGCAATGGGCGCCTTGCTGGATCAGAAGCACAGTGGACACCCTGCTGGATCTGGAGGGGTGGAAGTCAGCAGGTCTATGAAGGCGGCGATCAGCAGTGGTGAACAGTGAGTGAAAGCTCAGCTCGTGCTAGACAAACATAGACCAGAAGAGTGTGGGGTTGCAAGATTTAATACAGTGAAAACAGAGCTCCCATATAATTGGAGGGGACCCAAAGGGGGTTGCCTGATCCGGCTCGAATGCCTGGATTTATATCCCGATCATAGTCCCTCCCCTTGTGCTCTCAGGCGATAGATGATTTGACTATTCTTTACCTCCTGCTTTTAGCCTAATTAATATTTTAGTGAGCTGTCTTTACTACCTGATTGGTTGGGTGTGAGCTGAGTTACAAGCCCCATGTTTATAGGGGGTTGCAGCCATCTTCCCCAGAGAGGCTTAGGAATTCTTACTTGGCCTAGGAAATCCAGCTAGTCCTGTTTCTCACTAGTTATATGAAATTTTTCATGTAAAATTTGTCAATTTTGTTATTTTTTATACAGCCAGCATTTTGTTTAATTGATTGTCTCTACTATTCTCAGTTTCACTGAATCCAGCCTAATCTTTATTATTTTCTATCTTATGCTTGTTTGTGGTTTGGTTTTGCTCTTCTTTTTGCAGTGTCACTAGATAGAAGGTTAGATTATTGATCTGAGGTCTTCTCATTTAACGTAGGCATTTACTGCCATACTTTTTCTCTAAGTCATGCTTTAGTTGCATTTTGTAAGTTTTGGTATGTCAATTTTTTTCATTTATTTTTAAAGTATTTTCTGATTTCCCTTTTGATTTTCTTCTCATAATGTCAAGTAAAAATTGTAGGATGTTATTGAACTATGCTTCTGCAGTACGTCCCAAAAGACCAGAATAAAAATTAAACTGGGGTCACACATGCTAATGTTCCGCATCCCCAAATGTGAATTAAATTGTCTGACCTTCCAACAAATAAAAGAGAAATGACAGTCAATTTCCCAAATAAGCCAGTTTTAAATTTTCAGTGTCTAGCTCAAGAACAATGGTGTAAAATTGAGCTGGCTTATAGACATACAGCACCAAGATGATCATCAGCAACATCCCAGAACTCAAATGTGAGGACAAGACAGATGCAAGGACCACAGAAAAGTGAAAGACAATGGAGACATATCCGTGAGGATGGGCAGAAACAAAGAGGAGCAGTGAGATTACCATCCCTATCCCTGGAAAATGTGCTCTGTAACTTGGCCAAAGAGATGCCAAATCAGAGTGGCTTGTCAGGAGCACTATGATGCAGAAAGTGCATTTCATAGGTACTCTGGCCAAAAATGCCTAGGTAACATTCCCACTCTGCTGGGATATCCCCTTTGGAACCTCCCTCATTCAGACTGGGCAGTACTCGAATTATTTGATACACCCAAAGCAAACCTGGACTTAAGATACAAACTAGACTTAAAAAGAGGCAGCAACTTAGCAGTAAAGAATTTAAGCAAATATATCCAATAAAAAGCAAAACAAGCCAGACAGGTAAGACTGCAATATATAACCTATCCTTCACTGCAAAGACATGCATAAGAAACAACAGCAAAGAGGAAACTATGACCTTTCCAAACAGACAAAACAAGAAAAAAGTGGCTGACTCTAACAAGATGCCAATATGTGAGCTCTCTAACCAATAATTCAAAGTAGAAATTTTAAGGAAACTCAATGAACTTCAACACAATACAGAAAATCCATCAAAAACTTATCAGAGAAATTTAATGGCATTCAAATATATAACTTAAAAAGCATACAAATCTTGAAACTAATAAATACTTTTGATAAACTGAAAAATTTGTTAGAGGTTCTTAACAGCAGGATGGATTCAGCAGAATAAGAAATTAGTGAGCTCGTAAACAGGCTATTTGAAAACACACAGAGGAAAATTTTTTAAAAAAAAGATAAAAAGGAATAGAAAATTACCTCAAAGAAAAAACAAACTTTAGAATTATTGGTGTTCAAGACAAAGTTGAACAACAGCAAGGGGTGGGGGACTTATTCAAATAAATAGTAATAAAAAAGTTTCCAAAATTTAACAAGACGTATTCATGTACAGGAAGTTCAGAGAACAACAAACAGATTCAATTCAAAGAAGTCTACCCCAAGGCATATAACAATAAAACTCTAAAAGATCAAAGTCAAAGAGAGGACCCTAAAAGCAGCAAGAGAAAAGCAAATAACATATTAAGGAGCTCAGAATTTTCTGGGAACAGACTTCTCAGGAGAGACCATACAGACCAGGAGAGAGTAGACAGTATTTTCAAAGTGCTAAAAACAGGGGAAAATACATACACACACACACACACACACACACACACCCACCCACCCACACACACACACACACACACCCCTACCATCCAAGAATACCGTGTTCAAAAAACTAGTCTTTACATATGAAGGAGAGATAAATTCTTATTCAGAGTGACAAATCAGAGAAGTCAACACCATCAGAACTACTTTAAAAGACATGCTAAAACTAACTCTTCTTCTTTGGCCAGAGTACCTATGAAATAATAAAGCACCATGCAAAAAGAAAGAATTTGACTGTATAAAAGCCACTAGTTAAATTTAGTACACAGACAAACTGAGAAATGTAATTGTAATATGCAGTTCACTTCTAATTGTAGTAGGAAGTCCAAATGTTGATAGCTACAATAACATGTTGAGATGGGTAATATAAAAATATATAAATTGATACAAATGAAAGTCAAAATGTAGAGGTGATTGAATTAATGTGCAGAATTATTCTTTCTTTATGCCTTTGTTTCTGTATAATCTGAAATTAGTTGTCTTTTAAAATAACTTACTGTAAGATTTTTTTTTTTGTAAGCCTCATGGTAATCACAATGCAAACACCTTTAAGAGACAATCTGAAAAGCAATGAATTAAGCCACAGTACCAGAGACAATCACTTAACCACAAAGAAAGACAGTGAGAAAGGGAAAACAGTTTGAAAAGAATGTGAAAACTTGCCACAAAATGGCAGTAGTAAGTGCTTTTTTTAAAAAATATATTTTTTTGAGACAGGATCTTCTTCTGTCACCCAGCAGAGGGCAGCAGCAAAATCATGACTCACTGCAGCTTCACCAAACCCAGTTTAAGTCCTTCATAACAGTGGATGTAACTGGAATCAGTTGATGAGTTAAAAGGCATGGAATGGCTGAATGGATTCAGAAACAAGATCCAATTTTATGCTACCTACAAGAAACCCACTTTACTTATAGAGACACAGAGACTGAAAACAAACAAGTGGGAGAAAATATTCCATGCAATTGGAAAGCAAAAATGAGTAGAAGTAGTTATGATTATGTCAGATTAAATAAATGACTAATCAAACACAAAAAGAAACAAAAAAGGTCACTATATAATGGTTTAGCAAGAGGATATAACAGTTATAAATACATTTACACCCAACACCAGAGCTTCCAAATGTATAAAGCAAATAATAGATCTCAAGGGAGAGACAGAATGCAAATAATAATAGTAGGTGACTATGAATCCATTCTCAGTAGTGATGGATTCACACAGAAAATCAACAAAGAACTATGAGAGTTAAACAGTGTACTAGACATAATAGGTTTAAATGATATTTACAGAACATTTTATCCAACTGCTGCGCAGAATTTTATCAGCACGTGAAATATTCTGCAGAAGAGATTATATCTTAGGCCACTTAACAAGTCTGAAAAAACTCAAAAAAATTAAAATAATATCAGGTATCTTGTCTGACCACAGTGGAATATCACTAGAAATCAGAACAAGAAGAATCTTGTGAAATACACAAATAATGGAAGCTAAACACTATGTTCCTGAATGACCAGTTTGTCAGCATAGAAATTAAGGAAACATTTATTTATTTTTTCTTTTATTGAAGTCAAAAGATGGTGAAGAAATTTAATTTTTTTGAAGCAAAGGAACATGGAACTACAACACACCAAATTCTGTATATAGCAAAAACAGTACTAAGCTGTACTAAATGGGAAGTTTATAGCAATCAACAACTGTATTGAAAAAGTAAAAAGACATCAAAGTAACAACCTAATGGAACTAGGAAAGTAAAAACAAACCAAAGCCAAGTAGAAGAGAAGAAATAATAAAGATCACAGCATATATAGATAAAATTGAGAAAAACACAAAATATTAATGAAATAATTGTTTTTAAAGATAAATTGACAAAAACTTATCAGACAGACTAAGAAGAGAGGAGATTGAATAAAATCAGAAATAAAAAAGATGTAACAACTGAGACCACCTAATACAGACCCTGGATACATACAAGTTCCAAGGTGAACCATGATTAGATGGAAAACTGCAACACACCAGTAAAGAGTAATGTTATTAAAGCTATAAGAAAAAGTCATCCGTGAAAGAAAAGCACAAAATTGATGGCTTCACTGCTAAATTCTATGAAACATTTAAGGAAGAACAAATATCAGTTCTACTCAAACTCTTTAAAAGTAAATGGAAGAGGAGGGAATACTTCCAAACTCATTCTACAGGGTTAGCATTACCCTGATACCAAAACCAGACAGGAACACAACAAAAGAGAAAAACTACATGCCAGTAGCACTGATAAACTTAGATGCAAAAAATCCTCAATAAATTACTAAGAAGCCAAATTTGACATTAAGAATATTATTTACCATGATCAAATGTCCTATATCCAAGAGATGAAATAATGGTTCAACACACACAAATCAGTAAATGTGATACATTAACAGAAGCAAGAACAAAAACCACATGATTATTTCAACAGATGCAAAATAGAAGCTCTTAAATAAAATTTAACAACACTTTATGACAAAAAACTTAAACTGGCCGTAGAAGTAATAATATACCTCAAAATAATACAGGCCATGTTTACAGCTAAACAGTAACTTTATGGACAAATTGACAGCTAAAATCATATTTTACAGAAAAAAAGTTGGAGGTCTTTTTTGTAAAATCTGTAACAAGAGAAGATGCTCACTTTTACCACTTTACTATAATACTAGAAGTCCTGGCCAGAGAAGTCAGGCTTGAAAAAGAAATAAAGGGGTCGGGCGTGGTGGCTCACGCCTGTAATCCCAGGACTTTGGGAGGCTAAGAGGGGTGCATCACGAGATCAGGAGTTCAAGACCACCCTGGCTAACACAGTGAAACCCTATGTCTACTGAAAATACATAAAATTAGCCGGGCGTGGTGGTGGACGCCTGTAGTCCCAGCTATGGGGAGGCTGAGGCAGGAGAATGGCGTGAATCTGGCAGGTGGAACTTGCAGTG
>NW_026652300.1:6673755-6685108 GCF_009828535.3 Hylobates moloch | reverse complement strand
AGGTTTTGGTATCAGGACGATGCTGGCTTCATAAAATGTGTTAGGGAGGATTCCCTCTTTTTCTATCGATTGGAATAGTTTCAGAAGGAATGGTACCAGTTCCTCCTTGTACCTCTGGTAGAATTCAGCTGTGAATCCGTCAGGTCCTGGACTCTTTTTGGTTGGTAAGCTATTGATTATTGCCACAATTTCAGAACCTGTTATTGGTCTATTCAGAGATTCAACTTCTTCCTGGTTTAGTCTTGGGAGGGTGTATTTGTCGAGGAATTTATCCATTTCTTCTAGATTTTCTAGTTTATTTGCATAGAGGTGTTTGTAGTATTCTCTGATGGTAGATTGTATTTCTGTGGGATCGGTGGTGATATCCCCTTTTTTGTTTTTTATTGCATCTATTTGATTCTTCTCTCTTTTCTTCTTTATTAGTCTTGCTAGCGGTCCATCAATTTTGTTGATCTTTTCAAAAAACCAGCTCCTGGATTCATTAATTTTTTGAAGGGTTTTTTGTGTCTCTATTTCCTTCAGTTCTGCTCTGATTTTAGTTATTTCTAGCCTTCTGCTAGCTTTTGAATGTGTTTGCTCTTGCTTTTCTAGTTCTTTTAATTGTGATGTTAGGGTGTCAATTTTGGATCTTTTCTGCTTTCTCTTGTGGGCATTTAGTGCTATAAATTTTCCTCTACACACTGCTTTGAATGTGTCCCAGAGATTCTGGTATGTCGTGTCTTTGTTCTCGTTGGTTTCAAAGAACATCTTTATTTCTGCCTTCATTTCATTATGTACCCAATAGTCATTCAGGAGCAGGTTGTTCAGTTTCCATGTAGTTGAGCGGTTTTGAGTGAGTTTCTTAATCCTGAGTTCTAGTTTGATTGCACTGTGGTCTGAGAGACAGTTTGTTATAATTTCTGTTCTTTTACATTTGCTGAGGAGAGCTTTACTTCCAACTATGTGGTCAATTTTGGAATAGGTGTGGTGTGGTGCTGAAAAAAATGTATATTCTGTTGACTTGGGGTGGAGAGTTCTGTAGATGTCTATTAGGTCCACTTTATGTAGAGCTGAGTTCAATTCCTGGATATCCTTGTTAACTTTCTGTCTCATTGATCTGTCTAATGCTGACAGTGGGGTGTTAAAATCTCCCATTATTATTGTGTGGGAGTTTAAGTCCCTTTGTAGGTCACTGAGGACTTGCTTTATGAATCTGGGTGCTCCTGTGTTGGGTGCATATATATTTAGGATAGTTAGCTCTTCTTGTTGAATTGATCCCTTTACCATTATGTAATGGCCTTCTTTGTCTCTTTTGATCTTTGTTGGTTTAAAGTCTATTTTATCAGAGACTAGGATTGCAACCCCTGCCTTTTTTTGTTTTCCAGTTGCTTGATAGATCTTCCTCCATCCCTTTATTTTGAGTCTATGTGTGTCTCTGCACGTGAGATGGGTTTCCTGAATACAGCACACTGATGGGTCCTGACTCCTTATCCAGTTTGCCAGTCTGTGTCTTTTGATTGGAGCATTTAGCCCATTTACATTTAACGTTAATATTGTTATGTGTGAATCTGATCCTGTCATTATGATGTTAGTTGGTTATTTTGCTCGTTAGTTGCTATTGTTTCTTCCTAGCCTTGATGGTCTTTACAATTTGGCATGTTTTTGCAGTGGCTGGTACCGGTTGTTCCTTTCCATGTTTAGTGCTTCCTTCAGGAGCTCTTTTAGGGCAGGCCTGGTGGTGACAAAATCACTCAGCGTTTGCTTGTCTGTAAAGTATTTTATTTCTCCTTCACTTATGAAGCTTAGTTTGGCGGGATAGCAAATTCTGGGTTGAAAATTCTTTTCTTTAAGAATGTTGAATATCGGCCTCCACTCTCTTCTGGCTTGTAGAGTTTCTGCTGAGAGATCAGCTGTTAGTCTGATGGGCTTCCCTTTGTGGGTAACCCGACCTTTCTCTCTGGCTGCCCTTAACATTTTTTCCTTCATTTCAACTTTGGTGAATCTGACAATTATGTGTCTTGGAGTTGCCCTTCTCGAGGAGTATCTTTGTGGCGTTCTCTGTATTTCTTGAATCTGAACGCTGGCCTGCCTTGCTAGATTGGGGAAGTTCTCCTGGATAATATCTTGCAGAGTGTTTTCCAACTTGGTTCCATTCTCCCCATCATTTTCAGGTACACCAATCAGACGTAGGTTTGGTCTTTTCACATAGTCCCAAATTTCTTGGAGGCTTTGTTCATTTCTTTTTATTCTTTTTTCTCTAAACTTCCCTTCTCTCTTCATTTCATTCATTTCATCTTCCATCAGTGATACCCTTTCTTCCAGTTGATCGCATCTGCTACTGAGGCTTCTGCAATCTTCGCGTAGTTCTCGAAACTTGGCTTTCAGCTCCATCAGCTCCTTTAAGCCCTTCTCTCCATTGGTTATTCTAGTTATCCATCCTTCTAATTTTTTTTCAAAGTTTTTAACTTCTTTGCTATTGTTTTGAATTTCCTCTCGTAGCTTCAGACGATCAAACTACTCTGAGCTACGAGAGGAAATTCAAAGTCATCCTCCATCCAGCTTTGTTCCGTTGCTGGTGAGGAACTGCGTTCCTCTGGAGGAGGAGAGGTGCTCTGTTTTTTAGAGTTTCCAGTTTTTCTGCTCTGTTTTTTCCCCATCTTTGTGGTTTTATCTACTTTTTGTCTTTGATGATGGTGATGTACAGATGAGTTTTTGGTGTGGATGTCCTTTCTGTTTGTTAGTTTTCCTTCTACCAGACAGGACCCTCAGCTGCAGGTCTGTTGGAGTTTACTAGAGGTCCACTCCAGACCCTGTTTGGCTGGGTGTCAGCAGCGGTGGCTGCAGAACAGCGGATTTTCGTGAGACCACAAATTCAGCTGTCTGATGAAGTTCGTCTGAAAGTTTTGTCTCAGAGGGGTACCGGTTTAATTGATGTGTGTGTCTGTCCCTACGGGGGGGGTGCCTCCTAGTTTGGGTGCTTCGCCGTTGGGGAGCCACTTTAGGAGGCAGTCTGTCCGTTCTCAGATCTCCAGCTGCGTGCTGGGAGAACCACTACTCTCTTCAAAGCTGTCAGTCAGACAGGGACCTTTAAGTCTGTGGAGGTTCTTGCTGAGTTTTTGTTTGTCTGTGCCCTGCCCCCAGAGGTGGAGCCTACAGAGGCAGGCAGGCCTCCTTGAGCTGTGGTGGGCTCCACCCAGTTCGAGCTTCCTGGCTGCTTTGTTTACCTAAGCAAGCCTGGGCAATGGCGGGCGCCCCTCCCCCAGCCTCGCTGCCGCCTTGCAGCTTGATCTCAGACTGCTGTGCTAGCAATCAGCGAGACTCCGTGGGCATAGGACCCTCCGAGCCAGGTGCGGGACACAATCTCCTAGTGTGCCGTTTTCCAGGCCCGTTGGAAAAGCGCAGTATTGGGGTGGGACTGACCCGATATTCCAGGTGCCGTCTGTTTCCCCTTTCTTTGACTAGGAAAGGGAACTCCCTGACCCCTTGCGCTTCCCGAGTGAGGCAATGCCTCGCCCTGCTTCGGCTCGCGCACAGTGCGCTTCACCGACTGTCCTGCACCCACTGTTAGGCACTCCCTAGTGAGATGAAACCGGTACCTCAAGCAGAAATGCAGAAATCACCCGTCTTCTGTGTCGCTGGGGCTGGGAGCTGGAGACCGGAGCTGTTCCTATTCGGCCATCTTGGCTCCACCCCACAAGAAGGCAATTCTTTAAAAAACATATCCAAGCCGGACCCCGGGGAACGCATCCTCTAGCCCTCGGCGCGGAGCTTGGTGGGCGCGGCGAGCCGCCGGGGCGAAGCGGGGCCCGGCTCGGCCTCCGCCCCCGGCGTGCAGCGGCCCCGACCTGGTCGCCCCTCGATCGGGCCGTGCGATCTTCCTTAGTCTTAACTTTCAACAGTGGCTTATAAACACAGAATTTAGATTTTGAAATCTCTGCATACTTTTCAAATTCTCCATCTTGTTCTTCAAAAGATCCAAAACTATATTTGTCTAATCAAAATTATCTAAAGCCAACATTAAAAAAACAAAAATACAATGACGATATAATTTGGTTTCTTACTAGAAATTACGGACTACTTTCAAATAGCATATCCTTGTTACAAAAATGGATATTATAAAATCTAACTACTTAACCTACGATATGAGAACTTGAAACATTGGGCTACTAAAAGCTACTAAAACTTAACTACTTAAACACAAGATGTAAGAACCCAAAACAATGGGGAAAAGAGTTTTTTGTCTATTTTGGATACAGTAACACATTGGCAAATCACATTTTAATACACATTTGTCTTCAAAACAAAATGTCACTTAGAAAGACACTAGCTGATTTCTTAAAGTAAATTTAAAAGATTACTTAGAAGAAAAAGTTAAATTTTTTTTTTTTTTTTTTTTTTTTTGAGATAGAAGTCTCAGCTACCTAGGCTGGAGTGCACTGGCACTATCTCAGCTCACGGCAACTCCCAAGTTCAAGTGACTCTCCTGCCTCAGCCTCCTAAATAGCTGGGATTACAGGCATTGCCATCATGCGTTGTTAATTTCTGCATTTTTAGTAGAGAAGGGGTTTTGCCATATTGGCCAGGCTGGTCTTGAACTTCCTGACTTCAAGTGATCCACTTGCCAAAGTGCTGGGATTACAGGCTTGGGCCACTGCACTTGGCCTAAAATTTCTTTAAACATAAAAATATAATAATTTTGAACTCTCTAGTGCAATCTTTAATGTTAACATTGGTGTAAATTATTTTTATTAAAAGTGATTCATTTTCTCATACAATTAAATAATATTTTATAAATTTTAAAGTGTCCATAAGATAGTATTACTATAAAACAGGCTGGGGAGTCAGAAATGTTTTGGCAAATGTTGCAAAGTGCAATAACAGCTGCCACAAAAAAAAAGTGAAGGTACATTATGTAGACTGAAAGAGAATGGCACTTATTCTATGCAAAGGATAAAGCAGGTGGGGGAAAGGACAGTAAGAGAGTGTGTTCTTCAATACTGCTGCAAATCAGGCCATAGTGGGAAATGTGAACAACAGGTAAACCAAAACCAGGTCATGGAGGACTTTATGCACCAGGCAGAGGGGCTCAAACTTAATTCTGGTAGACTGCAAGTTTCTCAATCTAATTAAAATCAGGATCTGCAGTATGGAATTAACTTGTATACAAAATAGACTTCAAGATATCCTACTCTTGGGGATTCTTATCAGAGATTTGATGATTTCTGCTTTTAAAAAGACCAGTCACTAAGATCAGTATTTTTGCCAAAGCATCCTGCTAGCCTTACAAAAAAGCAGATTTGAAGAGATCAAGAAATGAAGCAGGGCACTACAGCTTCAAGTACATTTAGGTGACAGATAATGAAGTCTTGAATGAGGACAGAGGTAGTATAAATTCGGATAAAGGCTGGAGTTGAGTCATATTTAAGAATAAACTGAGAAGATGGAATGAATGACAGATGAAGCCACCTACAGAATATTCAACTCTGAAAGCTGAAGATCAACACCAATTTGGAAGCCATCAGCAAAATGTTAACCAACAAACACTTGAGATCATGCAGTAAGCATCTGCAATGTAAAGAAGATCATGAGCTAAAGACACAGTCCCAGTGAGATTACAATTTAAGGCAGGGGCAAGAAAGAATTCACAAAGTAACCTAAGTAGAAAAAACTGGACAGGTAATTGGAAGGGCATGAAACCAGCTAGGAAGTTAAAGATGCCAATAATGCTAGTAAAACCTGCTGTAATAACACAAGCCAATCAGCTACAAAAGGGAGAGGTGAGGAAATAAGGATGTCTGTCTTTATAACTCATAGCTTAATTTTTAGCTAGTCATGTTATCTCACTTCTCTTTGTTTTCCTCAGAAAAAGAATTACAGTTTTGCTGAGGAAAAAAATTGGATATTGGATTTCCACTGGATTGCATTTTGTCTAAATTAATATCATAAAAACGTTGCTATTCTTTTGCTCTGCAGTCTTACAATGCAAGCACATGGCTTGTGCCTCTCCATTCAAGTTGTCTCATCTTTCAAAACCAGGTTGTTAAAGTTCATTTACCACCAACCTCAAAAACAAAACAGTTTACCGGATTTCTCTCACCTAAGGTTTCCAACCAAACACCCTGACATTGTTATCAATGGTATCAAGAAAATTGGTATCAATTTTCTGTCTTCTTAAAAGAAAGATCCAGCACTTTACCCTCTGGCCCTAGTCTCTAGCACTCCTTTTCCTACCAAGCAAAACACAAATTGCAGTCTAGCAACCAAAATCTGCCCAAACTGCTTTGATCTTTACAGGATTATTGCCCCCAATATCTCATGGGCCCCAAATTTAAGCAATACTATTTTATTACTTATTCCCTTATGCTTCTTCAACTTTGCCCTAAAAAATAGCTTTTTCTTGAGATGATCCACTTTAATATTTAAGAAACTACTTAAAAAAAATTAAAGAGTGCTCAAAAACAAACCATCTGAAATACCAACAGAATTTACAAAAATATTATTCAGATATTTCTCAATGCATATATACAAGTAAAAGAACAGAAAGGACAAATACAAGTTTAAAATTAAAATTGAAATGTTACTTTTAAACAAAAATTTTATAGCAATTTGAACAAGTAAAACAGCTTAATTCCATGGCTGGCCATTCTAACCATTCTCTTGCATATTTTTTCAACTCCTGTGCCCCTGCCCTGTCTGATTTCATAATACTTGGCTGGCAAAACCACAAACCTGCCTGATATAATTTTATGTCAGCATCTACATCTATGCAGCTAAATCTAGATAGAAAAAAAAACATGATGTAGATAGCGTCATCTTTAAATATATAAATATGAATCTTGAGTAGATGCTATTTGCCATGTTTTTCTCAAAATTCCAATACTACCTGCCTGTTGATCTTATTTCCCACCTTACCAAGAACCCCAAACAGAAAAGATGATCCACTGTCTGCCACATCTGTCCTACTGGCAACAACTAATTCACAAACTTTGTATTTTCTGCACATTGCCACAGACAAGCGGTGTTCTTTTCCACTTAAAAACAATCCCTCCACATAAGCACTGAATTATACCTTCTTTTTTCTGTTTTTTTTGCAGTTATCCCTTAAACCATCAATTTATCTATCACCCAGTAAAGGAACACTCCCATCAGGAAACAAATAAGCTTTTTCTCTTGAAACAACACTAAAACAAACAAAAATTCCATCTTCTCTTGATCCCACTTCTCTTGCAAGCAACTGTTTCATATCTCCAGTGATTCTCATTGCACATTCTTTCCCTAAACTTATTTAATACTTCCATCAACTTTTTTCCATGAGTTCACTGAATCTGTTCACCAAAGACATACATGACCAATTCTGAGTCCTCATCTGACTTGCCTAAGTTGCTGCATTTGACGAAAACTGTCACTGTCCTCTCTACTAAGATTAATACATGCATTTCCTTTCTGAAGTTTATGACACAGCTCAAACTGAAGTCTAGACAAACTGTCATCCTTCCAGCAAGGCATCCCTGACCATCTCTGAAACTCAAAATTGTTTTGATTAAGCTGTTCTACTTCCGCAAGACACATTCTAATATACATTTAAATAATATTATGTATGTACACCCATACTAAAAGTCCATGATGATGAAGGAAAGGAATCTCTATTTTGTGCACTGATGTATCTCAAGACTTGACAATACTGTCTAGCCTTAGTAACTAACATTCAATTTGTTATATATATGAATGATGATCAATTAAATGTCTATTAATTCAAGGCAGATTTTAAAATACTCTTCTAAGAAAAATATGATAAAAATGATAGGTAGGAATCAAATTGTAAAGATATTATCTACTGTCACCTGCTATAAAAGGTGAAAACAGCCGGGCGCGGTGGCTCATGCCTGTAATCCCAGCACTTTGGGAGGCGGAGGTGGGAGGATCATGAGGTCGGGAGATTGAGACCATCCTGGCTAACATGGTGAAACCTGTCTCTACTAAAAATACAAAAAAAAATTAGCCGGCCGTGGTGGCAGGCGCCTGTAGTCTCACCTACTCAGGAGGCTGAGGCAGGACAATGGCGTGAACCTGGGAGGCGGAGCTTGCAGTGAGCCAAGATCCTGCCACTGCACTCCCGCCTGGGTGACACAGCAAGACTCTGTCTCAAAAAAAAAAAAAAAAAAAAAAAGTGAAAACATGGACATATTTTGCATATCGTGCCATGGCAAATATTTTCGTTAATATTTTGTAGACATTTACCATGTTATATAACCTTAATTTGTATAAATGTTTACTCCAATTTTACATTAAATTAATTCAAAAATTACTACTCATTATTTTATCAGTTCTCCATTCTTGAGTCTTTTTCTACTAATTCATCTTTTGGTTTACGGTACCAAGCAGCAACTCCATCACACATGGGTGCTAAAATTTCTGAAATCCTGGATGTTTGAAAATGTCTACCTGTAATTTTGACTTGAATAAGTTGTCTGGGTATAAAATTCTTAAGCTATACTTTTCTCAGAAACTTTAGGCTTTGTTGCACTGTGTATAGCATTGAGTATTTTGATGTGGATGACCATGTAATTCTTGATCCTTAAGTTCACTAATATAATGATGATTATTAATAGTTTTACTGAGTGTGGTGGCTCATGCCTGTCATCCCAGCACTTTGGGAGGCCGAGGTGGGCAGATCACCTGAGGTCAGGAGTTCAAGCCTGACCGACAAGGTGAAACTCCATCTCTACTGAAAATACAAAAATTAGCCAGGCATGGTGGCAGGCATCTGTAGTCCCAGCTACTTGCAAAGCTGAGACAGGATAATTGCTTGAACCCAGGAGGCGGAGGTTACAGTGAGCTGATATTGAGCCACTGCACTCCAGCCTGGGTGATGGGGCAAGACTCCATCTCAAAAAAAAAAAAAGTTTTACTAGTCTCTCAATTTCTTAGCAGAAAATGAATTGCCTTAAAAGATTCCAATTTTTTTTTGGCACTGAGAGGAAATTCACATAATATGGCTTACTGTTGCATAGATGCAAAGCATACAATCCAGTGGGTTTTCAGAGAGCTGTGCAAATTCACAGAGCTGTCCAAGCATCACCACTAATTGCAGAAAATTTCTATCACCCTCACAAGAAATCACTGTATCATTTAGCTACTACTCCCTATTCCACACAACACTATCCATGAACACTAGGCAACAATATACTTTTTGACTTTACATATATACCTATTCTAGGTACTGCACCCACTTCTTGCACTTTAACACAATGTTTTCAAAGTTCATCCATGCTATGGCATTCATCAGTGCTTCATTACTTTTTATGATTAAATAACATTTCATTAGACAGATACATTAGACAGATAATCCTATGTAAATTTAACTACAATTTTCAATTTATCAATTCATCAACTGATAGATATTGCTACTCTTTAGCTACTATGAATAATGATGCTATGAACATTTGTGTAATATATGAACTGTTGTGTGGACATATGTTTTCAGTTCTCTTGGGTATATCCAGAAGAGAGTTGCTAGGTCATATGGTAATCCCATGTAAATTTAACTTTTCCAGGAATTGCCAAACTTTGTCACAGTAGCTGTACAACATCAGTGAGCCGAAGTCATACCACTGCATTACAGCCCAGGTGACAGAGAAAGACTCCATCTCAAAAAAAAAAAAAGGATGGATGGCAGGGAAGGAAAGGAAGGAAAGAAAAAGGGAGGGAGGGAGGCAGGGAAGGAGGGAGGACTTGGATGTGAGAAGTGACTTCTACCTTACTGCTTTAAAAAATGTATCTGTCTTTTGACAACATAAAATGTCTTGTGTCTAGACATGGATCCCTTGTAATTCATGCAACTTCTTACAAATGAAGATTACAGTTTTTCATCAAATTTGTGAAGTTTTCAGCTATTATTAAACTATTCTTTAAGCCAATTTCTTTCTTCCCTCTCACTTCTGGTACAGTACATGTTGGTATGCTTACTTCATGGCATTCCATAGATTATTATATAAGACTATATTCATTTTTCTTCATTATTTTTTCTTTCTCATCAGACGAGATAATCTTAATTGAAGTTCCTAGAAGTTTGCTGCTTCTTTCTTCTGCATGTTTAAATCTACTTTTGAGTTTGTCTGGTGAAATCTTCATTTCAGTTATCATAATTTTCAACCCCAGAGATTCTATTTAGTTGTTTTTAATTTCTGATTATTAATATTCTCCACTTAATGAGACATCATTCTCCTACTTTCCTTTATTTCTTTACACATGACTTCCTAATTAGGCCTTTGAACAATGTAATATAACTGATTTATAAGCTACTCTAGTAAGTACTGTGTCTGAACTTCCTTAGAATGAATTTCTGTTGGCTGTGCTTTTTCTTGCGTATAGGCTGTGCTTTTTTTGGTTTTGCGCCTGTCTCATTTTTTGTTGTTGTTGAAAACTGGACATTTAAAATAATAGAATTTGGCAACTGTGAAAATCAGATTCTTCATTTTCCTAATGTGTGTTATGATTGGTTACTGTTGCTTAGTAAACAACAGTACTGTGAGTTTTCTAAACTAATCCTATAAAGTGTGAGTGTGTTTTGTCATATGCAGCAATTTAAAAGTCTATCTAATTACATAAAATACATACTCAGCTTATGACTCGACAGAGACGTGTAGAACCAGCAGTTTTTGGCTCCACGTGTATGTTGAAACATTCTTTCAGGCTGTTTATAGTTCTACACTGGCTTTTATTTATTTGGGCAGCCCTTGAAGATTACCCAAAGAGTGAGCCTAAGGCCTTGCCAAGCCTTTCCTTAGCAGGGCCACAGACCTGGCATTATCACATTCAAGATTATCAGGAATATGTCCTAGCTTTTCAAAGCCCTCTGGACTTTTCATTCCACTACTGGACTTTTCATTCCGTTTAAGCTTTAGTGTATCTATTGTTTGCCCTAACTGTATCAATTGCCTCAAAAACCACTGATGTTCAACAGTTGTCTCTACAATTTTCAACCAACAACCCAAAGGAGAAGGCTGCTCATACTACAGAAGTTCAGAGTCTAAGTCAATAAAAGTCTAAGTGAGGTCTTGGGTGCAGTGGCTTATACCGTAATTCCAACCCTTTGGGAGGCCGAGGTGGATATATCACTTGAGGCTAGGAGTTAAGAGACCAGACAGGCCAAAATGGAGAAACCCCATCTCTACCAAAAATACAAAAAAAAAAAAAAAAAAAAATTAGCTGGGGTGTGGTGGTGCAGCACCTGTAGTCCCAGCTACTCGGGAGGCTGAGGCACAAGAATCGCTTGAACCCAGGAGTTGGAGGCTGCGGTGAGCTGAGATCACAGCACTGGGGTCCAGCTTGGGTAAAAGGGCAAGACTCTGTCTCAGAAAAAAAAAAGGGGGGG
>NW_026652300.1:6626015-6673745 GCF_009828535.3 Hylobates moloch | reverse complement strand
AAGAATGTTCAATATTGGCCTTCACTGTCTTTTGGCTTGTAGGGTTTTTGCCTAGAGATCCACTGTTAGCCTGATGGGCTTCCCTTTGTGGGTAACTCAACCTTTCTCTCTGACTGCCCTTAACATTTTTTCCTTCATTTCAACCTTGGTGAATCTGATGATTGTGTGTCTTGGGGTTGCTCTTCTCGAGGAACATCTTTGTGATGTTCCCTGTATTTCCTGAATTTGAATGTTGGCCTATCTTGCTAGGTGGGAGGAGTTCTCCTGGATCATATCCTGAAGAGTGTTTTCCAGCTTGGTTCCATTCTCCCCGTCACTTTTAGGTACATCAATCAAATGTAGAGTTGGTCTTTTCACATAATCCCATATTTCTTGGAGGCTTTGTGTGTTTCTTTTCACCTTTTTTTCTCTAATCTTGTCCTCTTGCTTTATTTCATTAAATTGATCTGCAATTGCTGATATCTATTCTTCTGCTTGATTGATCGGCTATTGGTACTTGTGTATGCTTCATGAAGTTCTTGTGCTGTGTTTTTCAGCTTCATGAGGTCATTGATGTTCTTTTCTAAACTGGTTATTCTAAAGCTAGCAGAAGACAAGAAATAACTAAGATGAGAGCAGAAGTGAAGGAAATAGAGACATGAAAAACCCTTAAAAAAATCAATGAATCCAGGAGCTGTTTTTTTTTTTAAAAAAGATCAACAAGTTAGATAGATCGCTAGCCAGTCTAAAGAAGAAAAGGAAGAAGAATCAAATAGATGCAATAAAAAATGATAAAGGGGATACCACCTCAATCCCACAGAAATACAAACTACTATCAGAGAATAATACTATAAACATCTCTGTTCGAATAAACTAGCAAATCTAGAAAAAAGGGATAAATTCCTAGACACATACGCCCTCCCTAGATTATATCAGGAAGAAGCTGAACCTGAATAGACCAATAACACGTTTTGAAATTGAGGCAGTAATTAATAGCCTACCAACTAAAGAAACTCCAGGTCCAGACAGATCCACAGACGAATTCTACCAGAGGTATAAAGAGGAGCTGGTACCGTTCCTTTTTTTTTTTTGAGACAGAGTCTCACTCTGTCACCAGGCTAGAGTACAATGGCATGATCTCGACTCACTGCAACCTCCACTCAAGTGATTCTCCTGCTTCAGCCTCCCAAGTAGCTGGTACTACAAGTGTGTGCCACCACGCCCAGCTAATTTTTAAAATTTTTTTAGTAGAGGTGGGGTTTCACCATGTTGACCAGGATGGTTTTGATCTCCTGACCTGGTGATCCACCCACCTCAGCCTCCCGAAGTGCTGGGATTACAAGCATAAGCCACCGTGCCCGGCCAGTACCATTCTTTTACAAATTATTTCAAACAATAGAAAAAGAGGGAATTCTCCCTAACTCATTTTATGAGGCCAGCGTCATCCTGATACCAAAATCTGGCAGAGACACAACAAAAAAAGAAAATTTCAGGCCAGGCCGGGCGCGGTGGCTCATGCCTGTAATCCTAGCACTTTGGGAGGCCGAGGCGGGCGGATCACGAGATCAGGAGATCGAGACCATCCTGGCTAACAGGATGAAACCCCGTCTCTACTAAAAAAATACAAACAATTAGCTGGGCATGGTGGCGGGCGCCTGTAGTCCCAGCTACTTGGGAAGCTGAGGCAGGAAAATGGTGTGAACCTGGGAGGCAGAGCTTGCAGTGAGCTGAGATAGTGCCACTGCACTCCGGCCTGGGCAAAAGAGCGAGATTCTGTCTCAAAAAAAAAAAAAAAAGAAAATTTCAGGCCAATATTGCTGATGAACGTCAATGTGAAAATCCTCAGTAAAATACTGACAAACCAAATCCAGCAGCACCTTAGAAAGCTTATCCACCAGAATTAAGTCAGCTTCATCCTTGAGATGCAAGGCTGATTCAACATATGCAAATCAATAAATGTAATTCATCACATAAACATAACCAATGACAAAATCCACATGATTATCTCAATAGATGTAGAAAAGGCCTTTGACATTTTCAATTGCCCTTCGTGCTAAAAACTCTCAACAAACTAGGGACTGATGGAACGTATCTCAAAATAGTTAGAGTTATTATGACAGACCCATAGCCAATATCATACTGAATGGGCAAAAACTGGAAACTTTCCCTTTGAAAACGAGCACATGACAAGTATGCCCTCTCTCACCACTCCTATTCAACGTAGTATTGGAAGTCCTGGCCAGGGCAATCAGGCAGGAGAAAGAAATAAAGTGTATTCAATTAGGAAAAGAGGAAGTCAAATTGTCTCTGCCTGCAGGTGACATATTGTATATTTAGAAAACTCCATCATCTCAGCCCAATATCTCCTTAAGCTGATAAGCAACTTCAGCAAAGTCTCAGGATACAACGTCAAAGGGCAAAAATCACAAGTATTCTTATACATCAATAACAGACAAAAAGAGAGCCAAATCATGAGTGAACTCCCAAACACAATTGCTACAAAGAGAATAAAATACCTAGGAATCCAACTCACAAGGGATGTGAAGGACCTCTTCAAGGAGAACTACAAACCACTGCTTAAGGAAATAAGAAAGGACACAAACAAACAAAAAAAATTCCATACTCGTGGATAGAAAGAATCAACATCATGAAAATGGCCATACTGTCCAAAGTAATTTACAGATTTAATGCTATTTCCATCAAGCTACCATTGACTTTCTTCACAGAATTGGAAAAAAGCTACTTTAAATTTTATATGGAACCAAAAAAGTGCCTGCATAGTCAAGACAATCCTAAGCAAAAAGAACAAAGCTGGAGGCATCACACTAGCTGACTTCAAACTGTACTACAAGGCTATAGTAGCCCAAACAGCATGGTACTGGTACCAAAACAGATATATAGCCAATGGGACAAAACAGAGGCCTCAGAAATAACACCACACATCTACAACCATCTGATCTTTGACAAACCTGACAAAAACAAGAAATGGGGAAATGATTCTCTATTTAATAAATGGTGCTGGGAAAACTGGCTAGCCATATGCAGAAAGCTAAAACTGGATCCCCTCCTTACAACTTATACAAAAATTAACTCAAGATGGATTAAAGACTTAAACATAAGATCTAAAACCATGAAAGCCCTAGAAGAAAACCTAGGCAATACCATCCAGGACATAGGCATGGGCAAAGGCTTCATGATTAAAACACAAAAATCAATGGCAAGAAAAGCCAAAATTGACAAATGGGATCTAATTAAACTAAAGAGCTTCTGTACAGCAAAAGAAACTATCATCAGAATGAACAGGCAGCCTACAGAATGGGAGAAAACCTTTGCAATCTATCCGTCTAACAAAGCGCTAATATCCAGAAACTACAAAGAAAAATCTACAAGAAAAAAACAAACAACCCCATCAAAAAGTGGGTGAAGGATATGAACAGACACTTATCAAAAGAATACATTTATACAGCCAACAAACATATGAAAAAAGGCTCATCATCACTGGTCATTAGAGAAATGCAAATCAAAACCACAGTGAGATACCATCTCACACCAGTTAGAATGGCAATCATTAAAAAGTCAGGAAAAAACAGATGCTGGAGAGGATGTGGAGAAGTAGGAATGCTTTTACACTGTTGGTGGGAGTGTAAATTAGTTCAACTATTGTGGAAGATGGTGTGGTGATTCCTCAAGGACCTAGATCTAGAAATACCATTTGACCCAGCAATCCCATTACTGGGTATATACCCAAAGGATTATAATTATTCTATTTTAAAGTCACATGAACATGTATGTTTATTGTGGCACTGTTCACAATAGAAAAGACTTGGAAGCACCCCAAATATACATCAATGATAGATTGGATAAAGAAAATATGGCACATATATAGCATGGAGTACTCTGCAGCCGTAGAAAAGGATGAGTTTATGTCTTTTGCAGGGACATGGATGAAGCTAGAAATCATCATTCTCAGCAAACTAACACAAGAACAGAAAACCAAAGACCACATGTTCTCACTCACAAGTGGGAGTCGAACAGTGAGAACACGTGGACACAGGGAGGGGAACATCACACACTGGGGCCTGTTGGTGGGTTGGAGGCTAGGGGAGGGATTGCATTAGGAGAAATACCTAATGTAGATGATGGGTTGATGGGTGCAGCAAACCACCATGGCATGTGTATACCTATGTAACAAACCTGCCCATTGTGCACATGTACCCCAGAACTTAAAGTATAATAATAAAAAAACTATAAATGATTATTAAAGGCTTATGAAATATTTACCTTATAATAATGTAGTTTAAAAAATACCATATCAGTCAATTCTAACTCCTATTCACTATTTTCTTATAGCAATGGACTTGAGAGTTCCATTAAACCTCTTTTTCTTTATAAATTCCCCAGTCCCAGGTATGTCTTTATCAGCAGCATGAAAATGGACTAATACAAAAACCATCAGATCTTGTGATACTCACTCATTATCATGAAAACAGTATGGGGAAAACCTCATGATCCAATATTTTTCACTGTGTCCTTCCCACAGCGGATGGGGATTATAGGGATTACAATTTGAGATTACAATGTGACACAGGGGACACAGCAAAATCATATCAAATAGATTTGTTTATAAGGGTTTATTAAAATAGTTTAATAATACAACAGAAAAAGGTTAAATTTGGTTTTCTCTTTTGAAATTATTTTTTCTTTTCCTTTTTTTAAGGATCTCAGTTTGGCCTTCAGGCTGTAGAGCATTGGTGTGATTACAGGTTACTGCAGCCTCAACCTTCCAGGTTCAGATGATACCTCCACATCAGCCCCCTGAGTAGCTGTGACTACAGGCGTGAACCACCACACCCGGCTATTTTTTCTGTCTTTTGGTAGAGATAGGGTTTTCCTATGTTGCCCAGACTGGTCTCAAACTCCTGGGCTCAAGTGATCTGCCTGTTTCAATCTCCCAAATTGCTGAGATTATAGGCATGAGCCTCTGTGCATGGCCTGAACAGAATTTGTGTGTAATATTAATTAGAAATGGTCCTGCTATTATGTATCTTTGGTGGAAGTAAGGGGCTGGAGAGAGAAAGATTGTGTTTCAGAAGAAAACTATAGTATTAATTTCACCTTTGATTCCCAGTTGGCCATGAGGCCACCATCATACGGAGCTACCCAAAATGCCCCTTCACAGCATTGCGAAAGGAAAATATCTTGGGTCCCTTCAAGGTAGTAACTACTCAGGGTAAATCTGCTTCCCATTATATTTAAAGTCATCCTTCTGATCACTGAATTAGATGCATATCTGATTGCCTCCTTTGGATAGGCTTATCAGAAACTCAAAAGAATACAACCATTTGTCTCTCACCTACCTGTAACATGGAAGCCCCCTCCCTGCTTTGAGTTGTCCCTGCCATTCTGGATGGAACAAATGTACTTCTTACATATATTGACTGATGTCTTATTTCTCCCTGAAATGTATAAAACCACACTGTGCCCCAAACACCTTGGGCACATGTCATGAGGACATCCTGAGGCTATGTCATGGGTATGCATCCTCAACTTTGGCAAATATACCTCCTTGAACTTGAAAAATTTTAAAGTGTGTCTTATCAGAGTTCCTTTCTCAGGCAGCCCACCATCAGGCCTCCCATGTAGTATCAAGGAACTGAAACATAACTAGATTACTCCATTTGGATAATGAGATGCCAGACCCCTCACCCATCATGATTGCATAACTGACCACTTGCTTCCTGTTGACCAAATCATCTTCCTTACACCTCCATAATTTCTGTTCTTCTGCATGTATTTATATTTTTTCCTTGCTACATAAACCTTTGACTTTAATTGGTTGGCACGATGGATTTGAGACCGAGCTCCTATTTTGTTGCCTGCAGCACCTGATTAAAGCTTCCTCCCTATAAATATTTGTTGTTTTAGTAAATGGCTTCCTTTTCAGTGAGCAGCAGGACCTAGACTGAACCCCTGGCATTTTGGTAACATTAATCATTGATATGGTTTAGCTATGTCCTCATCCAAATCTTATCTTGAATTATATAGTTCCCGTAATCCCCACATGTTGTGGGAGTGGCCTGGTGGGAGGTAACTGAATCATGGGGGCGGTTACCTGCTTGCTGCTTTTCTCATGATAGTGAGTGAGTTCTCATGAGATCTAATGGTTTTATAAGGGGGTTTTCCCCCTTTTGCTTGGAACTTCTCCTCACTGCTGCCACGTAAAGAATGATGTGTTTGCTTTCCCTTCCACCATAATTTTAAATTTCCTGACGCTTCCCTAGCCATTTTGAAATGTGAGTCAGGAAAGCCTCTTTTCTTCATAAATTATCCAGTCTCAGGTGTGTCTTTATTAGCAACGTGAGAATGGACTAGTAACAATCCTCAGTGGAAAAGCTATTTTAGATGTGGACAAAGAGGAAATTACAAGAGTTGTGCTAATGTTTTTCAAAGTGTGCTTGGTGTTGGGGAAAACTATTGATACCTGAACCCTAAAATCAGTTCCTAGGAGTAGGGCCCAGAAATCTCCATTTTTAAAAAAAGATGTTTCTCTGGAAATTTAAGAACTATAGCTGTTTTCTTTAATATAACTGGTCTGATTTTTATTATCTGTTCCTTGGTTATGCTAATTGGTTTTTTGTTTTGTTTGGTTTCCATTGTTTGTTTGTTTGTTTTTTTGTTTTTTTTTTGAGATGGAGTCTTGCTCTGTTGCCCAGGCTGGAATGCAGTGGCATGATCTCAACTTACCGCAGCCTCCACCTCCCAGGTTCAAGTGACTCTCCTGTCTCAGGCTCCCGAGTAACTTAAACTACATGCCCATACCACCATTCCTGGCTAATTTTTATATTTTTAGTAGAGTCAGGGTTTCTCCATGTTGGCCAAGGTGGTCTCAAACTCCTGACCTCAGGTGATCCACCTGCTTTGGCCTCCCAAATAATTGTTTTAAAAATAAGTGGTATAGCAATGGTCCACATAAACATGAAGGAAGCAGGTAGTGTCTATAGAGCTTGTTCCTCAGCAAAGATACTTGGGAATATGAAGGTCAACTTTTCTTTTTGTATTTGTCTGTGTTTGTCTTTTAAACCTGCGAAGTATTTTGAATATACACACGGAGAATTACCCCACATATCCATCATTCAGCTTCTATAACTGTTACAACATAGACAATCTTATTTCATGTATACCTTCCACCTATTTAATGATCCACTCATGATTCTCCCTTACCTTCACAGGTTTTTGAAGCAAATTTCTGAAATATCATTTCCTGTAAAAATATTTTGATGGCATATCTTTAAAAGATAGGAGTTCTTTTTTAAGGATATAATTACATAATCATGTCAAAATGAACATTAATGAAAGCATTCAACTTCAACATATTAACAAGAATATGTATGTGTATCATAATATATATAATTGTATGTGTATCTGTAAATCATAATAGATGTATATTCATATGTGTATCTGTATATATAGGCACATTAAGAGTTCATATATTTCAAAGTCATACTTTTTATAGGTATTTTTCTGGATCAGGATTAAAATAAAACTTATATAATTGTTTAATATGCCTTTTAAGCCTTTTCTAATTTATTGATTTTCCCCTGCATTTTTATCTCATATTTTTTATTTAATAAAGAAAAGTCATTTGTCCAGCAGAGTTTCTCACCCTCTGAATTGTGTTCATCTATTCCTGTAAAACACTCCCCACCACCATGGCTTTACATGTTTCTCTAAGCCCCTAAATTTATTGTAAGTTAGTGGTTAAATCTAGAGGATTGACTGTGTACAAGACTGCTTTGGGGGAGTTAGGAAACAAATTACTTTATAGATCTTATTGTGCATATCCTTCATAGGGCACATATCTAATTGTCTTCTAGTAGTCATTGATAATCATTGCCTTAGATTAATTTATGTATTAAGGCTTGCAAATTGGTGGTATTCTCCCATGGTCTATCCTTAATGAATTACTTGGAGTACACTTGTTTTTTGTATTTGACGTTTTTATTTTAGGCTGTAAAAACAAAAACAATCCAGCAAGCAAACAACAACAAGAAAACAACAACAACACAAACCTTGAAATAGACTTGTCAGATGTAAATATTTCTTTTCTAGGGAAGTAGAAGATAGGCCATCCTACTTTACTGCTGCTTGCTCTCTGTGATGTTTTGATTCTGCTTTGGATTTTTTTTTTTTTTTTTTTTTGAGACAGGATCTTACTCTGTCAGACAAGGCTGAGTGCAGTGGCATAATCATGGCTCACTGCAGCCTTAACCTCTTAGGCTCAGGTGATTGTCCTTCCTCAGCCTCCCAAGTAGCTGAGACTTCAGTTGTGCACCACCATACCTGGCTAATTTTTTGTATTTTTTGGTAGAGATGGGATTTTACCAGGGTGATCTTTGGTCAGGGTGGTCTCTAACTCCTGGCCTCAAGTGATATGCCTGTTTCAGCCTCCTAAAGTGTTGGATTACAGGTGTGAGCCACCATACTCAGCCTGGATAATTTTTCTCATCTCTTTTTGTTTCCTCTTTATCTTCCATTTCTTCACTTTCTTCATCATAATCATCAACATCTTCAACAGTTGCTCCAGTAAAGTGTAATACTGATTTTGGGATTACACACCATTTTCACAGTCTACAGCAAATATAGCTTCAGTAGCATCATCCAGAACTGCATTCTCAGAACTTTAGGCAGGCAGAAAAAAATTAAAGAGTCATCAGAAACTGTTTTATTCCCATTAGAAACTGTCCCACATTCCTTGTGTTTCTACTTCTTAAAGGTTTTTATTCCTTTTTTCCCAGTCCATCTGGCACCCTGTAGAACCCATAATTTCTGGCCTATCAAAAGAAAAATGATCAGTCATCTGATTTTGACTTCATACTATATGTCTTTGTCAACACTTCATTTGCGAAATATTCAGGGTTCAAAGTGAAATTCTAAGAC
This sequence comes from Hylobates moloch, assembly GCF_009828535.3. Classification (NCBI taxonomy): domain Eukaryota; kingdom Metazoa; phylum Chordata; class Mammalia; order Primates; family Hylobatidae; genus Hylobates; species Hylobates moloch. The sequence goes on along the minus strand of NW_026652300.1, from coordinate 6,664,829 downwards.
AAAACTCATAGGCTGGCCAGCATCTGAGAACTTCACTTTAACATCTTTGAAGTGCTTCAGAATAGGTTCATCATGTTCCTGAACTATATCATTGAGCAAGTCCAAAATTTAGGAATTCCTTTGGGGTCTTTGTTTTCTTCGTCCATTTTTTCATTATTTATCAACCTTGGCCTTTCTTTCAGCTTTGAATTTCAGCTGAAATTTTGTCTTCTTTATCTGCTTTCAATTCACATTTTTCTTCCATAGGTTCATAAATTGCATTAATAATATCAAATCACATATCAAATAGAGGCTGAAAGGGAGTAGCATGCTTCCTTTCAGGATCATCAACTTCCTCATAGAATTTGGCCTCTGTGCACATTTAAGTTGCAGGTTTTTGAGAGCATTGACTCATCTTTAACTACCCTAGGCAAGCATTCAGTGTATCTTGTTGATCTTTCTACCAAACCATCAAGTCTTTCTCTAAAGCCTATAAGAATCTGAGGATTTTCCATCATCTGAGCAAATCTGCTTTTGTTTTTGTCTCTTCACCACTTTCTTTTCTTTTGTTTCTTTTTTTGAAATGGAATCTCACTCTGTTGCCCAGGCTGGAATGCAGTGGCACAATCTCAGCTCGCTGCAACCTCCGCCTCCCAGGTTCAAGCAATTCTCTGCCTCAGCCCCCCAACTAGCTGGGACTGCAGGCATGCACCACCACACCTAATTTTTATATTTTTAGTACAGACAGGGTTTCACCATGTTGACCAGGCTGGTCTTGAACTCATGACCCACCCGCCTTGGCCTCCCAGAGAGTTGGGATTACAGGCCTGAGCCACCGTGCCTGCTGTTTTTCTACTTCTTCAATGCCACTCAATTTTGTTTGTTTGTTTGTTTTTTTGGACTGAGTCTCATTCTGCTGCCCAGGCTGCAAAGCAGTGGCATAATCTTGGCAATTCTCCTGCCTCAGCCTCCCAAGAGGCTGCGATTACAGGCACACATCATTGCTCCCAGCTCATTTTTGTATTTTTAGTAGAAGTTGGGGTTTCACCATGTTGGCCAGGCTGGTCTTGAACTCCTGACCTCAAGTGATCCACCCACCTTGGCCTCCCAAAGTGCTGGGATTACAGGCATAAGCCACCATGCGCAGCTAACTTTTGTATTTTTAGTAGAGATGTGGTTTAGCCATGTTGGCCAGGCTAATCTCAAACTCCAGACCTCAGGTGATCCATCGCCTCGGCCTCTCAAAGTGCTGGGATTACAGGGGTGAGCAAACACACCCAGCCCCAAATCTTGTCCAAGATCAGACTCTTCTTTGTTGTCAATGTCTGCCATGTAAGAACTCCAAATACCTGAAATGCAATCCCTCATTTCTGTTTTAGTTCTTTCAGTGGATGAAAATGGCATATTTGTGCATTCTCTGGACACGCTATAACAGGGACACTCGTGTAACTATTGTTACATATTAACTCAAAAATTCTTTTTTTTTTTTTTGAGACGGAGTCTCGCTCTGTTACCCAGGCTGGAGTGCAGTGGCGCAATCTCGGCTCACTGCAAGCTTCGCCTCCCGGGTTCACGCCATTCTCCTGCCTCAGCCTCTCCGAGTAGCTGGAACTACGGCGCCCGCCACCACGCCTGGCTAATTTTTTTGTATTTTTAGTAGAGCCGGGGTTTCACCGTGGTCTCGATCTCCTGACCTCGTGATCCGCCCGCCTCGGCCTCCCAAAGTGCTGGGATTACAAGCGTGAGCCACCTCACCCGGCCAAAAGTTCTTTCTCAAAGTGTGGTCTGAGGGTCCTCAGACCCTTTCAAGGGAATTTCAAAACTATTTCCACGCCGGACGCAGTGGCTCTTGCCTGTAATCCCTGCACTTTGGGAGGCCGACATGGGTGGATCACGAGGTCAGGAGATCAAGACTATCGTGGCTAACACAGTGAAACCCCATCTCTACTAAAAATACAAAACAACAACAACAACAAAAAACATTAGCCGGGTGTGGTGGCAGGTACCCGTAGTTCCAGCTACTCAGGAGGCTGAGGCAGGAGAACGGCATGAACCCGGGAGGTGGAGCTTGCAGTGAGCCAAGATTGTGCCATGGCACTCCAGCCTGGGTGACAGAGTGAGACCCCATCTAAAACAACAACAACAACAAAAAACTATTTTCATATAACCATAAATACTGCCTTTTGCATTCTTATTTTTCCACAGGTTTTCCACACTGGAGTTTTCTGCAGGCTACATGACATGTGATAAGAAAACAGACTGAAAAAGGGAATACATCTACAAGGAGAAAATTGCTATCACTGTTTTTGGTTGGGAAAAACATTTGTATGAGCTAAACATGTTATTCTTTTCATAATCAGACATTCTTCTCATAAGTGTGGGTTCTCTACCATTCCTCAAATGTGGTAATTTTTTGAAATATGTTATTGTGGATTCATGATTTTGGATATATCCAATGCGTATAAGTGCATGGCAATAAAATGGTATTTTGATACTCATCATTAGCCAGTACAAGCCTCTTCAAACTGGATCACATTTTTTGACACACCCTAGTAATGATGTATTTTGTATGTGAGAAGATGCATTTTGAGCGACCAGAGGGTATTCTGGGCTGAAATGTGTCCTTCCCCAGATTATAACTCCAAGTACCTACAACTGTGCCTGCATTTGCAGAGAGGTAATTAAGGTAAAATGAGGTCATATGGGTGATCTCTAATCCAGTATGACTAGTGTCCTTACAAGAGAGTCAGACATAGACACAGAGCGAAGATCAGGTGAAGACAGTGATAAGCCTGCCATCACTAAAAGCCAACTAGAAAGGCCTTAGAATAAATCAAACCTGTGAATACTTTGATCTTGGACCTGGGGCTTCTGAAATTATAAGAAAACGAATTTCTGTTGGTTAAACCACTCAGTGTGGTATTTTCTTATGGCCTCCATAGCAGCCTAACACACTTAGTTCTATAAAACTTTTTGAGATGTTTTAGATACAATGCCTTTAAATTTTGGTTCCGTAAAGCTTTTTGAGACACTTTAGATAACATGCTTTTACATTTTGGTATATGAATTCTGTACTATTGAAGTGTCTCTGTTTTCTCAAAAACTAGCATAATCTTTTTTTTTGTAAATTCCTTCGTAGTAATGGAAAGTAAAATTCTTTTTTTTTTTCTGCTTCATTTTCTTTTGGAAAAAGATACAAAGACCTTGTACTGTGTCTTGCTTATGCAATTGTAGCTACTTTATGCAATTGTAGCTACTTTATTAAAACCTTCATCTTTGTGAGCTGGTTAGTTACTTTCAAAGCTGAGACATATTAGCAACTGTGAACAACAGATACATTTTATCAGTAATAAAAGTTTATTTGCTTTGCAGCGAGTTATTTTGTATTCACAATATACTTTTGAAATATTATCTCATCATTGTCCCTATATAAATTTTCCCTCTGTTGTGTTTCTTTGAGAAAATAAAAAGATGTAATATAGTTGACTTCATCTGTAGAGTCATTTATAATCTTTCTTGGACAGTAATACTTTTCTTATATGACAACTACAATTAGACCATCCTGTCCTTGTCTCTTAACGAAAGTTAACATTATGAATGAAAAGTAATGTCAAAAGCTGTTTAGTTTCATTATCTAAACTACCTCTGATCTTTTCGATTAGGAAACATCTTTTTTCCTTCATATTCCTTAGCTGTTCTTTCTGAAGTGCTTTATATATTGGTAATTTTCATAATAATACTAGGATTTTTGATAAGCATGTATTACCAATAATGTTTACTTTGTTTTTTGTGTTCTGACCACGTTGCTTACAGTTGAATGAATGACATGCGACCCCATAACATTAAATGAAGGCCTTTGGAAAATATTTGATTTACAGCTGTAATTCCAGTGCTTTGGGAGGCCATGGCTGTTACATTGAACTGGAGAATTCAAGGCTGAGTGAGCTACGAAGGTGCCACTGCACTCCAGCCTGCGTGGCAGAGCCAGGTACCATCTCTAAAAACTTGAACGTTATCAGTATTTTGAAATTATGTTAATTACGTATAAATTAGGCTGGTTATTTACTGAAAAACATATTGTAAAAATACTTTTCTTTCCACAAAACACATTGTCTTAACTTGATGAAAATTTCTCAAACAAGATTTTTTAAAATTTATTTACCTAAATACAGGATCTTGCTCTGTCATAAACGCTGGAGTGTGGTATCACAATCACAGCCCAAACAAATAGGCTTAAGCCTCCCCATAGCTGGGACTACAGGCGTGTACCACCACACCCAGCTCTTTTCAATTTTTTTGTACAGATGGATCGCCATGTTTTCCAGGCTTGTCTCCAACTATCAGCTGAGCACAAGCTGATTTCATCTGAGCCTTCCAAAGTGTTTTGGAATTACAGGGGTGAGCTGCCTCTCATTTATCATTTTTGAAACAAAATGTAACGACTTGAGAAAAAAAGGTCAAACCAATGGTTTGAAAAGAGAATTGCTATCCAGCACTTATCTCCTTGTATCAACTATGTACCATTGGTTTTCCTTTACTAAAGCATTTTATGATTTTTAGGTGTCTCAGTTAAGGACAAGATGATTTCTATGAATTTTAAAAATAGGTATGTCAGAAAACTAAAATACCTGGCCTCTACATTTAGAGATTACTGGCTCTGGCTCGCAGGCTGCATGCAGTGGCTTGATCACAGCTGTCCGCCTGTATCTGCTGGCCTCAAGCAGTACTCCGGCCTTGGCCTCCCAAAGCGCTCAGAGGTGAGCGACCGCAATAGGCATGTTTAACTTTTTAGTAGCAACTTTTAAACACAGTTTGGGTCCCAAGTTTAATGGGAAATTAGAGTGCATAAAAACGTAAAGTAATGAAAACGCATAATACACGTTTTTGGAGTTCATCAGTACTATCTGTTTAATAAAATGCATTTTCCTCTCAGCCTGTAAAGCCTTTTTAAACTTTAAGAGGATAATGTTGTAAGAAGACAATCCCAAAACCAATTGTTTACATTTATTAAAGGATGTGCATAATTCATTGTTCATGAGACAATTACACAAAACTAACATTTCAAGGATGCCAAAAGATGAAATACTGCCATAAAGAACATATACTAGACATTACAAATCTTGGTCAAAATACCTACGTTAACGTAAAGAAAAATCAAATGGCTTAGTAATTGATCTAGGATAGTCCTCCCCTCCTCTTGCCTGTACACTGTGGCAAGTCCATTTACTTTTTTTTTTAAAGCCAACGCAGGAGACAGCAGGGAATGCTGTATCTATGTATCTGCTTTCCTCCCCAACCCTAGGAATAAAGTAAACACGTTTACTGCGGGCGGGAGTCTAAGGGCCTGCAAACAATGAGATCTGTCGCCTTGGCTAGGACTGGCGCCGAGAGGCGATAGGTCTCGGGAGAGCCTGGGGCAGAGTGTGAGAAATTACGAATCCGAGGTCCACCGGAGATTTCAGGGGGTGGCCTGGCCCGGTGCGGGGCAGCTTGCCTGTACGCAACCGACTGAGGCAGTGGTGCGCGAGTAGTGGTGACGGTGACGGCGGGCGCGCGGAGGAAAGGAACGTTGTGACGGAAACTCCAGCTGCCGGAGACCCCACCGCAGTGAGGTCACTGGACTCCTCGGTCTCGGGGCGTGACCGGCGCCGACCCGGGGCACCGAAAGGCCCACCGGGCGGAGGTGGCCCAACTACCATCCCGCATTTTCCTAGGTCTCTCTCCCGGGCGGTGACGTGACGTGCTGACGGCGGGCCCGTGCCGGGGAGCTGGGCCGCTTTTTGTCAGCTCCGAGCTCGGCCCCTCCTCCCTCCCTCCGCCCGCCCTACCAGCCGGAGCCCGGCCCAGTGCTGCAGAGAAAGGCCGGCCTGCAACACCCGCCGCTATCGCCAACCGCCCGCACATCCGTCGGGTGAGTCCCGTGTGCCCCCGCGGCCGCGGGGCCTAGTGCGCGCGCAGTAACTTGGTGGTGGCGTGGTCGGCGTCCCGTAGGGCGCCCTCCCCGGCTAGGCCGGCCGTCGTGGCGCTCGGCGCTGAACAGGCCCCGAGGAGGCCGCAGTTAGGCCTAGGGATTATCCGGCTACCCTGAGCGGCTGCGGAGGTGCGCTCCGTAAGCGGGTAGGGGTGCGAAAAGTTCGCCCGCTTGTCCGGAAGCCGGTTGATGGACCTGGGGTCGACGCCACTGCAGACGCAGAGCACGGCACGGGGGCGAGGAGGCGAAGTCTACAGGCGTGAGGTGAAGGCCGCAGGCGTGAGGTGAAGGCCGCAGGCCTGCTGGGCCTATTTTCGCTATGTAAATATCCGCGAAGGGGAGGAGGGACGGGGGGGCAAGATGGCGGATGCTAGGCGCCTGCTGCTGGGGAGTATTTAGAGTGTTGTCGGGAGGCGGAGCCGCCATTTTGAAGGCGATATCTGGAAAAAAATTCCGTTATCATCCTTGAGCCGGGGATGGGGAAAAGGGCGGCGGCGGTAGTCCAGCCTCCCGCGCGACGGCGTGTCTGCGCGACGGGGCGTGCTCTTTCCCTTGGCGGCCCTTGCCTGTGTCGCCTTATGCGCGCTTACGTTCCAGACGCCTGCGGCAGCGCCACCTTTCGGCCTTCCCCTGACAGCCCATCCTTGGCTGGGCGCAGTGTCGGCTACGCTTTAGGTGACATGCCGCAGGCGTCCGTTCGGGCGTGGGGGTCATTTCGTCCCTTAGCGCTCCCGGCTCTCTGCCCTTCCGAGAGTCCATAGCCACCCGTCTCGGCAGGTGGCAGTTCGGGCACCTGGGCTCACGAGAGCACATAAATTCCAGAAAATTTTATTTTCCTGTAATTAAAGTCATTATGTGGCTGTTCAGGGACCTTCAATGCGCTTGTTTTTCAACCATCATTGCCTCCTCGAGGATTTGAAAAATAGAAGTGGAATTTACTATGACAAGAGTTGTTAGGCACTCGTCCAATAGACAATACAGTACAAATTATACAGCACGAGGGCAGAGGAGTAAAATGTCCCCAAGGCGACTTTTCCCATTTATGTGGAAACACTTTTTTGATGAGCTGTATTTAAACGAGCTAATTTTTAGTCTGTGTACTTTTTTTGAGTAAGAGATGGAAAATAGGCAGAAGAGGTATTTTTCTTTTTGAAAGACAATTCATGCATTACTTGGAGGTTCCATGATGACATTGAGATTTTATTTGAAATTTCTTATACAGTTTCATTTTCAAAATACTTTTGTTAGCATTTTGTACAACTTTGCTGGCAAATTGGAGCACAGTAATGTGAGCGCTGGACAGTGCTAGGTGCTAAGAAAGATTTAAAAGGCTCTTAATGCAGAACGTGACTGCAAAAAGTTTGCTGGGGGCATTTCACAGGGAGGCGAGGTTTCGGTTTGCAAAATTGGGAAAGGATTCCTGAAGTAGATGGGGTTTAGCTAGGGTGAGGAAAGGGAGTAGGAGAAGTCATTACAAGAATGGAATGTCTGTAGATAATGCAAATGTTTACGGTTTGGCTGGAGTGGATAATATAGACAGGAAAGGGATACAAATTTAGGCTGTAAAAGGTAGATTCTGAAATACGTTGGTGGCACACCTGAGTTTATGCTGAGCTCTGGCTGCAGCTGTTACAAAAGTTTAAAGGTTGAGAAGCATTGAGAGCTAATAGCAAATTGTTAAGTGTTTTCGTTACTGGATAGATGATCAAGAATGTAGCTGTTTTTTGGCCAGGTGCGGTAACTCACGCCTGTAATCTCACCACTTTGGGAGGCCGAAGCGCGCGGATCACCCGAGGTCAGGAGTTCGAATCCAGCTCGAGACCGATATGGCGAAACCCCGTCTCTACTAAAAACACAAAAAAACTAGCAAAGCATGATGGCGCGCGCCTGTAATCCCAGGTACTTGGAAGGTGGAGGTTGCAGTGAGGCGATATCGCACCACTGCACTCCAGCCTGGGGAGCAAGAGCGAGTCTGTCTCAAGAAAAAAAAAAAGAATGTAGCTATTTTTTGAATTAGTCTTTGCTAGATTGCGGCTTTATTTTCGCATCGAAAGTTTACCAAATAATCTTTTGCTCCTATTATATTTAAAATTGTAAGCAAAATTGTATTTACTGTAGTTGAAAAATACAGGAAATCAGTTTGAGAGGTATGTTTAGAAAAGCAGTTTTCAGAAATGCAGTAGCCTTCAGGTGGCTTTATGAAACTTTGCCCTTCTTCTTGGGGAAGGTAATCCTCTGATGAAAATAGTCTTCAGGTAAGCAAGCTTTAAAATTCGCTGTTCACTTTACGTGTGAGGGTCCTAGATGCAGTAGTTTCAGAGAACATGTACAGCAGTACTTGTTTCCTGGATGTTTACTAAATAAAAGGCAGGTTTTGAGTTTTCCCAGACTGCAGCACATCAGAACTCTGATGATTCAAAGAAGTCTGAAGGGAACTAGAGATTGCTGTTTTACAAAAATGTAGCAGTATATTGCAGGAGGTAGTCAAAGCAACATTTTTTTTTTTTAAACAGAGTCTCGCTCTGTTACCCAGGCTGGAGTGCAGTGGCGCGATCTCGGCTCACGGCAAGCTCCGCCTGCCGGGTTCACGCCATTCTCCTGCCTCAGCCTCCAAAGTAGCTGGGACTACAGGCACCTGCCACCACACCCGGCTAATTTTTTTTGTATTTTTAGTAGAAATGGGGTTTCACGGTGTTAGCCAGAATGGTCTCCGTCTCCTGACCTCGTGATGTACCCGCCTCGGCCTCACAAAGTGCGGGGATTACAGGCGTGAGCCACCGCGCCCGGCCGTCAAAGCAAATTTTTAATGCAGTCTAGTTGTTGACTTGCTAAGGGTCAACATAAACTGCAGAGGTAGTTGCCTTATGTCTTGACAGCTGAAGAGCTGTAAAGAAGATAGAACTGTATCTTGTACAGTACAGCAGCTGTAGATGTTCTAGTACATCAGCAGTGGATGTGCAAAAAGAATATAGGCAAGTGCATAGTTTTAAAGGATTTATAAGGAAATTGTTAAGTATAAAATATTTTTTTGCCTGATGGGATAGACCTTGATGATCTGCTAGCCATTTTTTTTTGAGGCAGAGTCTCCTTATGTCACCCAGCCTGGTTTGCGTTGTTGGTATCAGCTCACTGCCACCTCCGCCTCCTGGGTTCAAGCGATTCTCCTGCCTAAGCCTTCTAAGTAGCTGGGACTACAGTTGTGTGCCACTGTACCCAGGTTTTTGTAGTTTCGGTAGAAATGGGGTTTCACCATGTTGGTCAGGCTGGTCTTGACCTCCTGACCTCAGATGATCCACTCGCCTTGGCTTCCTGAAGTGCTGGGATTACAGGCGTGTGCTGGGTTTACAGGCGTGAACCACTGTGCCCGACCTCTGCTAGCCAATTATCTTGGATAAATGAGTTGTTAGTTTTTAATTTATGTGTATTTTTCAAATAGATGCCCCTTAACTTTTTTTTAAAAAGCATACAGTGCTTTTTTATATATGTATATAAATAACTCTGACTTTGTTACATTTGTATTGTCACTAATTGATATCCTTTGAATTGTTGCATTTGTGCATTCTGGCAATTGCAAACCTTTTTAGATTCTTAAATTCTTCAACCCCTGCATATTACTTTGTTACTTAATTGAGAAAGATAGATGACCATATGATACAAATGTTTGATCTCATTCATTTCATACTTTTTCTTTATTTCTTCCTACACTTTCTTTTGCCGGTGGAAGAAGTGCTGCTTTCAAAGTCCGTTTTCTCTGCTTACCCTTTTCCCTACTCTCTGCCTGCTCCTCCCTTTCTATAAATATTCATAGGTATGCTCATTTTACAAAAACCTTATCTATCTTCTCTTTAGTTTCACTAGTACTTTTATTTCTATTCTTCCCGCTTCTAAATCTGGTATTTCTCAACGTGTGAAACTGTTCCACAGCAGGTAATTGGTGTGTCACATGAACGTGTACTGCATTTCAGAAACTCTCTGTGCTTTGTCTGCTCTGGTCATTTTCCTAACCTAAATAAGGAATTTAACTTGAGATTAATTACTTGTTTTATCCAAACTTCTTCCCTGGCATCACTATCTCTTATTCTCACTCATAAAATTTCTCATCTAGCATTTACAGTTACCTACTGAACATCTCCATCCTGACCTCTTATTAACAGTCCATATTCAATATTGCTGAAACTAAATTTATCTAGCACATAGTAGGTGCCTGGTAACGTGCAGTGAACCTCTTTTGCCCTAGAGTCCCTAAAATAATTCCTGATTTTTGCTTTCTTTGTTTTCCAAACACTACTGTTTTACCAGGCTTTCTATCATCCCTGTCACTTAGAGCAGTGTAGATATCTTTAATTAACATTTAATCTGTTGTATTCTAAATGTAGGTTTATACTTTTGTTTTCATCCATAACTTTTGAAGCCCTTAATTATAGTAGATAGGTTTTTATCTTGATTTGCTCCCCTAACAGAGTGATTTGGCAGGTAAACATTACTCCAAAAAAAATTATTTGAATAATTTAATGCAGAGATTTATATGAAGTTGAATGGTCCTCCAGTTGAAATTAAGGAGCCAAATAATGTTCTTGAATTGTGTAAGTGTTAAGGCATACAGTGTTCATTTTTTGAAGGCAGCAGATGAAAACAGGATTCTCAGGAACATGTTTCCACCATTGCTTTCACAATTTACCTTGACTGAGAGCCCATTCTTTTTCTTACTAAATTGTTTTAAACATAGTATTTTCATAAATACGGCTTTCTTATTTAGCTATAAAATGAAATAAGAGTTACTAGATTATAACCAAATCCTGCTTTATTGAAAGAGGAATTTGAATCTAGGAGAGGCACAAAGGAATCTACGTCAGTGGCTTTAAAAAATTAACTAGTTAATATATTAAACATGTAAATTATAAAATCTTCTGTCCTCAGTAAGCAAGTACAATCTGTTGTAACAGATTGTAACAAATATTAGTCTTTCATACTTGTTTCATATCTTTTTTTATTTAAAGAAATGGAATTTTGCAGGTCATTTTAAAGAGTTGCCTTCAGTGCTTCCCAATCCTGCTGCTTTTTCCCCAGACTGGTTTCCTTGTGTATGTTTTAACTTTAGAAAGGTATCTTATAGTATGTGTCATTTTGTGTTTTTTTTTTAATCACTCAACAGTGAGGTTTTGAGTTTCTTTCATGTTACCTGTGGATCTGATATTTTAGTTAGCAAAAGTTGGTCTAGGAACCCGTGGGGATCTTTGATACCTTTTCAGATGTCTGTGAGAGGAAAACAATTTTTTAAAAAATACCAAGAAGCTATTTGCCTTTTTTACTCTTATTAGCCTGTGAATGTAGTGTACGGTAGAGTTTTCAGGAGTTTCGGATGTTTCAGAAAGTTGAATGCAGAAGCAGATAGAGGAATCCACCTGTTTTATTTTAAGCCAGGCATTAAAAAGATTAACAAAAAAATTGTAATTTGGAAAGTGCTTTTAATAGTGTTATTTATCTTAATATTAATGGTTTATTAGTTTCAACTGAATAAACATAAACTTTTCCTAAAATTACTAGGCATTAACTTTTAAAATGGTATATATTGATAATAAAACTTCCTTAAACAAAAGCTCTTTGAGGACTCTCAAATGTTTTAATTGTAAAGGAGTCCTAAGGTGAAAAAGTTTGGGAAATCATTAATCTGAATTTATTTATATTCTATTATAGTTTATAAATATACTGTGGCCTATTTATTCATTACGAGGAATCAGTTAGATTTTCAGTCTTTTGCGATTTTGAAACAATGTGCCCGTGAACATCATTGTACATGATTAACTTCTCTTGGGTTTAAGTGAAATTGGTAATCTGAAGTGTATGTGCATTGTCAACTTTACTGGAATTACCAAATTCTTTCCACATTGGTTGTATCTAGTTGATAGTAAGTTTTCTATTAGACTGTTTCTCCATATCATTACCAATGATTTTTTTTTTTTTTTTTTTGAGGCAAGAGTCTCGCTCTGTTGCCCAGGCTGGAGTGCAGTGGTACAATCTTGGCTCACTGCAACGTTTGCCTCCTGGGTTCAAGCAGTTCTTGTGCGTCAGCCTCCGGAATAGCTGGGACTACAGGCACGTGCCACCACACCTGGCTTATTTATTTGTTTATTTAGTAGAGGTAGGGTTTTGTCATGCTGGCCAGGCTGGTCTCGAACTCTTGACTTCAGGTGATCTGTCTGTCTTGGCCTCACAAAGTGCTGGGATTACAGGCGTGAGCCACCGTACCTGGCTCCAAAGATTTGACAGTTTAATTTTTCAGGGTTTTGGAGATGAATAATACCCAGTTGTTTTAATTTTGCATTTATCATATTTCTAGTGAGGTTGAGCTTCCCCACTTGCCCACCCTCTCCCAATATAAACTGTGTGTCTGTGTGTGTGTGTGTGTGTCTGTGTGTATCTCACTCTGTTTCATATGCTGGAGTGTGGTGGAGTGGTCACAACTCATTGCAGCCTTGACCTCTTGGGTTCAAGCAAACCCTTTGCCTCAGCCTCCTGAAGAGCTGGGCCCAGGTGCACCCCACTACACTGGTTAATTTTTTGTTTGTTATTTTTCATAGACACTGGTCTTGAACTCCTGGGCTGAAGCACTCTTCCTGCTTTAGCTTCCCAGACTGTTGGAACTACAGGTGTGAGCCACCATGCCTGGCCTGGGGCTTCTTTTAACGTTCTTTTGGGTATATTTTGTTGAGTAGGATGCAGTTTGAGGTAATCCTTTTAGTGTTTTCATATACAGGTTGGAATTTTTGTGTCTGCAATACATTTTCCTGTTAAAAAGGACATAAAGATGCTGTCTTCTATTTGTTTTAAAAACTGATTTAAAGTTTTGTGTTTTACAAAAATATGTAGGGCATGAATCCTGGATATCTTTTGTATTTTTTACAGAATTGCAATTTATTTTTCTTCATATGGCTTTATTTCGTTTAGCTTTTCTCTCCATTGATATGTAATGCAGTTTATGTGGTATTTCAGATTCCTTTATGTATTTATGCATTTTTAGTTTCTCTATTTTGTTTTCAGTGTTTTATTTGCTTCTCTGTTTGCTGTCTTTTAAAACTGACTTTATAATCAAATGTTGGTATGTATATTTTGTTTAGAATTGTTTTAGCTTTCTTTTCTTTTTTAAAATTGAGACGGAGTCGGCCGGGCGCGGTGGCTCACGCTTGTAATCCCAGCACTTTGGGAGGCCGAGGCGGGTGGATCACGAGGTCAGGAGATCAAGACCACGGTGAAACCCCGTCTCTACTAAAAATACAAAAAAAATTAGCCGGGCGTGGTGGCGGGCGCCTGTAATCCCAGCTACTCGGAGAGGCTGAGGCAGGAGAATGGCGTGAACCCGGGAGGCGGAGCTTGCAGTGAGCCGAGATTGTGCCACTTCACTCCAGCCTGGGCGACAGAGCGAGACTCCGTCTCAAAAAAAAAAAAAAAAAAAAAAAAAAAAAAAAAAAATTGAGACGGAGTCTTGCTCTGTTACTAGGCTGTAGTGTAGTGGCACTATCTAAACTCACTTCAGTCTCCACTTCCCAGGCTCAAGTGATCCTCCCATGTCAGCCTCCTGATTGTTTTAGTTGTTTTTCTTCTACTCATTTTAGGGTTTTTCAGTTTTCGTAGGCTGGGCACAGTGGCTCATGCTTGTAATCCCAGCAGTTTGGGAAGCTGAGGCTGGCAGGTCACCTGAGGTCTGGAGTTTGAGACCAGCCTGGCCAACATAGTAAAACACAGTCTCTACTAAAAATACAAAAATTAACCAGATGTGGTGGCAGGTGCCTGTAATCTCAGCTATGGGAGAGGCTGAGGCAGAAGAATTGCTTGAACCTGGTATGCAGAGAGGTTGCAGTGAGCCGAGATCGTGTCACTGCATTCCAGTCTGAGCAACAGGGAGACTCCATCTCAAAAAAAAAAAAAAAAATCCTGGTAAAACTTTCAAGTTTTGTATATGTATCACATTTATAGAATACGTATATACACAGAGACACACATGGTTTTGGTGAATTTAGTACATAATCATAAATACTTCTTGTGTGCTAGCACTATTCTTTTTGAGATGGAATCTCACTCTATCACCCAGCCTGGAGTGCCATGGCCCAATTTCGGGTCATTGCAACCTCCCGGGTTCAAACAATTCTTCCGCCCCAGCCTCCGAAGTAGCTGGGATTACAGGCACCTGCCATCATGCCTGGCTAATTTTTGTGTTTTTGTAGAGATGGGGTTTTACCATGTTGGCCAGCTGGTCTTGAACTCCTGACCTCAGGTGATCTGCCTGCCTTGGTCTCCCACAGTGCTGGGATTACAGGTGTGAGCCACCGCACCCGGCCACTAGCTCTGTTCTTGAGGTTTATTAATATATTAGCCCATTTAATCTATGTATCACTCCCTAAAGTAAAATGTTTTATACCTTTTTTTTTTTTTTAAATATGAGAGAGGGTCTTGCTGTTACCAGGCTGGAGTGCACTGATGCATGATTATGGCTCACTTCACTCTTGGACTTCTGGGCTCAAGTGATCCTCTTACTTCAGCCTCCCAAGTGGTTGGAACTACAGGCACAAACCACCGTGCACACCCAGCGAGTTTTTTATTTTTTATAGAAATGGGGACTCACTGTATTGCCCAGGCAGGCTCTGAACTCCTGGGTTGCAGTGATCCTCCCATCTCTGCCTTCCAAAGTGCTAGGATTACAAGTGTGAGTGAGCCACTTTCCCTAGCTTTATACTGTATTTCTGATAAGAAAGTCTATAGGCTATGATATTATATATACATATAATTAAGTGCTGGAGTAGGTTTTGAAGTTGACCATCTAGGTCCACTGTCCATATATACACAATATGTGTGTGTGTGGAAATTTATGGGGTACAAGTACATACACAGATTGCATGGCATATACATAGATGCATTTGTTATATATATAGAAATGTATACATAGAGATGGTAGAGTAGCTATCTCCTAAGTAACCTACATTACACCCATTAAGTAATCTCTCATTATCCAACTCGCTTCCACCCCTTTACCCTTCTGAGTCTCTAGTGTCAAGTCCATGTGTACACATTAGTTAGCTCCCACTTATGAGATAACATGGCATTTGTCTTTCTGTACCTGGTGTATTCACTTAAGATAATAGCCTTCAGTTTCACCCATGTTGCTGCAAAAGACATTTTTTTAATAGCTGAATAGTATTCTGTTGCATATATATACCACTGTTTTTTTTTTTTCTTTTGAGACAGAGTCCCACTGTCTTGCACAGGCTGGAGTCCTGTGGCATGATCATAGCTCACTGCAGCCTTGACTTCCTGGGCTCAAGTGATCCTCCCACCTCAGCCTTCTGTGCAGCTTAGAGTATAGGTGCACACCACCATGTCCAGATAATTTTTATATATTTTTGCAGAGATGGGGTCTTACTATGTTGCTCAGACTGGTCTTGAATTCCTGAACTTAAGTGATCCTCCCACCTCAGCCTCCTTTGTAGCAGGGAGTATAGGACATTCACCACGACTGGCTAATTTTTTTTTTTTCTTTTTTGAGACCAGGTCTCACTCTCACCCAGGCTGAAGTGCAGTGTTGCTCATTGCAACCTCCACCTCTCAGGTTCAAGCGATTCTCGTGCCTCAGCCTCCCAGGTTTAGTCCCAGCACCTGTAGCTGGGACTACAGGTGCACCTCACCATGCCTAGTTAGTTTTTGTATTTTTGGTAGAGATGAGTTTTCACCATGTTGGCAAGGCTGGTCTTGAACTCTTGGCCTCAAATGACCAGGCTGTCAGCCTCCCAAAGTGCTGAGATTACAGATATAAGCCACTGTGCCTGGGCCTAATTTTTGTATTTTTTTTTTTGTAGGGATAGGGGTGTCACTATGTTGCTCAGGTTGGTCTTGAACTCCTAAGCTCAAGCGATCCACCTTGGCCTCCAAAATTGTTGGGATTACTGGTATGAGCCAACGTGCCTGGCTAATTTTTCTTTCCTTTTTTTTTTTTTTAATTTTTATTTTTTGGCCTCTCTTCTGTTACCTAGGCTATAGTGCCAGGGCTATTTATTTATTTATTTATTTTTTTGAGACAGGGTCTCACTTCTGTTATCCAGGCTGGAGTGTGGTGCCTGATCATGGCTCACTGCAGCCTTCACTTCCTGGGCTCACATGTTCCTTTCACCTCAGCCTCCCCAGTAGCTGGGACTGCAGGTGCACACCCCCATTCCTGCGTAAATTTTTTTTTTTTAAGTTTACTTTTTGGTAGAGGCAGGGTTTCACTATGTTACCCAAGCTGGCCTTGAACTCTTAGGTCCAGGTGATCCTCCTGTCTCAGCCTTCAAAAGTCTTGGGATTACAGACATGAGCCATGGCCTCCAGCTGTGCCACATTTTCTTTCTGCATTCATTCATTGATGGACACATACGTTGTTTCCATGTCTTTGCTACAGTGAGTAGCTCTATGATAAATATAGTTCTTTGAGAAATCTCTTTACAGTTTTCCACTGGGGTTGTACTAACATACTATACCTACAATATATTATATTGCTTTTTATAGAGATCTTGGAAGATTTTGGATAACTATACCAAGATGTTGTGTGACTTTTGTTGCCATTATGAATAACAGTTTCAAAAAGTTATACTTACCAGTTGTTGTAATTTATAATAGAAATCCTATTGACTTTCAGCAACCTTGCTGAAAATCCCATGATCATATTTCATAGATTCTGAGATGTATAAATCTTCATATTTTAGCACTTCTAAAATCAGAATGTATTTTACCATGGATAGAGTCCTATAATCAGTTTTCCAGTTTATAAGTTGTTCATTTTGTCATCACTTCAAATGAATTGCATCCATTTTTGGCACTAATCAGGTTGCTGATACGTGCCAAACAGTGTAACTGTAAATAAAATAAATTTCCTTTGGATAAATTGAAGCAAATTTTTATTTATTTATTTATTTATTTATTTATTTATTTAGAGAAGGAGTCTCGCTCTGTTGCCCAGGCTGGAGTACAGTGGCGTGATCTCAGCTCACTGCAACGTCCGCTTCCTGGATTCAAGCTGTTCTCCTGCCTCAGCTTCCTGAGTGGCTAGGATTGCAGGCGTGCACCACCATGCCTGGTTAATTATATATATTTTATATATTTTTAGTAGAGACGGGGTTTCACTAGGCTGTTTTTGAACTCCTGACCTCGTGATCTGCCTGCCTCAGCCTCCCAAAGTGCTGAGATTACAGGCATGAGCCACTGTGCCTGGCTGAAGGAAATGGCCAGAGGCAGGTTTGATTGGCCCTTGGTTCAGTCAGAGGTTAATTGGTTGTATGTTGAGTACAAATATGTTGTAATGTATTTATTACATATTTTCTAATTTTGGAGAGCAGTTCCTTACCATATATTAGTGTGATTCAGTTGAGGGAAAAAGATGAAACAGACTTTTGTCAAATGGTAAAGTACTAGCATCAGAACTTGCAAAGTAGTTGTCTTTGACTTGAAATAATATTCTAGAGATGATAATTTAGTATGCTTCATCATTAGCACTGTTGTTATCAAGATGACTCTATTGTTAGAAAGATAAGGACATTGAACAGCAGTGAATAGAAAAGTGAGTCAGAGTAGCACTCTGAATTCAAATAAATTTTATCAATACCCTGAGCCAATTTCCTTTGGATGTTATTTTCCTTTCTATGTATGCGTAAGAGTGGTGTATGATTTTTAAAAACTGTGTGAATAAATCTAAAAGAACTTGAGTATATCAATTTACTTGGCAATGTTTGTTCTTAGTGGTATATAAAGGCTTATCCTACAATTGTGAGCATGTAGACATAGTGAGATTCAGCAGTAATAACGATGATTTTTTGACATTTTTTGTATAATTATATTATCTGGGAAGAGTGATGTTAGATTTCTTTTCCAGTGGTCCAGATTTTTTAAAAGAAGTGTTTCCAGTGTTATATCCTTAAATACTGATGTTAAAAAGTTTTCTTGGGAAGATATTCTTTAAGCTTCCTTCCATTCACAATTTGAGAGTTTTTTTTTTTTTAAATGAAAAGGAGGAGTTGAATTTTTAAGATAACCTTGGTTACATCTGTTGATTTTCCCCTTTAATTTATTAATGTGCTTAATTGCATTAACAGAGTTTCTAACTTTAAACATTCTTTGAATCACCTGGATGTTTAATATTTACATTGCCTTGTTGTAGTCCTATCTGCATAGTCTCATAGATGCTAATGAAACAAAATTATAGTCCTGTAATTTTTTTTTTTTTCACGGTTTGATAAGATTATGTTAAACTCATGTAATGAGGGTTTCTCTCTTTCTGGACACAGGTTGCCTATTAAAAAGGGATTCGTTGTTTCTTAGAAGTTAGATAGAATTTCCTTGTATATTTACTTGTTCTTGGAGTCTTTTTATGAATTTTTATTTATTTATTTATTTTGAGATGGAGTCTTGTTCTGTTGCCCAGGCTGCAGTCAGTGGTGCAATCTTGGCTCACTGCAACCTTTGCCTCCCGGGTTCAAGCAATTCTCCTGCCTCAGCCTCCTGAGTAGCCAGGATTACAGGCATGGGCCACAATGCCCAGCTAATTTTGTATTTTTAGTAGACACGGGGTTTCTTCATGTTGGTCATGCTGGTGTTGAACTCCCGGCATCAGGTGATCTGTCCGCCTTGGTCTCCCCTTAAAGTGCTGGATTATAGATGTGAGCCACCATGCCTGGCCGTGAATATTTTTTTGACATTTGATATATTGAAAGTTTCTTTCATGGTGATATGTCTTTGGCTTTTCTTGAGTAGGTTCTTGTTGCTTATACAGAATTTTTAATGTCCTAGAAATATATTTATAAATATGATATAAATATTTATAGTTTTATCTTATGACTTATAAAACATGTATAATTTTATCAGTTTGCTTCCTTTTTTCTGCTAACCTTTTTACATTTTGCCATTTTTCTTGCCAAATACGAATTCGATTATATTTTTTAAGCAATTTTTTTGTTGATGCTTTTTGTCTATCTTTTGTTCCCTTTTGCTTGAGTTTATTATGCCTTTTTCAGTTTTCTGTGTGTGCGTATGTAGGAGGCTTAGCACATTTGTATTTAATTTCACTTTTTACAATATATGCGATTAAAGCCGTTCCCCTCCACTCCCCTCTTTTGACTCAGCATTTCACTGTGTTGCCCAGGCTGAAGTGGAGTAGTATGATGTCGGCTTACTGCAACCTGTGCCTCCAGGTCCAAGCAATTCTTGTGCCTGAGCTTCCCAAGTAGTTGCATGCCATCAAACCCGGCTAATTTTTTATGTGTTTTTAGTAGAGATGAGGTTTAACCATATTGGCCAGGACCATGTTGGCCAGGCTGGTCTCGAACGCCTGACCTCAAGTGATCCTCCCACCTTAGCTTCCAAAGTGCTGGGATTAGAGGCGTGAGCCACTGCACTTGGCCTCTATAGATATTTTACTTGTTACCCCTGAATTATTTAAGTTTTTCCCTATGTTTTCAAATGTATGTATTTATTGGGCTGTATTTTTTAGGGGCCTGTGTTTAGGACTATTACATATTATGTCACTATTTTCTTTTTAACATTAAGACATGATGTATTTCAACACTGATGGTGATTCTTGTCTTAAAATGTGTTTTGGTTAATTTCTGGCTTTTTTGTTTGTTAATATGCCTTTTTAAAAAATCTTTTTCTACCTCTTGTAAAAATTATATAATTTTTTAAAAACTAAAGAGTATGTTATGGTTTTAATTTTAATCTCCTATTAACAAAGGCATGCAAGGAAGATTTTTTTTTTGAGAGCTGGGATCTCACTATGTTGCCCAGGCTGGTCTTGAACTCCTGGGCTCAAGCAATCCAACCACCTTGGCCTCCCAAAGTGCTGGGATTATAGACATGAGCCAACTTGGATGGCCACAAGGAGGATTTTAAACATAACCCATTGAGTGAGTATCATTTCCAGGTGTGTTTAATCTCTTATTTAGGAAATCTTTTTAAATCTCTTTCCATTGTATTTTATG
Organism: Hylobates moloch; assembly: GCF_009828535.3. Classification (NCBI taxonomy): domain Eukaryota; kingdom Metazoa; phylum Chordata; class Mammalia; order Primates; family Hylobatidae; genus Hylobates; species Hylobates moloch. The sequence continues at coordinate 6,644,888 of NW_026652300.1, read as the reverse complement.
TTATCTGTTTGCCAACATTTCATATGAGTTCCCATCTCTTTTCTGGCTTTTTATTGTACTGGATGATTTTATCTCACCATCTTTTTAAACAACAGCTTATAAATAAATTGTTTCTACTTATGTCGTTTCAGTTATTTTGTTTTAATGTTAAACCCAGTTACTTGATTTCAGGCAGTAGAAAGATAATCAGTGTGTTTATTTTCTATTTAAACTTCTACTTGAAGACAGGGTTTGGTGGCCAGGAAAAAAAGGGAAATTTAACATTTGCTTTATCATAAAAAGATTGGTTGAGTGGAGTAGCAGATAAGAAAAAAAAAGGTGAATTTTTAAAATAAATAGGATATATTAAATTAAAAATATGTGGGCCAAGCGCAGTGGCCCCCACCTGTTATTCCCAGCACTTTGGGAGGCTGAGACAGGTGGATCACCTGAGGTTGGAGTTTGAAACCACCCTGGCCAAACATGCTGAAACCCTATCTCTACTAAAAAAAAAAAAAAAAATTAGCTGAGCTTGGTGGCGGGCACCTGTAATCCCAGCTACTCGGGAGGCTGAGGCAAGAGAATTGCTTGGAACCTGGGGAGTGGAGGTTACAGTAAGCCGAGATTGCACCTGTGCCAGTGCACTCCAGCCTGGGCAAAAGCAGTGAGACTCCATCTCAAAAAAAAAAAAAAAAAATTGAGGAAAGTCAGATAGAAGTTAAAAGCATTACAGTGATATCAAAGAAATGTGTATAACATGCCATATTAATGTTTTCTGAGTATTTTGATATGGAAGAAAGTTGGACTATAGAAAATCAGGATAAAACTTTTAAAATATGGTGTGAAGTAGCTTGAGATTTTATTTCTATAGATGAAATAAAAATTATGAATTTGTTTCATCTTCCAAAAATCAGATTTAATTGTAATCCTGTGTACTAATTATTTGAATGAACAGAATGAATTAAATGGTGGATTCAGTTTTGGCTGACAGAATTGTGTGATAGTACAGTAATGGTATTTTCTTTGAAATGCCCTGCGTGATAATAAAGAAAATATACTCAAGGGCTTTGTCAGTTTTCTAAGAGCTATTGCAGGTCTTGATATTCACATAATTCTCCTTTGGAAAGAAATAACTTCCGAGCTTACAGTTGTGTTTTTCTTTCTACAGTTGTAATTTCTTTCTACAGTTATAAAGGGAGATCTATATTTAAGCCAATGGCCATGACTGTGATTGAACGTTTTTTTTCACTTTCATCAGTTTTTTATACATATATTGTAGGATTTACATTTTTCATCTTACAACATAATTGCTTTGTAATTACTTTGTATTGTTGTCATGTTGCTGTATTTGCCATTCAGACTGATTAACAAAGACAATGTGTTGAGTGGGAAGCAGTTACAGTTTATAAAGGGAGGACTGTTTGCATTTTTTAGTTGAGTAATCTCCAGTTTTTCTTATTCACCTATCTTGTTAAACTATTACTTATTTTTAAACATACAATGTAGACATTTAAAGGATGAGATTTTAAAATATATAAAAACAAAAGTTTTGATTTTTGTCTTTTTACATCCATTCCCTAAATGTGTGCAAGTACTACTTTAGAGACTAGTAACATTCTAAATATGTTCATTCTTAGGACTTTTGTTTTCCTCTCCAACCATAAAACTCTTGAGACTAAGATAATGAACATTCAGATAACTTAAAAGTAGACTAAATGAAGAGATTGTGAAACAAGTGAAACTAGAGAATAGGGAATTAAAAGATTAAAAAATAAGTAGTTGAAATTTATATGAGGAGTAAAATGGAATGAAGTCCCCGATTATGATACAGAGTACTGAGACAAACAATAGACTTGGTGGTTTGACACCATAAATGAAAGATGTTCTTTTGCCACAGTGTGTCATTGAGCAGACTTCTTAGCATTTTAAGCTTCAATTTCCTTAATTGGAAAATAGGATTGGTCATATCTACTAGTTATGGTGAATTAAATAGATGGTTTATACAAAGGGCTTAACAGATTTTTGCATCTAACAAATTATGCCACCTTTTAAAAAATGGGTGAAGTTAGAATAAATTAAAACAAACATGGATACAAGTTAAAAAGACTAACATTTGACTTTTATTTCTGACTTTATTAAAGAAGCCTATAGCAGGCTAACATCCAATGCTTTGAAGTAAATGTAATGAAACAATCTATCTTTCTCATAAATTCATATATTAAATCTAAGAGGACCTAAATTAAAGAATAGATATGGAGTAGAAAAGTTAATATTTTAAAGATGCTATTTCTTTTCAGATTGATCAGTATAGATTGATATAGTTCCAGTCAAAATCTGATGGGGTTGCTTCAAAAATTTAAATTATGACAGATAAATAGAAATATAACAATAGATCACATAACAATATAAACACACATAACATTACATCAGTGAGGTGAAACTTGATAGAGAGATATATGAAATGCACAAGCAGACTTTCCAGAAAAAACACATTGGATATAAATGTTTATTTTTTTTCAGTAAGGGGGTTAGAAGTTATTATTTTTTCTTTTTTTGAGACAGGGTCTTAAAAAGCTTCATAGCTTACTGCAGGCTTAAACTGTTAGGCTCAAGCAATCCTCTGTCCTCATCCTTCTTGATGGCTGGGACTACAGGGGCATGCCACCATACCCAACTAATTTTTTTTTTTTTTTTTTAGTATAGAGAAAGTTTCACTCTGTTGCCTGAGCTGGTATTGAACTCCTGGCCTCAAGCAATCCTCTTGCCTTTGCTGTTTCAAGTGTGAGCCACCATGCGCAGTCACATTTTTTTTTTCCTTTTTTTGAGACAGTCTAGTTCTGTTGCCCGGGCTAGAGTACAGTGACAAGATTATAGCTCACTGCAGCCTCAACCTCCTGGGCTCAAGCAGTTGTCCCACCTCAACCCCCCAGATAACTGACTACGGCCACCCACTATCATGATTGGTTAATTTTTATATTTTTCGTAAAGATGGGGTTTCACCATGTTGGCCAGGCTGGTTTTAAATTCCTGGGTTCAGGCATTCCACCTGCCTTAGCCTCCCAGAGTGCTAGGATTACTGGGGTGAGCCACGGTACCCAACTTGGCCAAAAAATTAAAGTCTGTGATGCTTATTAGTTTTTGGGAAATAGGTACTCTCACATTACTTGTGAAAGTTAATAAATTTTTTTTTTTTTGAGACGGACTCTCGCTTTTTCACCCGGGCTGGAGTGCAGTGGCTCAATCTCGGCTCACTGCAAGCTCCGCCTTATTTTAGCAATATTGCTAGCTGTGATGGCTTACATTTGTAATCCTAGTACTTTGGAGGCAGAGGCAGGCAGTTACTTTGAGGCCAGGGTTGGAAGACCAGCTTGGTCAATCTACGGAGACCCTCATGTCTACAAAAAAAAAAAAAAAAAAGCCAGGCATGTTGGTAAGTGCCTGTAGTCTCAGCTACTCTGGAGACTGAGATGAGAGGATTGCTTGAGTGTGGGAAGTCGAGGCGGTAGTGAGTCATGATCACACCACTGCACTCCATCCTGGGTGACAGAGCAAGACCCTGTCTCAAAAAAGAAAAACCCATATATATACATATACACACACACACGTACACACACTTATACATACACACACACATATATATGTTTGTAGAATGCTTTTCTACTTTACATTGGTTTATTTCTCCTTTTTTGGTTTACTAGCTATTAGTTGTTTTCTCATCTTCATACCACTGTAGCTAGGACTGAAGGCATGCACCACCACATCTGGCTAATTTTGCAGTTTTTTATAGAGACAGCATCTTGCTCTGTCACCTAGGCTGGAGTGCAGTGGTGTAATCATAGCTCACTGTCATGGCTACATGACCTCTCAGGCTCAAATGATCCTCCCCTGCCTCAGCTTCCCAAGTAGCTGAGACCACAGGTGCACCATGACATCCAGCTAATTTTTAAATTTTTTTGTAGTGAAGGGAACCAACTATTTGCCTAGACTTGTCTAGAACTCCTGGGCTCCAGTGATCCCCCTCCTGTGGTCTCTCAGAATGCTGGGATTACAGGATTAAGCCACTACACCTGGCCTAAATTATTTTTCAGAGTGGATCCTCTGGATCATTCCGCTTGTCTTCCAATTCATCTGATCTCTAAGCTTGGTTCTTACTATAACGGTATGGGAAATTACTGTTAAATCATGGGAACTTATCTTTCACCTTACTTATCAAAATTGTGATAATATTATTACCATTAAGAGCATGGTTTTGTTCTGGTTATAGGAAGAAATTGGCAGTTGTAACCCAAGAAAACTTACTAATGTAAAGGTATGGTCATCTTTACAGTGAAGTGCAAAAAAACCTCTTTTGCCTCTGTCAGTTTTCGCCATGATAAAATAGGACAATAATCAGTCAAATGTGTTGTTGAAGAATGATTGCTCACTATAGTGAAGATTGGATTGGTGGGCAGCCCTTATCATAGGCTCAAGTACATAGTAGGGATATGTATATGACGTAAAATTATACCTAACCCCCTTTCATTCAAGATTTTGAGTTTGTAGCTGTTGTGCTGAATAGAGTCCTAGAATACAGCAGTTAGTGGTTGGTTTCTCACTTGTTTGAGCTCTTTGCTTCTCTTTATTGCCTATTTCAGAATGATTAAACCAGAATTTAGCTATCTGTGGCATAGATGTCTGGTTACATAAATGAGACACTAGTACTACCTCCCTAGGTCACTGATAGCGACATTTTCCTGCATTTATAAATATTTGTAAATATTAGCAGTTATTGACCCTGCTAATGACAGTTGACTAGGTATAGCTTCACTTTTTCAAGACCTTACCTCCTAGAAAACTCTAGGATGTTGAGTGCCAGGGTAAAAACATAAAGATTGTTTGAAGAATGACATGCTGTCCAGCTAGGTTGCAAAGTTGAGTAATAACAGTAAACAAGTCATGTGGTAACTTGGGCTAATAACGTGGAGGTCACTGAATATTGGAGAACTGCTTCTTAGTAAGGGAGTGATCAAAGCAGTGCTTCAAGAAGACTCATCTGGCTACAGATTGTAGGAATGCCTTGTTAGTTGGAATTACAAGACCCCCTTCTTATAATAGTTTTCCTAGTCATTTGTTTTGGAAGTGTACAAAGGCCATTTCAGAAGCTATTTTCATTTCTAGGGATCAGAAAATAGGGAGCTTAGAGTGGTTGGTAATAATGGGAATACAAGCAGGGCAAACATGACAGAGAAATAGTGGAGAAGAAATTGACAAGATCTGAGAAACCAACTGTCAGGGAAGGAGGAAAAGGCCATAGTGATTGTGTCAGGAGAAATCTGGGTTTTAATTTTTGAAGATGCTCAGTAAACGGTCTGATGGAGATGTTAGGTCCTTCTCAGTGTGTGGATTTTGGGGATCATCTTCATGTAAGTGGTCATTAAAAACTGTGGAAATAAATGAGAAAGTAATAGAGATGAAAGCTGAATGTGAAACCTTGGGCAAGACTATAGTAGCCATCAGTTAAGAAGGTGAGAAGAGAACTAGGATATCATATAAAGAAAGAGGAAGGAGGGAGTTTCAAAATTAAAAGAACTGATCATATATCAGACTCTAACAGACAGGCTAAGGAAGATGAATACCTGAAACAGGAAAGTTATTCTACAAGTTGATCTTTTTTTTTTTTTTTTTTTTTTGAGATGGAGTCTCGCTCTGTCGCCCAGGCTGGAGTGCAGTGGCGTGATCTTGGCTCACAGCAAGCTCCGTCTCCCGGGTTCACGCCATTTTCCTGCCTCAGCCTTCCGAGTAGCTGGGACTACAGATGCCCATCACAACGCCCGGCTAATTTTTTGTATTTTTAGTAGAGACGGGGTTTCACTGTGTTCGCCCCAATGATTTTGATCTCCTAACCTTGTGATCCACCCGCCTCAGCCTTCTAAAGTGCTGGGATTACAGACATGAGCCACCATGCCTGGCCCACAAGTTGATCTTTTATTAGAACTAATGAAATTGCTGTTCTTAGGAAAATTGGAAGATCAATAATCCAACAAATCACATCTATTGCATCATTAATTGCCTTAATTTCATGTGGTTTTCTTTAATTATGCAGAGAAGATTAGTGTGCATTTATAATTTTATTATTAGATTTTTTTAAGAGGGGAAAAATTAATAAAGCCAGAGATCATCTGGGTAGAGGGAGCAGTGACAATTTATTTAGAGCAGGTGCCTTCTTTCTTTTTTTGTGGTTGGCTAAATATTAGTGTAGTCATCATGGCCTTTTTATATGAAGCAGTTTGAATGTCATAAAACACACTTTCTTTAAATTGAGTAGATCTGTCTCAGAGGTGTCACTTTGGAAATCCATTTGTTTCTCACTTGCATATTGCCTTAATTATCATATAGTTTAATATTTGAAAATTAACACACATAAGTGACCATAATACGTGCTAAAAATAGAGTAAGGGAGCTGGACATAGTGGCATGTGCTATTAGTCCTAGCTGTTTGGGAGGCTGAAGTAAGAGGATTACTTGAGCCTAGGAATTGGAGGCTACAGTAAGCTATGATCATGTCACTGCACTCCAGTCTGGGTGACAGGATGAGACCCTGTCTGTAAGGAGAGAGAATGGGGAGGGCTTTTAAGCTACACAGAAATCTGAAGAGTGCTTATAATTATTAGGAATTTTGAGTTTTTTACCATTTTGTTAATTTAGTGTAGAAAGACTGGAGACTGTATTAAATATAGAGATGTAATACAGTCTTGAAGCAAAAACCTACAGAATGTGTTAAAGTTGAGACTTAAAGAATCATGGGGGCCAGACACAATAACATTCCTGTAATCCCAGTACTTTGTGAGGCTGAGGTGGGACAATTGCTCAAGCTCAGGACTTTGACACCAGCTTGGGCAACATAGTTAGACCTTGTCTATACCAAAAAAATTTTAAAAATCAGCCAGGTTCGGTGGCACACGCTTGTAGTCCCAGCTAGTTGGGTGAGGGGTGAGTGTTGCTTGAGCCTGGGAAGTTGAGGCTGCAGTGAACTGTGCCATTTACAGTTTAGTCTGTATGACAGAGCCAGAGACCCTGTTTAAAAAAAAAAAAAAAAAAAAAAAAAATCATGGGGGTTACTGATAGAAGGCAAGAGGGAGTCATCTGGTGTGTAAGAAATGTTCTGTATCTTAATATAAATAAGGCAAATGCCAGTTAACACTTATGTACTTAATATAAATAATGCAAATTCCAGTTAACACTTACGTAAAAATTTGTCATGCTAAATATTTAAGCATTGTGAATTTTAGGTAAGATAATTGAACTTTTAAAAAATCTAAAAAAGCCAGGTATGGTGGCCTGTAGTCCTACCCACTCAGTAGTCTGAGGGGGGAAGAATTACTTGATCCCTGGAATACCAAGCTAGTGTGAGGAACGTAGCAAGACCCAGTGTCTTTAAAAAACAAAAAGAAACACTGTCAGTCTGTTTGATTTGATCTACCTGCCCTTTCCTGTCTTGTTGCAGCCCATGTATCACTGGAAATCAATTTGTTCCCTTTAATTTTACATGGATAGGTTATCGAAAAATAATTTCAGCATTTCAGAAATGTGAATATCATGACATTTTAATATGTGATATAAAAATTAATGTTTGGTATACTTTATTCCCTGGTTTAGGAGCTGTGACTAATGAGAATTAAAGGCCATGGATGAAGATGAATTTGAATTGCAGCCTCAAGAGCCAAACTCATTTTTTGATGGAATAGGTATTACTATTTCTTGGGTTGTTTCACTTCCCATCTGCCAGCTTTTGAATTACTTATCAAAATTGCAGAATCTGATGTTAATTCATATTTAAGTACTTAGGTCCATACTTAGGTCCTGTCAGAATCTCATAGCCAACTCATAATCTTGTTAGTTAAGCCATCAATATCAAAATATTACTGTTACCCTTCAGTTATTCCAATTTTTCCAGTTATGCAATGAAGTCCTGCTAGTTCTCCCTTTGAAATGTTTTCTGTTTGTGCTAGTTTTCTATTTTTCCATTGATAAATTTCAGCAAATTTACTAATCTAAAACAGGACAAATTTATCTCAGAGTTCTATGGGTCAGAAATGTGGCTCAACTGAATTCTGTGTGTAGAATTATGCAAGATTAAAATTAAGACGTTGGCCAGGTATGGTGGCTCACATCTGTAATCTCATTGCTTTGGAAGGTTCAATTGTGAGGATTGCTCAAGATCGGGAATTAGAGACCATCCTGGGTGTTGGGCAACACAATGGAAACCTGTGTCTACAGAAAAAAAAAATTTTTTTTAATTAGCTGAGCGTGGTGGTGCATACCTCTAGTTCTAGCTGCTCTGGAGGCTGAGGTAGGAGGATTGCTTGACCAGAAGTTAAAGGCTGTGGTGAGCTATAATGGCACAGCTGTATCCTAGCCTGGGTAACAGAACAAGACAGTGTCTCAAAATAAAAATAAATATAAAAAACAATAATCAAGCTATCTGCAGGGCTGGAGGCTCTTGACTTCCAGGAATATCCATACTTTAGCCAAATTTAGTTTCTTTTTGTTGTACAATGGAGATACTGTTGTTCCCTACAGTTCATCATCCAGGGCCATTTTTTGCTTCCAGAGCCTGCCCACATTTCTTCTCATGCTTTGCATGGTGGTTTCCTGAAGCAACAGTGAGTGGAGTCCGTCTGATGCTTTTAATCTTTCTGGTCTTTGATAATTGCCCAATTTTAAGTTCATAATCTTAATTATACCTGAAAAATCTCTTTTGCCATATCATGTAACGTATTTTCAAGATTTTCAAGGATTAGGGTATGGACATCTTTGTGGGACCATTCTCCCTGCCACCTTGCACCCTGGTTCTCAAATATGTCTCTGGCAAATGTAAAATAACATCCACCCTCTCTTAAGGTTCCCGGTCCAAAAAAAAAAAAAAAAATCTTATCTGAAATTAATCAGCTCAGAAGTCGTAAGTATCATTTAAATCAGATGCTTATAATTCTCTGGGTATATCAGTCATTAAGTGCAACTACTGGGACACAATTCCTCTTTATCTGCTTCCAAACGTACAGTGGTAGGACAGTTTGGGATATTCTAGTTCAAACAGGGTGACATGAAAGGTAAGAAAGAAATTTGTCTAAAGAAATTTTGAAATGCAGCTGGACAAACTCCCATTAGGTTTCAAGACCTGGGAATAATCCTTTTTGACCTGTGGCTCTGCCTTTTGAGTCTTCCTTGCTATTTTCTTCAAAGATAGCAGGTATTTGCAGCTGAATAGTTTTATTTCCTGCTTCCTGCCTCTGCAATTCTGGCAGTCCAACCGTCTTCATTATATTAATTCTGTGTCCCTTTCAGTTTAAGCTAGCAGTGCTTCTTTTGAAAAAAATTTTGTGTGTGTCATGGGGATTTATTGTATTAGGCAAGAGGCTAATATATTTTTTTTCTGAGATTATCCTATGTCTGTTTTTGACTTCTGCTAAAATGGTTGAAGTCCAGTATCCTTAGATTTCTTAGAAGTGCTGGGTATGTGTAAGTCACACTTTTACTTGCTTGAAAAAGACCTAGTTCTCTGGCCTTTTGATCTTTCCCTTTCCTTTCCCTCCACTTCCTTTCCTTTTTCTTTTTACCTTACCTTACCTTACTTTACTTTACCTTACCTTACCTTTCCTTACCCCTTGCCTTTTCTTTTCCTTTCTTCTATCTTTTTCTTTCACCTTGGCCTTTCCGTTTCTTTCCTTTTTCCTTAACTTTTACTTTTCTTATTTAATCATCGGGTTCCTGAAGGAATCTTTTGTTCTTTCTGAGGTTTCATGGAATAGTTGAGAATCACATACTGTTTTTTTCTCTCTCTCTAAATCAGCAGTCCCCACCCTTTTGAGTACCAGGGACTGGTTTCATGGAAGACAATTTTTCCAGGGACCTGGGAGTAGGGGGGTTTGAGGGATAGTACTAGATGAATCAAGTGTATTACATTTATTGTGCATTTTATTTGATTATTACGTGTAATATATAATGAAACAATTATACAGTTCACCATAATTTAGAATCAGTGGGAGCCCTGAGCTTGTTTTCCTGAAACTGTACCATCCCATCTGGGGGTGATGGGAGACAGTGACAGATCATCAGGCATTAGATTCTTATAAGGAACATGCAACCTAGATCTCTCACATGTGCAGTTTACAGTACGGTTTGCATTCCTATGAGAGTGTAATGTTGCTTGTGACCTGAGAGGAGGCGAGAGCTCAGGCAGTGATGCCGGTGATGGGAAGTGGCTGTAAATACAGATGAGGCTTTGCCCTGACAAGGAATCTCCTTAATTTAACCTTCCCTTTCAGCTCCCGAGATGGACAGAAAACTTCTCATTTTGTCATATTTTCCTATCTTTTTGTTTAATAAATCTTCCAACTATTCATTTTTCTCACTGAATTTTACTCTAAGCAGTAAGTAGAAATAAGACCACTTGTCCAACACTTTGCTGAACTCTTCTGAGCTAAAGAGTTCATTTTTACAAGTTGCTTTTTCCACGTAACCGAGGGAGACAATTTTGCTAAGTGATCTGTCTTAAGTTTTGCTTTCCACATAACCCAGGGAGACAATTTTGCTAAGTGGTCTGTCTTTTTATGTAACAAAGCTCTTCCTTCCTTCAGTTAGAAACTCACTTTTAAGCCCTTACAAGCAGTGTTACAAAACTCTAGATTTCTACTAGCAGTCATACATGACTTAGGTATTCTCTGAGTCCATGTAGGATTTCTCTGCCTTGATCCCTTCTCCCTCTGGATTCTCATTGGCAGAGTTGTTACTGGTTTTTTGTTGTTGTTTTTGAGATAGGGTCTCACTGTGTCACCAGGGCTGAAGGGCAGTGACATGATTATGTCTCCTCACTGCAGCCTTAACCTCCTGGGCTCAAGTAATTCACCTGCCTCAGCCTCCTGAGTTGCTAGAACTACAGGCACACACCACCATGCCTAGGGAATTTTTTTTAATAGAGATGAGGTTTTGCTGTGCTGCTCAGGCTGATCTTGAATTCCTGAGCTCAGGCCTTCCTCCCACCTCAGCCTCCCAAAGTGTTGCGATTACAGGCATGAGCCACTGTGCCTGGCCTGTTATTTTTAACATTCATGTTTTTACTTATTGGTTTATTTAAGGAAATCTAGGCTTTTTCCCACTTGACAGCATCTAAGCTTTTCATTCTCTAAAAAAAATTTTTTTTTTTTCATTTTCCTAAGAGCTGGAATTTCTCTTTATTCTTGTGAGAAATTTTACAGCCTGCACCTATCCAACTGCAAAGCCACTTTACATTTTTAGGTATTTGTATAAGGAGCTCTCCACTTCTCGACACCAAAATCTGAAATTATTTCTGTTACTGCAAAGAAAATTACCACAAACTCAGAAGTTCAAAACAAATTTTCTTGTCTCACAGTTTCTGTAGGTCAGAATTCTATCATGGTACGGCTAGTTTCATAAGGTATTGCCAGAGTTTTGTTCCTTTCTGGTGAATCCAGTTTCATTGTTCTCTGCATGCATCCAATTTGAGGTTATTCAGGTCATTGGTTGAATGCAGTTTGTTTTAGCTATAGGACTCACGTCCCCATTTCTGTGCTGGTTGTGAGCTAACAGGCTAGTCTTTGCTCCTTTTCACAAAATCTGTGTTGTTTCTCATGCTTTCCATGTGGCTGCTGTAGGCAAGGCTAATTCGATCCCTCTCATACATAAAATCTCTCCAATTTCTGATTCTGCTTCAACTTTCCAACTCCAGACATAAAAAGCCCTCTGCTTTAAGTTTTATCTGAGCAGATTGGGCTTAACAAATTATTCTTAAAGTTCATGACCTTAATTTTATCTGCACTGCCCATGTGGTGTAAGTCATAACATAATGTATTCGTAAGTTCCAGTGATTAGAGAATAAATATCTTGGGGATTTGGTTGGTGGGGGATATGGTGGGGTGTAGATTGTCTGGGGTGCTGAGAGAAGTCTGCTTATGACACTGCTTTTTCTTCATGCTAGTTCCTACCATATAGGCCCTATTATCTCCTTTTTTTTTTTTTCTTTTGAGACGGAGTCTCGCTCTGTTGCCCAGGCTAGAGTGCCACTCCCCGTCTAATTTTTTTTGTATTTTCAGTAGAGACAGGGTTTCACCGTGGTCTTGATCTCCTGACCTTGTGATCTGCCCGCCTTGGCCTCCCAAAGTGCTGGGATTACAAGCGTGAGCCACCGCGCCCAGCCTTATTATCTCATTCTTAACTGATAATATTAAGACTGTTTTCTCACTCTTGGTTTCTTTCTTTCACCTACCACAGTGGTAGAATATTCAATCCTGAAAAACATGTGGATCATGCCTTTCCATTGCCCAGGAAATAAAGTATAAATCCCAGGACCTCTGGAACTGATCCTGTTCTAAGTTTTATAACCCTTTCACATATTCACAAAAGGAGCCTCTATATCAGGCAGATGCATCCTTACCTCATTTCCAAAACTGCAAAAAGAAAATTATACCTAAACAAGAGGGGAAAAAAAGTATTCTCAATTTCAGATTGCTCATGGTTCTAAATACATAATACTGTAATTAAACTAGATTTTATTTTTCTGTTTCATACTCTTGTAAGTTAAAATTTTATGATTTTATTAACTGAATTTTAAATGAACATTGCCATATATTAGCAGTAGTAATTAACTTTACCAAGAAATGTAAGGAATTTTAAATATACCTTCTAAATTTTGTGTGTGTGCGTGTATTTCCTAAGCAATTTAGGATATTCTTTTGACTCACCGTTAGGTACTTTCAGGTTGTTAATGGTAAATGCAAACCTATAATTCTTTCTTTCTCTGGAACATAGTGAAATATAATTATTTTGGGAGGCCACAGCAAGAGGGTTGCTCGTGGCCAGGTTTTTAACACCAGTCTGCACTACCCTTTCAAATTTTTTGTTTGAAAGAGAGGGACTAAGTTCTTAGGGAAAAACTCAGTATTTTTTAGTGTAATCTTGCCACAATCAAGCCTGAGTCAGGACTAAATAGTAGATTGAAGGGCTGTTAAATTTTAGCCTTGATTGTTAACACTTGAAATGGTATTTTTTTTAAATTTAAGGAAGTCATGTAATCTGCCCAAGCTTCCATTTTCGTATGCGTAATAATAATGAAACAACTGATTACATTTTTTCAGGACACTTATCATGCATTCGCATTTGGTCACTATAGTCCTGTGAGGTGTGCATGACAGGTACCACTGACCTCATTTTACTGTTGAGGAAACTGAACTCAGAGGTTAGATGACTTGGTCCAAGGTCACAAAACTAATAAGTGTCTACACTTTGCCCTCTGATTTAGACCATTATAACCAGTGCTGTTGCCACTAAATGCTATCAAATTTATATCTGTGCAATGGGGATTAGACCGTTCTATTGCTATTATTATGAACATAGAAAACAAATGAGTAGAAAACATTTTGTAGAAGATGTATAGAAATAAAAGCAAACATTCTTTCAGCATATAATTTAAGTAGGTTTTAACTACCTTAAAGACTTCCTGAAACGTCTATTGTTGCTTCGCCCTTGGTAATCATTTTTGTTGAAGGAGCTGTGTGTTTATTTGAGGGCATTGCCACAGGTACACAATCATTGAGTTGTGCACCCACTTGGACTCAGCTTACTCTGAGTTACAATCAGAAACACTAATCAGATAAATAGGTTTTTTTCTTTCCTTTTTTTTTTTTTTTTTTTTTTTAAGGATAATCCAGTGAGGTAGTGGGAGTGGAGAAGGAAAAAGAGAAATCTTAACTGCTTGTGATACGTGAATAGCTTTTAATTTGTCATCCATGTTTGCTTTTCTCTGTGCACTAGTAGCCATAATGCCTGATTTGTTTCATATTAGGTTATATTTTTGTTAAAGATGTATGAATTCTCTTCCTATTTATGGTGTTCATTTAGAATAATATTTACTGAGCATGATGTGCTGTGCAAGTTGTGTGATCTTGGTTAAGTTGTTTAATCTCAGTGGGCTTTAACTGGCTCTCACCCATCTACCTTCATTGCTTAACTGCACCCAGCACTAGAAAATGCTTGTATATGTTCTGAGGAACGACCTTGGGATTTGGGGTTAGTGGGAACAGGAGGAGGATAGATGGAGGTGGAATACCCTGGCAAAATTAGGGCAGGCCCCACTCCAACCGTCCCCACCCTTCACCACCCAGCCCAGCTGCACTTTTATTCATTTTATCTATCCATAGAAATCTCCAAATCTAATGTCTTTCCTCTCTTTATTCCTCTGTTAATTTCTACCCTGATTCTTTTGTCTTAGATTCAAAGAATGACTTTCTAATTACCAAAGTTATAGTGGATATTGATGGGATATTGCATGAGGACAAAGTGGGAAGATTATAAGGGCTGAAAGAGAAAAAAGTAAGGGTAAAAAAGAAATATGTAGGTATAATGAAAAAAAGAAAAGTAATGTGCTAAGAAAGGAGATGATGGAAGAAAAATGAATGAAACATGTAACGAAGAAATAGTATATTTGTTTTCTGAATTTGTTGCTTAACTTACATAAAAATCTGGAGATTTTATTTTAGTGGGATGAGAAATTTTTTATCTTGATGTTTTAAAAGTATTTCATGAATAGTTTTTTCCGTCATTGCCCCAGGGTTTTTTTATTTCTCTGTTATTTTCTTGTTAGTTGATTAGGGTTGAGTAAAATAACTTTTCATGTTAAAAATTTCTGTTTGTTAAGTGAATCAAAAATGGATTCATATTGTCTCAATGTTTGAGGAACACCAAGGAGATTAAATAAAAACTATATTTAGTCATGTATACTTACCTGAGATTTGTCATTTTAATTTTTATTTTTTAAGGAGCTGATGCTACACACATGGATGGTGATCAGATTGTTGTGGAAGTACAAGAAGCAGTTTTTGTTTCTAATATTGTGGATTCAGACATAACTGTGCATAACTTTGTTCCTGATGACCCAGACTCAGTTGTAATCCAAGATGTTATTGAAGATGTTGTCATAGAGGAGGATGTTCAGTGCTCAGATATCTTAGAAGAGGCAGATGTATCTGAAAATGTCATCATTCCTGAGCAAGTGCTGGACTCAGATGTAACTGAAGAAGTTTCTTTACCACACTGCACAGTCCCAGATGATGTTTTAGCTTCTGACATTACTTCAACCTCAATGTCTATGCCAGAACATGTTTTAACAAGTGAATCCATGCATGTGTGTGACATTGGACATGTTGAACATGTGGTACATGATAGTGTAGTGGAAGCAGAAATCATTACTGATCCTCTGACCAGTGACATAGTTTCAGAAGAAGTATTGGTAGCAGACTGTGCCCCTGAAGCAATCATAGATGCCAGCGGGATCTCAGTGGACCAGCAAGATAATGACAAAGCCAACTGTGAGGACTACCTAATGATTTCGTGTAAGTCATGGGGTACAGTGATTTTAAGCAATGTTTTTGAAACCTGTACTTTCTAACATAAGTAATGGTGAAATTTTATTGAGTTTAACTTCTGTAAAGTTAAAGTAGAAATCATAAACCTACATGCATTGTTGCTTAGTTTGCATCCCAGAAGATAAACCATAATTAAATGACATGGTACAGAAGAGAGTTATTTCTATATTAGGATAGAAAAGAAAGATGAGGAGAATAAGAAATGAAAATAACAGAACTGAGTCTTACGAAATCATACAAAGTATGACTGGTCTGTTACTCACCTTCAGATTTATCCCTGAGACTTGTAATCAGTTTTTTTAAAGTCTTTTTATTGTGTAGTCATTTCACTTTCCCATTTTTTTCTACCTTATTGTCCCTTTTCCCTTTAAAGTAATGATTTTTTTGTTGTTGTTTAATTCATTATTGGCTTTGGAGTTAAATCTAGTGAATTCCCTGAAATACAGTGGTCTCACCAAGACCATCAACAGCTAATTTATTTGGGTTTCAAATGGATTTCAAATTTTACATCGTACTAGTTTTATGTTCTGTTCACTAATCCTCATGGGATGCTGGCTTTCTTGATTGTGTTTATAACTTTGTCAACCAGAACATGATTGGACATACTTTTGCTTATGCAGCAGCTGCTATAGTCATTCCGTTAGTAGAATCCCTGACTATGTGTCTCTAATATTTTAACTTCAATATCTAGGTATATTTTCTACGTTAATACGGTGACAACTTACAGAATCATTGTGTCATTTACCTGCTGATTTAAATAATTTAATTATCCTAATTGACCAGTTCATTACTATGGTCTTTGGAATGAAGTTTTATAGTATAGATTTAGTTCAGAGCATTCCTATTAACATTAAATACCACCTACACTCCTCTTCCTATGTCTTCGAGCATAGCACAGCAAAAGAGTTGTACAGGCATTTTCATGGGCACAGGGAGAGTAGGCATTTACCTCTTATATGATCAAGTATACCATTATGGCCTAGTTTTCAGTTAATGATAATTTTCTACCTCCCTCTGAACCTGTTGAATAATTTTAAAGAGCCTCATTCAACTGATTTAATAAACATTTATTTCTGTGTGTAAAAACTTATTCTATGAAGTGTTTAAATATTTAAGATTAATAATTTACAGTTTTTGACCTTCAGTTTATAACCTGGTGTGCCAAAAAATGGGGGAATAAGGTGGTGTTTAGCTCTTTGAAAATGTAATAATAAATATTTTTATATGCTGAATTTATCTAGCTATTTCAATTTTTTTTTTTTTTTTGCTAGCTCTTGTTTCTTCTAGAAAAAATATCTTCTCTAATGCTGCATTTGTAATTAAAAATCCTGTAGGGCTGGTGGTAAGGGGATATATTTAGGGTTGACAGGTTTTTCATAAAGTATATAAAGGAAGTACGGTCTGATTTTATATTAATATAGAGAATACTTGAGATGTTGTCATTGACAGTAAGCTTTAATGCTTTCTGTAATGTCATGAGAGATGGTAATATCTTTTAAATTCTTTAATATAGTTATTTAATACATAAAGGTTTTAAAACATTACACTTTACAATTAAAAATATGTTACTGGATTTAAGAGCTTATTAATTTTTATGATTTTAGTGGCAGGTTTTTTCTCCTCTGAAAATCTCATTTAAAATGATGAGAGAGTCCTCTATGGTATCACAGTAGTATATCTGCACAAAAGTGCTCACTGTTACACCCTAAGTGCTATTGAGATCAACATGACTTTTTATATACTCTTTACAGTATAGATGTTACCATTGGCTTTTAAGTTGATTATATCATCCTTAAGGACAGGTCCCCCTCAAACCTGTGCATATTTGGTATAAAATATTTGTTGAGTGAACAGTTACGTGAACTTTATAGCTGAAGATTTGTGCATATCATGTCTCATCCAAAGGGCATCTAGTTAGTTGTTTTAGCAATCTACCTGGTGTTTCTAATAAATTATGACTTTGGTCATAATGAACATTCAGTAAAAATGTTCAGTGATTAAATGAATAAATGAAGCCCAATCCTCATATCTAGAACAGAAAGCGTATGGATCAATACAGTTTGGTGATTTGTTTAATGATTCTAGTGGCTATTAGAGCAGAATAAGGCTGGTAAAATAGTTGTTTATTGTAATTATTTTATATTTTTTGTATATACACATTGCATATATTAATTTTGATAATCCTTCTGTTCTATAACTCATTATTAGACATATATATCTAAAATATATATATATATATATTTTTAAGCTACCTACTAGTTTTGCTTTGCTTTGTAAAACCATTTGGCAAAATGGTACCAAATGCAAGAATTTTAAAAATGTATATCTACAAGGATGATTTCTGAAAAGTGAATAAAGATATTTTAGGGAGATAGGTTGTTTTAAGTTTTGATAAATTTCTGAAACAGGTGTTTTTTCATAAGACCAAAACTAATGATTTTTATGTAGGGACTCTAAAATGTATTTAGAAAATCTTAAAGCACATGTGCAGTGTTTCAAAGGAGATAAGCTAATCAAAGGAGATAGAAATCAAACTGTTGGAATTTAGGAAAGAAGCTGAACAGAGAAATAACATTATCAAGGTAAAAGAGACTATAAAGGCAGCAATTAAAATAAATGTGGATTAGTATTAGTATGACTGGAGACCTTCTGATTGGGCTTTAGAAAATTGCCAAAATGAAATGGTGAAAAAACAGACATAAAAATGATTATGGACAAGATTAGCAGACATGAGAAACAGAAGGCAAAACTTACATACAGAAAAGAAGAAAACAATTAATGTGACAGAAAGTTATGGAAGAAAGTTTCCTGAAATTAGGAATGATTAGAGTACAGCAATGAAAATGGCAGAGTAAATAACACTGGAAAACTTCTCTTTTATAAAAATAATGAGAACAATGGTTAAAAAAATTATCAGAGTAACGTTTTTCAGCACTCTGAAAACTAAATGATTGTAGCAATAGAGGGGGGGTACTGGATATTGGTGAGATTGTGTCCTTTTAATTTGCTCTGTTTACATCCACTCCTCCCAAGCTGTACGTTAGCCTTAAAAACTGACATCTGACAAATATAAAAAAAGGAGCAGTCAGGGAAGATATAGCGGCTCATGCCTGTAATCCTAGTGGTTTGGGAGGCTTGGCCAGGAGGATCATTTGGGGCCAGGAATTTGAGACCATCCTGATCAACATAGACCCTCTCTCTATAAAAAAATTAAAAAATTATCTGAGCATGGTGGTATGCACCTGTAGTCCCAACTACTTGAGGCTGAGGTGGGAGGATCCTTTGAACTCAGGAGATAACGATTGCAGTGAGTTATGATTATGCCACTGCACTTCAACCAAGAGCAACAGTCTGACTCAAAAATTTTTTTTTCTTTTAAACAGCAGTCTGGCAGTTACTGGAGGAGGAAGAAAGGCCCATTTTCAGAGAACTGATATTATTTGACCTGTTGGTGGTGACCTGCAAGACCTGCCCCCCC
>NW_026652300.1:6586731-6616222 GCF_009828535.3 Hylobates moloch | reverse complement strand
AAAAAAAAAAAAAAGAAAGTTAAGACTAAGTATTTAAAACATGAAGTAGTCAAAACTATTACCGTTGCCTTTTCTAAGTAATGCTCATTGTAGTTGCGTTGTGAATACATTTATCTGCTCTACACTAATGGAAAATGTCTTTTGTTATACTGTTTTTTATTTCTTAGAAAAAATTATTATTGCCTCTAACAATTTGAACTTACAGCATTCTTCAGACACCAAAGGTTGATGGTTGTTTCTTGTGAATTACATGGATCAAGATTTGAATTCTGGTTTTGCCAGTTACTAGATGTGTGACCTTAGATAAATCATTC
Organism: Hylobates moloch; assembly: GCF_009828535.3. NCBI lineage: Eukaryota > Metazoa > Chordata > Mammalia > Primates > Hylobatidae > Hylobates > Hylobates moloch. The sequence goes on along the minus strand of NW_026652300.1, from coordinate 6,615,908 downwards.
AAGTTTTCTAAACTTCAGTTTGCTTTACTGTAAAATGTCGACAATATTATAGCACTTCCTTATGGAGTTATGAGTATTAAGTAATGCTTTCAGTAATCACTTAATAAAAAGTAACTACATTATTATGATCACATTTTAAAATAATCATCTGTTCACCTGTCTGCTTTTTCACTGAATTAGAAATTTCTTGGGTCCATTACTTTTTTTTTTTTTTTGAGACAGTCTTTCTCTGTTGCCCAGGCTTGCGTGCAGTGGTGAGATCTTAGCTCACTGCAACCTCTGCTTCCTGGGTTCAAACAATTCTTGTGCCTCAGCCTCCCAAGAAGCTGGGATTACAGGCATGTGTCATTTTGCCCAGCTAATTTTTGTATTTTCAGTAGAAAACATGTTTTGCCATGTTGGCCAGGCTGGCCTCAAGCAATCCACTCACGTCTACCTCCCAAAACTCTGGGATTACGGGTGCGAGTCACCACACCTGGCCTCGGGCCAGTTCTTTTAAAGTTTGCACCTCTAATACTTGCCCAGAGTCTGATTGATAGTTGTGAATCATTGTTTAATTGACTTAAACATAAATATTTAGCCAAAAGGATTATGAAATATATGCAGCAGAGGAATACAAAAACAAAGCTAAAATGGGAAAGGGGAAATGAAAAAGCTTCTTGGGGTCCTGCTCCTCTGTGGTTGATCTTTTGCTGTGTCATACAGACCAGGTGGGCCCAGAACAGAGAGAACATTACTTAGTGTTTCTCTAATGGACTGAACATTGAAAAATCCAACTTTTGTGATAAATTAAGTTGTACTGTGTGCTATGTGTTCATTAGTCTGTGCCACACTTTCTGTTGTGCTAAAGATAGTAGTCAGTGCCCACAGTGGTGTGTAATGTAAGGTTACATTATATGGGGGTTATATTTTTGGTATTTACTGCAGTCCAGAATGTATTTTTTAAGACATTATTTTTTACTTTTATTAATTTTGAAGTCCCAACATAACACCACACTTGATTCCCTTGCCATGTAACACTTAAAAGTTTGTTGTAGATTCCCTGAGCCCACTGTTGGAAATCATATGTTCACTTTATTGGTAAGTAAGGATTCTTTTTTTTTAATACATAAACATGAAACATGAAACAGCTGCCTTAAAAAGAAGATACTTAAGTATACATCTTACTGTATTTGCCAGCAGTAGACCCAGACTCATTAGAACTCATGTATATGTTTTGTGTGTGTGTTTGTTTTTTAAAATGCATGCGTGTGTAGTGTTAGGTTTAAACAGATTAATATCAGAATGTACAACTATTTTTATATTTATTTATTTATTTTTTGAGACGGTTTCACTCTGTCATCCAAACTGGAGTACACTGGTGCAATGTTGACTCACTGCAACCTCTGCCTCCCAGGTTCAAGCGATTCTTCTGCCTCAGCCTCTTGAGTAGTGGGGACTACAGGCGCCTGCCACCATGACCACCGCATTTTTTTGCATTTTTAGTGGAGACAGAGGTTTCACTATGTTGCCCAGGCTGGTCTCAAACTCCTGACCTCAGGTGATCCGCCTGCCTCGGCCTCCCAAAGTGCTGGGATTACAGACATGTGCCACCATGGCCAGCCAGAATTTATGTTTCTGACAACCATATTTTGATTTTTAAAAAGTTTATGCTTCTCATAGAACAGATAAGACAATTGTATTCAGAAGTACTGAATGTTAGGTAATGCTCATAAAATATATTAGGACTAGTGTGTACTGAATTTACTAGTAGGACATTATTTCTCAGATCTTCAAGAACATTGGTAAGCTGGGTGCAGTGGCTCAAGCTTGTAATCCCAGCATTTTGTGAGGCTGAGGTGGGAGGATTGCTTGAGCCCGAGAGTTGGAGATGCCAGAGAAAAATAGTGAGACCTTGTCTGTACAAAAAAATAAAAAATTAGCTGAGCATGGTGGCATATGCCTTTTGTCCCAGCTACTCAGGTAGGCTGAGGCAGGAGGATCAGTTGAGTTCTGGAGGTCAAAGGTGCAGTGAACTGTAATTGTGCCACTGTACTCTAGCATGAGACAGAAAACGAAAAGACCCCATCTCAAAAAATAAAACAGAGTACTTGTAATACGGTATGCTTTTACTTTATGATAAACAAAGATGACATATATTCTTTCATTAGTTTTCTTAAGTTTTAAAGCATCTACTGTTAATTGTTGATGATATATTTTCTGCCTTTTCAGTGGATGATGCTGGCAAAATAGAACATGATGGTTCCACTGGAGTGACCGTCGATGCAGAATCAGAAATGGATCCTTGTAAAGTGGATGGCACTTGTCCTGAAGTCATCAAGGTATACATTTTTAAAGCTGATCCTGGAGAAGATGACTTAGGTAAGAGGAAGCTGTCAGCATTTTATACATCGTCATCCAAATGTTTCAACCAAATGGTGTCAAAAAAGTAAACAAGTTACTTTTTTTCATTGATATTTAACATTTAGTTTAGGTTATTTAGGTTGGAAAATTTGAACTCTTTTCCAAAGACAACTTTTAAGACATATTTTTGATTTAGTAATATAAAAATATACTAAAACGTGTAAGCAAAATATGTGAAAATGAACTCTCAAATAATTTTTGGAGCTTTCCTCTTCTCTGATAGGTGGAACTGTAGACATTGTGGAGAGTGAACCTGAAAATGATCATGGAGTTGAACTACTTGATCAGAACAGCAGTATTCGTGTTCCCAGGGAAAAGATGGTTTATATGACTGTCAATGACTCTCAACGAGAAGATGAAGATTTAAGTATGTAGCTTTTCTAAAAAAAAATTTTACTTTAAGTTCTGGGATACGTGTGCTGAATGTGCAGGTTTGTTACATAGATATACATGTGCCATGGTGGTTTGCTGCACCTATCAACCCATCATCTAGGCTTTTAAGCCCCCCATCCATTAGATATTTGTCCTAATGCTCTCCCTCCCCTTGCACCCCACCCCACAATGGGCCCAGTGTGTGATGATCCCCTCCCTGTGTCCATGTGGCCTCATTGTTCAGCTCCCACTTACGAGTGAGAACATGTGGTGTTTGGTTTTCTGTTCTTGTGTTAGTTTCCTGAGGATGATGGTTTCCAGCTTCATCCATGTCCTTGCAAAGGACATGAGCTCATTCTTTTTTGTGGCTGCATAGTATTCCATGATGTATATGTGCCAGTATGTGGCCTTTTTTGTGGAAGAGGATTTCATGTTTCCCCCAGGTGTGTTTTTTTTTTTTTTGAGGCAGAGTCTTATTCTGTCGCCAGGCTGGAGTGCAGTGGAGCAGTTTCCACTCACTGCAGCTTCCACTGCCTGGGTTCAAGCAGTTCTCCTGCCTCAGCCTCCCAAGTAGCTGAGACTACAGGCACATGCCACCACACCCAGCTAATTTCTGTATTTTTAGTAGAGATGAGGGTTTCACCATGTTGGCCAGGATGGTCTGGATCTCTTGACCTCATGATCCACCCACCTTGGTCTCCCAAAGTGCTGGGATTACAGGTGTGAGCCACTGTGCCCTGCCCAAGCTGTTTTTTTTTTTTTTTTTTAAATGCAACCAATATTCGAAAAAAATAAGCAGCACTGTTGTAGAGATTACTATGTTGCCATATTCCAAGAAAAGGTATCAGTGACTATGTTTTGATTGTTGCTTTATAAACTAATTATGGTGAAAGCCAAGAAATGAATAATTTAACCAATGTTAATTTTTTCCTATTAATGTATTTTTTCTGTGTGATCTCTGTAAACCAGTCACAAATTTTTTTTTATTTATTTTGTGCTTAGATGTTGCTGAAATTGCTGATGAAGTTTATATGGAAGTGATCGTAGGAGAGGAGGATGCTGCTGTTGCAGCAGCAGCTGCTGTGCATGAGCAGCAAATTGATGAGGATGAAATGAAAACCTTCGTGCCAATTGCATGGGCAGCAGCTTATGGTAACTTACATAGAAGCTAGAAGGATTGAGTGGTTTTTGAACATTAATTCACTGTTGAAAGTGGTTTCTGTTGGCCAGGCGCGGTGGCTCATGTCTGTAATCCCAGCACTTTGGGAGGCCGAGGCAGGCGGATCACGAGGTCAGGAGATCAAGACCATCCTAGCTAACGTGGTGAAACCCATGTCTGCTAAAAAATATTAAAAAAAAAAATTAGCCGGGCGTGGTGGCAGGCGCCTGTAATCCCAGCTACTGAGGAGGCTGAAGCAGGAGGATGGCATGAACCTGGGAGGCGGAGCTTGCAGTAAGCCGAGATTGCACCACTGCACTCCAGCCTGGGCAACAGAGTAAGACCCTGTCTTAAAAAAAAAAAAAAAAAAGAAACTGGTTTCTGTGGTCTTAGGGTTTCATGATTTAAGCAAAAGTAGAGGAAGATTACATAGTCTCCCTGTTGCCTTTAATTTTAACATAAACTTCTTTTATTATGTAAGAAGTGTGACAGCTTTCAGTCTAACATTTTAAATCTTGGTTTATAGGTGACTCATAACTTTATAATTTTTGGGAGATAGCAAGGGAGTCCAGTAGAGCAACATGCTGCTAGATACGGAAGCTAGGCACTTCCCATAGTCTTGCCATAAATATGCCCATAAAATACATTGTCTATAATTGGGGGCCAGGTGTAGTGGCTTATGCCTGTAATCCCAGCACTTTGGGAGTCTGAGGCAGGTGGATGACCTGAGGTCAGGAGTTCAAAATCAGCCTGGCCAATATGGTGAAACCTCCTCTCTACTAAAAATACAAAAAAATGAGATGGGTGTGATGGCATTATTCCTGTAATCCCAGCTATTCAGGATGCTGAGGCAGGATAATTGCTTGAACCTGAGAGGAGGAGGTTGCAGTGAGCCAAGATGACACCTCTGTACTCCAGCCTGGGTGACAGAGCAAGGCCCTGTCTCAAAAAAAAAAAAAAAAAGAATAAAAATAAAAAATACAGTAAGGACTTTCTGTCATTCATGAGTGTCAGGACTTCTTGTTGTTAATAAAGAATTCCTAATTCTTTAGAATTTATAATGTTGTGTGATTCTGTTTTTTCATGTACGTTGTTAGGTAATAATTCTGATGGGATTGAAAACCGGAATGGCACTGCAAGTGCCCTCTTGCACGTTGATGAGTCTGCTGGCCTTGGCAGACTGGCTAAACAGAAACCAAAGAAAAAGAGAAGACCTGATTCCAGGCAGTACCAAACAGGTGAGTTCCACAGGGGTGTTATGATGGAGTTTTAGCTAGTAGGCCACATGTATTTTTATGTATTGAATTTGAAAGAAAAAATTTCAACATTCATTGATATTCATGAATGATTTTCTTGGATAAGAAGAAACAGTTGTGCATCAAACATTCAGGAAAAAGAATTAAAATCCTCTGGTGATTTTAGTGAAAAGGAAAACAAATTTCTAAAATGTTATCTAATTTTAAGTGAACAAAATTACATGGATCTACTTACACCAGCATAAAGCAGGTATAATTTACAGGTAAGTGGAAGAAGTACCTAGGTTATTTATAGGACAGATTACTATCCTATGTTGTTTTGAATGCTTCTTAGCATATTAAAATTTATTTATAGGTGCAGTTAAGCTTTACTGTTAGCATATATTTGGCTTGGAGTCAGTCATCAAAGCAGAAATGCTGCACTTGATTTTTATGAGTTATTTGCTACACATTTCTAAATTCATGTTCTTTTGTCACTGGTTGGTTGATTTTTTTTTTAACTGGAGGGAGTGAGATTGGTTCATACTTAACCAAACCAGTTCTGTCGATGAGGGCATTACTATAACTCTTAACATTGAAAAGCAATAAAAGGAATGTTAATAACTTAAAAGTATTTGCCCAGTAATGTTCACAACACAAGCTTTAAATTCATGAGGAAACCAGAAGTTTGATTAAGCACTCATAGTGCTTTCTTTTCCTTTCTTAGCAATAATTATTGGCCCTGATGGTCATCCTTTGACTGTCTATCCTTGCATGATTTGTGGGAAGAAGTTTAAGTCGAGAGGTTTTTTGAAAAGACACATGAAAAACCATCCTGAACACCTTGCCAAGAAGAAGTACCACTGTACTGACTGTGATTACACTACCAACAAGAAGATAAGTTTACATAACCACCTGGAGAGCCACAAGCTGACCAGCAAGGCAGAGAAGGCCATCGAATGTGATGAGTGTGGGAAGCATTTTTCTCATGCGGGGGCTTTGTTTACTCACAAAATGGTGCACAAGGAAAAAGGGGCCAACAAAATGCACAAGTGTAAATTCTGTGAATACGAGACAGCTGAACAGGGGTTATTGAATCGCCACCTCTTGGCCGTCCACAGCAAGAACTTTCCTCATATCTGTGTGGAGTGTGGTAAAGGTTTCCGACACCCATCAGAACTCAAAAAGCACATGCGAATCCATACTGGCGAGAAGCCGTACCAATGCCAGTACTGTGAATATAGGTCTGCAGACTCTTCTAACTTGAAAACACATATAAAAACAAAGCATAGTAAAGAGATGCCATTCAAATGTGACATTTGTCTTCTGACTTTCTCAGATACCAAAGAAGTGCAGCAACATACTCTTGTCCACCAAGAAAGCAAAACACATCAGTGTTTACATTGCGACCACAAGAGTTCAAACTCAAGTGATTTGAAACGACATGTAATTTCAGTTCATACAAAAGACTATCCTCATAAGTGTGAGATGTGCGAAAAAGGCTTTCATAGGCCTTCAGAACTCAAGAAACATGTGGCTGTCCACAAAGGTAAAAAAATGCACCAATGTAGACATTGTGACTTTAAGATTGCAGACCCATTTGTTCTAAGTCGCCATATTCTCTCAGTTCACACAAAGGATCTTCCATTTAGGTGTAAGAGATGTAGAAAGGGATTTAGGCAACAAAATGAGCTTAAAAAGCACATGAAGACACACAGTGGCAGGAAAGTGTATCAGTGTGAGTACTGTGAGTATAGCACTACAGATGCCTCAGGCTTTAAACGGCACGTTATTTCCATTCATACAAAAGACTATCCTCATCGGTGTGAGTACTGCAAGAAAGGCTTCCGAAGACCTTCAGAAAAGAACCAGCACATAATGCGACATCATAAAGAAGTAGGCCTGCCCTAACATTGTGTCTACAAGCTTGTAAAGATGTTGGCCTTGAAGCAGAAAATTCATTTTTTAAAGCCAGTCTTGTTCACGTCCATTACTATACATTGAATTATGCTGTGTAAAAATAGAATTATTGTTTGTAGTCCACTTTTCTTTACATTTTGTTCAATACAGTATCCTGAATCCTTTTCAGTTTCTTTAATAGATGAGGAAAAACAGCAACAAGCAAGTTGCTTGTAATAAAATAATTTGTGATTCTATACTGAATTTTCAGTCGTAAAAGCTTTACTATTTATTTACATATTTATTCATGTTGATGGTACTCTTCTAAGACAAAATCAGATTGATAACTATAAAAGTAACATTTTGACCCATTTCTTCCTACACAAATGTTTAACATTGGAGACATCTGCTAATATAAATGGGAGGTTTTACCATCAAGTCCAATTAGCAAAACATGGTAATAATTTTTTGTCAATATTTTCAGATTACATGATAAAATTTTACATTTGAGCTTCTAGCACTGATTAATATAGGATATTGACCACATTTATGTTTAAATTTCATTTTGTTCAGCAGACAAAATGTACTTCCCTTAACTTTCCTTAATAGTGTTTACATTTTTTGTCAGCACAGCAAACTTAGAAAGTATTATTGAAAAGTTTTACTTATTTTTGTCTTCTGTTTTCTCTTTGTACTGCTTTGTCTTGCATTGTGTTCCAACACATGAGACTTACTGCACACTGAATTTTGGAGACTTTTAGAGGTAAATTGTGGACTCAGGATATTTTGAAACTTGGTGTTTAACTCTAAATCTTGTATATGCATCTTTGTTGTTTATCACATATTTACACACACAACCACAAATTTTTAAACTTATGATGAAAATTTACAATAACCTGAAAGATCCAGGGATGTATGAGAGCATTTTGTAACTTGTTATTCAGTTACTAAATTTGAGGTGAATATTTAAAAAGAAAAGAAGGACATTAGGAGAGTGAAAATCTTCTCTTCAAATAATCTTTGATAAAAATGGAAAGTAAGATGTTTCTAGATAGAATGTTTTCATACAATTTCAGCTTCGTATCATAAATTTTTCTGGAAAGCTATTTCAGACATAGATTTCTTAGTATTTTTCTGAGAATCCTGTGAAGGAACTCTGTCTGTTTGCAAAGTAAGGAGGATTAAGGGAAAATGATGGTACCATGTAATGGAATGAGAGCTAATTCCACATTAGCAACTTTATCCTGCTTTTTATTTTACACTGAGTAAAGTTTTAAAAAGACAACAGTCAAGTTTATTTTGATTTGAAGATAAAAGTACATAATGAAAATCCATGGCCTTATTTGGAATATATATCACTTTCCAAATTTTATTGTTTGAGAGTTAATAAGTTAATAAGTTATTAAGCAGTTAATTTATATGTATGGATATAATATAAAATGAATTCATATAATTAAAAAGAATTTGGTTAATAAAAATTTGGAGGATGGAAAATACATTTTTAGATTCCTTAATTTGGCTGTTGGTACCTGTGTATTTAGAATATTTTAGGGGATTAGAATTTTTTTTCACCCACATTACAGCTACCTTCCAGCTTTAGTATGGTGGTGCTTTATTCAACTTTTGCTGTCAGATTTTTATTTTCACCTTTTTCTGTGCCACCAATTCAAAAGTTATAGGATTAGGAAATATAAATATTTGGTGATTGGCAGCCTCTGAAATGTTAGATTAATTTGATCTAGTTCTAAAGTGCTTTAGTCATATATGAATTTAAACCTAGTACCAACCAAAACCATGTAATGGATTTTGAGAACCTGTTAGGCCTTCTTAGCCCTTATACATGTCCCTACCTGATTTTTACTGTCCTTCATTATCCCATTCTTGAAAACTTCAGTTTGTATTTGAGAATCCTTTAAATCTCCGTCCAATTTGTTTTCTCCCTGAAGTAGTATAAAAGGAAGTATTTAAGTGAAAGTTTAAGAGTTTTAAAACATTCTTTAAAATTAATACAGATAGTTAGCTATTTATCTTTTAAAAATAAACTGAAAGGTAAAGAACATAACACTTTACATATTTCATATTTTTCATGTAGTCTGGAGTTATACACAGTTGTTTTGTTTTTAACCACAGTATTGAAACCTTTAAAAGGTAATTAAGCATTTGGTCAAGTAAATATGATAGAACATTTGTATAAAGAAACGAAATTGTGCTTAATGTTATATACTGTTATTATTTGCAGGCTGGTTTTAATTCTTAATTTGATTAGCAAAGCTAAAAAAGTGAATGTTGAAGTTGAAAGTTTTAAAGAGGTACAAAATCTTACAAGGACATAAATTATTATTTGGTTGAAAAATAACCTATTAAATATTGTATGTCCCTTCCTCTGTACAAATTGTAAAATACTTAAAATAACTATGGAGAATTCATATAGGAAATGTGATACTATTGTAAATGTGTATTTGAGAATATGCAAAAATAAAAACAATATTTTGCTGTTAATAAATGTTTACTTGTATATGATACCAATACTAAGTTAACTCTTTAAAACACGCAGTTTTAAGTCTTAATAAACAAAACATAGTGGACTATTTTTATTTCCCCACTTAGTTCATTCTATACATCAGTGGAATACAAAATGCTTTTTATGTAAATATTGATAACCTTATGAATTTAGAAGTAGTATTTCAGAGTACTTGTGCTAATTGGTAAGTCCTTTGCTTAATGTGTTCTTGAAAGTCACTTTTTGTTTTATCTTAATGAAAGATTGTTTGGTTAGCATTTGGACTTGCTGAAATAAATTTTCCTTGCATAAAGCTTTTTTTTTCTTTTTTTTTTTTTTTTTTGGTTTTTGTTTTTGTTTTAACAACCAAGTCTCACTCATTTGCCCAGGCTCAAGTGCAGTTCTGATCTCAGCTCACTGAAGCCTTGAACTCCTGGGTTCAAGCGATCCTCCCACCTCAGCCTATGCAGTAGTTGGGACTATGGGCGTGTACTGTCATGCCTGGCTAATTTTTGATTTTTTATAGACGTGGGGTTGGGTCTCATTATGTTGCCCAGGGTGGTCTCAAACCCCTGGGCTCGAGGAGTCCTCATGCCTCAGTCTCCCAAAATGGTGCTATTACAGGGCCACTGCACCAGCCCTTTAAGTGGTTTTTGAGGGCGCTAAGTCCGTAGCAGAAGAACCTGCCTTAGTTACACATTTGAGTGTTAACCTTTTTATATTCAGTTTGGAGATCTTTCGTATACACATATACTGTGGGATGGGTATTATGACAAAAATTAGAAGCTTGGTAGAAGTTAACCAGGAGTCAAACAGATTTACAACAAAGAAGACAGACTCGTAAATTTTTGTGGAGGTAAAATTCACACGATAAAGGTCACTATCTTAAAATGTGTAAGTAGCATTTAGCACATTCATATGTTATGTTTCCATCACCTTTCTTTAGTTGCAAAACACCTTTGGTAAAGATTCTGCAGTTCTTCAACTCTGTAGGAATGTGTTTGTCTAATGGTTCAAACTGTAAATAATTAAAGCCATTAAAATGTTAAAAAAAAATATGGTGAATGTCACTGGCCAGAGTCATAAGCCAGATAAGATCATGAATAACTTAGTTGTCTTAGAAAATCTAAAAACATGCCGGTCAGGCCTGTGATTTCACCTAAGATAATTTACTGACTGGTTTTCTGGCAATGTCAATGTCAATTTGATTATTTTTAAATTTTTATTATTTTTTAACTTCTCAGGAATTCTAAGATTTTTGTAAAGAAAAGCATTAAGCATTATGACCAATATCTTAAAGGTATGATATTTCAGAGCACTGGTTTTTGAAGCTGGGCCAGGTCAGCATCAGCATTACTTGAATCTTGTTAGATGTATAAAATCTTGGGCTCATCCTGGAACTACTACATAAAAAAATTGTGCATAGGCACCAGCAGTCAGGTTGGTTTTATTGTGAAAAAAAAAATTTCCTATTTTAACCATTGTAAGTGTATACAATTAGTAGTACTAAGAATATTTACATTGTTGTGAATGGCCATCATTAAAAAGTCAGGAAACAACAGGTGCTGGAGAGGATGTGGAGAAATAGGAACACTTTTACACTGTTGGTGGGACTGTAAACTAGTTCAACCATTGTGGAAGTCAGTGTGGCGATTCCTCAGGGATCTAGAACTAGAAATACCATTTGACCCAGCCATCCCATTAGTGGGTATATACCCAAAGGACTATAAATCGTGCTGCTATAAAGACACATGCACACGTGTGTTTATTGCGGCACTATTCACAATAGCAAAGACTTGGAACCAACCCAAATGTCCAACAATGATAGACTGGATTAAGAAAATGTGGCACATATACACCATGGAATACTATGCAGCCATAAAAAATGATGAGTTCATGTCCTTTGTAGGGACATAGATGAAACTGGAAAACATCATTCTCAGTAAACTATCGCAAGGACAAAAAACCAAACGCTGCATGTTCTCACTCATAGGTGGGAATTGAACAATGAGAACTCATGGACACAGGAAGGGGAACATCACACTCCGGGGACTGTTGTGGGGTGGGTGGATGGGGGAGGCACAGCATTAGGAGATATACTTAATGCTAAATGATGAGTTAATGGGTGCAGCAAACCAACATGGCACATGGATACATATGTAACAAACCTGCACATTGTGCACATGTACCCTAAAACCTAAAGTATAATAATAAAAAAAAACAAAAAACTTACCTTTCTCCACTGCTGCCCAGGCCCTGGTAATGTTTCTACGAATTTGACTACTTTATCAGAATCATACAGCATTTTTTTTGTGACTGGCTTATTTCACTTAGCAGCCTTGCCTCCTTAATTTTAGAGAAAAAGTTTTCAGCCTTTCACCATCAAATAAGGTGTTACTTGTGGGCTTTTAAAAATAATTGCTGGCTGGGAGTGGTGGCTCACACCTGTAATCCCAGCACTTTGGGAGGAGGCAGGTAGATCACCTGAGGTCAGGAGTTCGAAACCAGCCTGGCCAACATGGTGAAAACCCGTCTCTACTAAAAATACAAAAACAACTGGGCATGGTGGCAAGTGCTTGTAACTCCAGCTACTCGGGAGGCCGAGGCAGGAGAATCACTTGGACCCAGGGAGCAGAGGTTGCAGTGAGCTGAGATCGTGCCACTTCCCTCGAGCCTGGGTGAAAGAGGGAGACTCCGTCTCAAAAATAAAATTGCTCCAGGTAGTCGTGGTGGCTCATACCTATAATCCCAGCACTCTTAAGAGGCTGAGGCAGGTGGTTGGCTTGAGGTCAGGAGTTTGAGACTAGCCTGGCCAACATAATGAAACTATGTCTCTACTAAAAATACAAAAATTAGCTGGGTTTTCTGGCACATGTCTGTAATCCCAGCTGCTCAAGAGGCTGAAGCATGAGAATCACTTGAACCTGGGAGGAGGTCATTGCAGTAAGGTGAGGTTGCAACACTGCACTCCAGCCTGGGTTGTGGAGAACCTTTATGTCTAGCTCAGGGATTGTAAATACACCAATCAGCACCCTATGTCTAGCTCAGGGTCTGTGAATGCACCAGTCGACACTCTGTATCTGGCTACTCTGGTGGGGCCTTGGAGAACCTTTATGTCTAGCTCAGGGATTGTAAACACAACAATCAGCACCCTGTGTCTAGCTCGAGGTTTTTGAGTGCACCAATTAACACTGTATCTAGCTGCTCTGGTGGGGCCTTGGAGAACCTTTATGTCAATACTCTATCTAACTGATCTGATGGGGACGTGGAGAACATTTATGTCTAGCTCAGGGATTGTAAACGCACCAATCAGCGCCCTGTCAAAACAGAACACTGGGCTCTACCAATCAGCAAGACGTGGGTGGGGCCAGATAAGAGAATAAAAGCAGGCAGCCCAAGCCAGCAGTGGCAACCCGCTCGGGTCCCCTTCCACACTGTGGAAGCTTTGTTCTTTCACTCTTTGCAATAAATTTTGCTACTGCTCACTCTTTGGGTCCACACTGCTTTTATGAGCTGTAAAACTCACCACGAAGGTCTGCAGCTTCACTGCTGAAGCCAGCGAGCCCACGAGCCCACCAGGAGGAATGAACAACTCCAGACGCCCCGCCTTAAGAGCTGTAACACTCACTATGAAGGTCTGCAGGTTCACTCCTGAGCCAGCGAGACCACGAACCCACCAGAAGGAAGAAACTCTGAACACATCTGAACATCAAAAGGAGCAAACTCCAGACGTGCCACCTTAAGAGCTGTAACAATCACCACGAGGGTCCGCGGCTTCATTCTTGAAGTCAGTGAGACCAAGAACCCACCAATTCCGGACACAGAACCAACGTGGGGAATGATGTGTGTGGAGCCGCAGATCTCTTAGCATAGACTATGCTAGAGAGGTGCCCCACAGTTTAGTGATTGTGGTGGTCTGGGTTTGGGACTCAAACCCTCCATTAAAGAAGCTAAGTGGTGTCTGAAATACTCCTGTGAGGGAGACGGTCTAATCGGTCCGAAGTGAAAGTAAAAGAGTGAGTGAATTGCGCTGTAACTGGGAGGAAATGGGAGGGAAGTTGTTGAAACCCATTCCATTAGAATGCATGTTAAAGAACTTTAAGAGAGGTTATGTGGGGGATTGTGGGATGAAGTTGACCACCAGAGGTTGAGAACTGTCTGTGAAATAGACTGGTCCTCTTTCAGTGTTGGATGGCCAGTGGAAGGAACTATAGATAGGGAAATAATAGGCTGCGTATATAGGGTGGTGACTGAGGTCGGAGGACAGCCGGGACTTCTAGGCCAATTTCCTTGTATTGACTCATGGCTGAATATAATTCGAACTTGACCTGTATGGCTGGAGCCCTGCCTGGCAGGTTATTGCAGAACACTGGTAGCTCAAGCTGAGCCAAAAGTGAAAGAGAATTCAGCTTCACTGTTAGCTACAAACAGAAAGGAAAACCCACAAGAAAAACCAGTTTTGCAGGAACCACCAGCGGAAATAGAAACCCCTCTTCCCTATGCACCAATAACAGCCAGACTCAGATGATGATACACCCCAGGCTAACCCCAAAAGGTGAAATCTGAGCCCTCACCCCAGGAGGTCAAGGAGGACAGTCAAGATGATCAAGAAGGCTGCCTTCAATCTGGCTGCAACAGAGCTTTGCAGATGCCTCTCTGAGAAACATGGGGACCCCTCTATTATGACAAACAAGGCCAGGTCCAAGGGGGGCAACCAACTTTCATTTACCAGCCTTTTTCAACTACTGATCTCCTAAACTGGAAACACCATATTACCTCCTACATAGAGAAGCCCCAAGCCCTCACAGATCTGATGCAGTCTATTTTTCAGACACACAATCCAACTTGGCCAGATTGCAAACAGCTTCTCCTGACGCTGTTCAACACCAAGGAATGCTGCAGGGTGACCGAGGTAGCCCACCACTGGCTAGAAAACAATGCACTGGAAGGCACCCTTAATGTCCTGGCATAAGTGCAGGGCCAGTTCCCAGAAGCAGACCTGCACTGGGACCCAAACGAGGAAGCCCAACTATAGCAACTGCAGAGGTACCAAGAGGCACTCCTGCAAGGTTTGAGAAAAGGCATTCAATATGGGAAATATTTCAGAGGTGCTTCAGAGAGCAGATGAAAGCTGTAGCCAGTTGTATGAGAGACTCTGTGAGGCCTTCTGGCTTTACACTCCATTTGACCCTGAGGCTACTGAGAACAAGTGCATGGTAAGTGGAGTGTTTGTAGGGCAAGCCCAGGGAGACATCAGGTGAAAGCTGCAAAAGCTAGAGGGTTTCACTGGCATGAATGTCACTCAGCTTTTAGAAGTAGCCACCAAGGTGTACACTAACTGTGAGGAGGAGACAAAAAGAGAGGCTGATTGGAGACTCAGGAAAAAGGCCAATTTGCTGGTGGCAGCACTTACGGAAAGGGGGGCAAATGTCCCAAGACGAAGTGAATGTAGATGCAGACAAGGAAGAGGTCAAATCTGGCAAAGACCTGAGGATCAGGCAGGACTAGATAGGGACCAGTGTGTGGGGTGCAAGAAGAAAGGACACTGGAAGAATGAATGTCCAGAGGGCGATGAGGGAGAGGACAAAAGTCAAGGAGCTAGAAGGCTGCCAGCTAAGCGCTATCACACACAGAAGGAGCCAGACGCTGACCTTATCAGGCTGGCAGGGACTGAAGGATATGAAGACTAGGTCAAACAATGCTGCATCACCTTAGGCCCCCAGGACTCCATGGTCACAGTGGAAGTAGGGGCTTTATGGTAGACACTGAGGCTGAACACTCGGCAGTGATGTTGCCCATAACTTTAAGTCTGCCACCATCCTGAAGAAATGGTGTTAACTCTTGATGTCCCACAGGCGGAAGGATGGAGGCTGTATGCAGAAGGGTTGTCAAAGCTGGGGCTAGATGAGCTGTATGCGTGCCTAGTAAAATTCTTAGAGTGTGGGCTGAAGATAATGCCCTTACCCTGGCTATGAACCAGATATCAGAGATAGTAGAACTAAAACTGGGGGAAACACTGGTTAGGTTTCATCACTACCCACTTCCCTGAGAAGCCATACATGGCATTTAAGGGCATTTGAAGTGGCAATTAGAACACAGGATCTTGGCCCGCTGACAGTCACTGTAGAACACTCTCCTTTTGCCAGTGTAGAAACTGGGGACTGATGAATATAGACTGGTGCAGGACCTACCTGTTGCAAACCAGGCCCTTGAGGATTCAGGAAATGGAAGCTGCACATAGCCTACCAGCTGCAAAGCTCAGGAAAAGTGGAGCACATGAACTGGACACTCAAGCAGCTATTAAAGAAATATTGCCAAGAAACTCATCTAAGATGGGATCAGATCCTGCCCATGGTCCTCCTCTGAATCAGGTGCACTTGCACCAAACTGGGTATTCACCCTATGAGATCTTGTTCGGCCGGCCACTCCCAATCATAGGTCAAATTAAGGGTGATCCCTGTGAGCTGGGGAATTGTCCGTAAGAAGGCAAACGCAGACCTTAGGGAAAGCCATGCAAGAGGTCCATGGCTGGGTATGGGAAAGAACAGCTATAGGACTAACAAGATCAGGGAGAAGAAAAACAAGTTCTTAGTCTCCCCCTGAAATTCTCTCCCCACACCATCATTCTTTGTTCTGCTTGTATAACTATTTTTGTAACTATTTCTGCAAGTTTGCAAGGATTTCGTTAAGTCCTGTTTTTCCCATCTGTGTAGGATGGCAAAGGTCACAAGACATGCCTGAATTACAAGACCTATCATAGTTTGATTAACCATGTTTGTTCTGCTTCTGTAAGCTTGCTTTCCCCACCCCACAAGTTTCGCACCACGGGCTAGCCAACACCCTTTGGTCGCATGAATAAAAGTCAAGCCCTATCTTTGTTCATTGCTCAGTCTCTGGATATTAATCTGCTGAGCTGGTGGCCACCTAAATACAATCCTCCTGTTCCCCTCATTGGTCTCTCCAGTGTCCTGATTCCCACAACAGTGACAATCAAGGTAACATAATCCTGTTGACTGACGGCATGTCCTAATTATAAACCTTTATTTCAGGGTATCCAACTATAAACCTCTATTGTCAGAGTATTCAACTGTTAAAAGACTTAAAAAATTCCAGGCAAACCAGGAAGAGCTGGCTTTACTTGCCAGCTTACACCATCTTATCCAAGTATCTGTTGTAGTATGCTAGGAATTAATGAAGATTTTTATGAAAATTTCTACATCTCCTTGGCCTGATATGAGATGTCCCATTGATCGCTATTTCCCTCTGGATCATGACATTTCTCTAATTGGCCACTTATTGGGGTGGGCAGGTAGTGGCCATTGGTCACTTAGTTTGGGTGCTCAGAATCTAAAATTCCCTATATTTCAGGAATTCCTCAAGTTATATGGCAGAGTGTATCACCTTTCATTGTAGAACCTCAACATACTAGCTTCTCTTACAGTTGGAGTTGTGGTACCTACCCAGGCTCTGCCAATCAGTGCTTGTACTGGAGGCTGAATTGGAAATAAGGGATACAGAGTCTAGGATTTTGACAAAGTTGTGCTGGTGAGGATGGAGACACCCCGCAGGCCTATCAGAGTTAGAGGGAACAGTGTGCCCAAAAGTTCTAGAGGCAGTGTCAGAACTCAATGTCAGTGTTTGTAATATTGTGTGTCTGTAATGGGAGCAGGGATCATTAAATTAACTCTCTACAATTATTCTGGACATTGTTCCTTGTTACTTCTCTTCCAGTCTTCATTCCCTCATCCTTCCCAAAGTTTATGTTTTGTTACAGCCCCTCTGCTAAATCAGATAGAGTTGGTTTTTGTTATTTAGAAATGTTTTCAATATATCCCCTTGACTCAGATATGGTCTCTACATGCAACCATGTGACATACACAAACTGGGTAATTTAAGAATTTAATAAATGGACTATTTCCAAAAATGAGCAGATTTGTGGGAAACTAATGAGATATAATGCAACATCCAATGTTAGCAACATTGGGGAGTACTCATCAGTTCAGACTAGGGTGAAAGTGTTGGGAGGTTTTTTGCTTCATTTCTCAGCATTCCCACATGGTCCACCAACAATCCACCTTGACAGCTAGAGACAAAAGACTTAAGGAATTTTGCTAGCATTTCATTGAGTAAGTTATCTCTCTGGAGGGGAGGATGGGAAGTTCATTAGTAGCTTTGATAAAAAGTCAGTCTCCTAACTGAGGGTTTCTCTCCTATAATGCAACCCACCACAAGGTAGGTGAATACTTGGGCCTTAGCATGATATGTGTGAATTGAGGTATTGTGTATGAACTCAAGAGATTGCGCAGGCTGCTGCTTTTTGCTGTGAATAGTAAACAATCTTTGTGTTTGACCAGGGCACCAGTCAGTCTTGTTGGTCAGGATATGAAGATAACCACCTTATCTGTTGTCAGGAAGGCAAAATCTCAGGTCCTCCACAGTTCCTGACTTCTCAGGATAAGCATAGCTAAGGAAGAAAACTGTACTGACAGGAGCAAATCTCCCTTCACAAGAGAGAACCCAAGACACTAAATACCACCTGCCTTTTATCCCTTCTAAACTGCCCATTGGCTGACTCCACCTGGAAACCAAAGGGAATGGGAGCACCTTACACAGTCTATAGAGGACACTTTCTCAGGCACACAGCAAGGTAGAGATAGGAGGAGAATTGATGAGGAGGAGCACCGTAAAGGCACTGAGCACAGTGAATAGTTTTATGATTTGTACATTGCTTCTCTTGAATGCTGCTCTTGTTTCCCTTCATAAATATGGTCTGTTAAATATTAATGTTTTTGTGTTTGTTGAGATTTTCTTTGCATACTTTACCTGGTCCATTATTTGCCAGTGTTCTATAAACGTATTGGCTAGTGGTATACTGGTTTGTTTATATGTCTCAAAACAAGAACTGTAACAGTGGGTAATGAAAGCAGGTTGGGGGCACTGAATAAAAGCATGATGGAACCAAAATACTACACAATAACAATATACAGGAGAATTGGCATTGCTATTGCCACAGGATTCTTAGGGTGTCGCTTTACCAACCAGAAACCTCTGTGGCTGGTGATGCATCTGCTTGGGTTTTTCTTGGGCCTGCTGGGCTTGTTCTGCTCACTTGGTGAAGCAACCAGCCTGGATTCCATGCCTGCCAAGGGCAAGTCAGATATGTAGCAATGAGAGGTGTGTGAGTGAGGTCTGGCCACTGTGCACTGCCAGGCAGGCCAACTGCAGTGAGGTGGGCAACTCCAAGTGATAGCATAGGTGCTGGCTCTGCGTGAGGCTGCAGCTGGACCAGGCATACTGCAAGTGGCTTCCACTATGGGCACCAGCTAATGCAGTTGTGCCCAGAAGCTTGGAGATGCTAGGAACCACAGAGCCTCAAAGAAGTTGTCACAACCCTGGCTTGGGGAGGTCCCAGGTGTGGGCTCCCTGAAAGTCAACAACTCTTTTCTTCGTCTTGTCACTCACAAGGTGTCAAGTGGAGGGTATGTTTCAGCCTTGTTTGTGTTACAGCTCTTTCAGTCCCACCATTCTGTGGTCCTGAGTTCTGGTCCTGCATCCAAGAAGAATGACGTATATGGAAAACTGGAGCATGAGAAAGGCAAAGAGGGGGTTCATTGAGCAGCAGAACAGCTCTCGGGAGACCCGCAGTGGGTAGCTCCTTTCTGCAGGCTGGTTGTCCCAGTAAGTGTCTACCTTTCAGCAGAAAGGAGACCTGCAATGGGTATCTCCTTTCTGCAAGCAGGTTGTCCCAACAAGTCAAGGAGACCTGAATTGGGTCACTGCTTCCCACAGCTGGTAGTCCCACAGTCTGTGTAAATCTGGCTGTCTGAGGTTTTTATGGACTTCAGAAGGCAGGAAGTGTGTGCTGACTCATCCAAGGGCAGCCATGTGCAGGCCTGGAAAAAGCACCGTAAGTTTTCACTCAGGGCCAAGGACTTCACCTGGAACTGGCAGCCTTCAGGATGGCTTGAAGCAGAGCCTCTCCAGGGAACCAACCCTTTATGTCCAGCAGCCCATCTGCCTATTTTTGCCATCAACTTGCCATCCATAGTGTCCAGGCTGTTCATGCCAAGGAATGCTGGCAGGCTTGTGCCAAATGACGCTCAGTACCCCCTCAGCTCCACTCCCGTGGTTGTGGGTTCCCAAAGTCTGGAGGGGGATGAGGCAGCAGGGGGCTGGTGTGTCAGCACCACCCTGAGCATGTGCAACCTCCTGGCTGGGTTGTGATAGCACCTGGGCTTGGCTACAATGTTGCTCCACACTTGGAGCAACCAGGAGTTGGGAAAGGCCAGGCAGCAGCACCAAGCACTTTCAAGCCTGCAGAGGCAAGGGGGCTTCCTGGGCTTCCAAAAGCATAGGGATACCTAAGTCTGCAGACACTGCTGGGCAGCTGCAGCTAAGCACGGGGCTCCCGCCCCACCGACTTGAAAGGGGACAGGGCTCCTGCCTGTTCCCAGCTCTTGACGGCTCCTGAACGTGCAGCCCTGGCCATGCCTCCCCTACTGCAACTGGCATCCCCAGAGTGGCTGCTACAAATAGGTTACCACCATCGTTATGAGTCATAATGCTCTTGGCTGCAAGTATTACAGATCATAACTTGGCTGGGCATGGTGCCTCATATCTATAATCTGCTTTGGGAGGGCCAATGCAAGAGTATTGCTTGAGGCCAGGAGCTTGAAACCAGCCTGGGCAACATATAATAGTAATACCCTGAGTCTATACACATATGAAAAATAAAAGCACACTCACACACTTAAAATGGAAGACATGACTCAACAGACCAAACAATAAGAAAACTTTTAATAGGAACTCCAGATGTAGTTATCTTCAAGGTTAGTTGCATATTTGGTATTTGTTGAATCAACATATTGGGAACAAGACATTTATAGCAGTTCCACATGTCTCATCCAAATTTGGCAATTGGGAGAAAAAAGATAAATAACATTTTCCTTTGACTTTCTCTTAAAGAAGAAGAATGTTTTTCTCAAAGTCCTTCTGTACGGCTGCTCATCATGTATCAATGGCTAGTGTTGGATCACACAGTTTTCCTGGAAATACTGTTAACATAACTAACCATTACCAACCCCAACAAGTTAATAACATTATGCACAACTAGGTTGACTCCCATAACAAGAGATGGAGTTAGCTTTTCCTTCAAAAAAGCAAAGCAAAACAAAATATACACACATGATGTGCAGTGGAGGTGTTGGTACTTCAACAAATTTAAAGTATCTTTGGTACAAAGGATAAGTATGTAGTGGGTAGATAACCACTATCCTTCACTACAGAGGTTACTAGACTAAAACAGTGCTAAAGTATTATAATGAAAAACGTTTGATTGCTTTTTTGTCTTTAAGTTACATATAGGTGTTAAAGTATTAAGGGTAATCACTACAGGAATAGACAGAGAATGCAAAATGTTCAAACAAGTAGAAGGGAAATGTGGTACCAAAAAAACCCAAAACAAAATATATGAACTATCAAAACAAATTAAATAGCAGTTAGTAAAGCCGTCAAAAGGAAGTAAAGAAATAGCAGATGAAAATAAAATATGAAATAAAATATATAACAAATATTTTAATTATTTTAGCCAAATATTTTAATAATTGCAATGAATATAAGTAGACTCTATCTATTAAAGGCCAAAAATTATAAAATTAGATAAAATTCTAGCTATACAATATTGGCAAGAAAAATACATAAGTTAATGATACAAAAAAGCAGAAAGCAAAAGGATAGAAAATATATGGTAAAAATATATTGGGCAGGCACTGCCAAAATACTTTGAATGAAAGACTTTAATGCAAAATACTTATTACATAATGACTGAAACAACAACTTCCAGTGTGATAAATGGTAGCATGCTTACATACATAGCTGCACTTTGATTTGTCATAGAAAATGTTTTAGATGTTTAGTATCATTATTGATTAGGAAAATAAAATTATAAGTATTACAATTTTTTTCAGTTTGTTTGTATGAACCTGGATCCAAATATGACTGGCACTATGTATAGTGCTCCTTCATCTTCTTTCTTCCTCACCTCTCTCCTGCTGCTTCCTCCTAGCTGGAGTTTATATGTTGAAGAAACAAGATAACTTGATGGGCATACTTTCCACAGTCTGGATTCTACCGATTTTATCCCCTATGTGATTTTGAACTTGTTTCTCTGGTATTGGTATTTCCCAACAGCTGTAATAGAATCTGAAGGCTTTGATCAGATTCAGATTTGACTTTCTGGCAAACACTACATCTTAAGTGGTAATATGCTTTTTTATGGAGGCACATTATATACCTAGCTGTCTTGCTTGTGATTGTGCCAACTATTGATATTCAAAGCTAAAATTCAGTTAATTCTTCAAGGCTTGAAAATAGCGATATAGAATTTTATGATTCTTTATGATTTGCAATTCTTAATACTTTTTGAATGAGGATTCTTGAATTCTCATTTTGTCATGGGCCCCACAAATTAAGTAGCTGGTCCTGGGTATGGACACCATGTAGGAGATATGTGGAAAACAAAGACAGAAATCTAGATTTGTTTACAGTGTGGTTGACCTAATGTTGGTTCCCACCAAAGGAATACAAACTACTATGAAAATTTCAGAACACTTCCTTTAGTTTCTTCCTCTACATACCTGGATTTGTTACATTGTTAAGTTTTTACTAGATGTTTTTCTATCACCTTAAGAATGTTTTTAAAAATCATGTTAGTTTCCTGATATAAAATCCTTAAGTCAAGGATATTTATTAGTTTAGTATTTTATGGCTGCAACAAAATACCAGACACTCCCACAAGTCACCTGGTCACCTGGAGTGCCTTTCAGTGGGAGGAGCAAATGCCGTTTTTCTTGTCAGATAAAACACTCAGTCTCTCATTTATCTATGAAAACAGTAGTTCAGTTCACACAAATGCACACAGAAAAACCAAATCAAGATAAATTTTAGGAGAAAAAGCAATAGAGAATTCCCTTTAGAATGCATCTCTGAACTAGAATTATGATCCTTAGACAACAACTTCCTAGCAGAAAATCAGCTCAGAATAAATCAAGCACCATCAACCAAAGGGAGGTCTGGGACTCAGGGGACTTATCAGTTCCACCAAAGGAGAACTGGAAATCAGGTAGTTTTCAGTGGGCCCCACTAGTACCTTAGCTCCAAGTTCAGATAACTCCTTCTGGGCCCTGAGTCTTCTCTGGGGCTCCCGTATTTGAGCACCAAATTATTGTTGGTGAAAAGAGTTAAACTGTGTAAAATATTTCAAGAGATTTATTTTGAGCCAAATGTGAGTGACCATAACCTGTCACACAGCCCTCAGGAGGTTCTGAGAACATGTGCCCAAGGTGAGCAGGGTACAGTCTGGTTTTATATATTTAGGGGAGGCATGAGGTATCAATCAAATACATTTAAGAAATGCATTGGTTTAGTTAAGAAAGGCAGGACAACTGAAAGCAGGGGGTTTATAGGTAAATTTAAATGTTTTCTGGTTGACAGTTGGTTATGTTTGTCTAAAGACCTAGTAGAAAGGAATGCTTAGGTTAAAATAAAGGATTGTGGAGACCAAGTTTTAGTGTGCAGAGGAAGCTCTCAGATAGCAGACTTCAGAGAGAGCAGGTTGTAAAATATTTGTTATCAGATTTAAACGAATTCCTGGCTCTTAGTTGATTCTCCTGGATCTGGAAAGGAAGGAAGGAAAAAAAAGGGGAAAGTGGATTCTCTATAGAATGTGGATTTTTCCCACAAGAGACTTTTGCAGGGAAATTTCAAGGTATGGCTTGGGAGGCTGAAGTGGGCAGATCATGAGGTCAGGAGATTGAGACCATCCTGGGTAACACGGTGAAACCCCCATCTCTACTAAAAATACAAAAAATTAGCTGGGCATAGTGGTGCCCCTGTAGCCCCAGCTCTTTGTGAGGCTGAGGCAGGAGAATTGCTTGATCCTGGGAGGTGGAGGTTGCACTGAGCCAAGATGGTGCCATTGCACTCCAGCTTGGGCAACAGAGCTAGATTCCATCTAAAAAAAGAAAAAAGTATGGCAAGCAAATATATTTCGGTATAAAATATTTTGATTTTCTTCCTTGTTATGCCAGAGTCACAGTGGAGAGTGAGTCACTGTATAGTGTTAAATAAAATCCATCTGATGATAATTTATGGTTTGTAGAGCATGACTCCTTAGACCCCTTAGATAGGAATTTAGGCAAGATAAAACAATTAGAGCTGAGTTCTCACTTAGAAGACAAAAGGAGGCATATTCTGGGCTGGATGGTCCCTGAGTTGTGCAAGGAACAGTCTTTGAGGTAGCAGAGTCTTCAGCAGCATATGCCACGTTCTTATAATGAGTGACTGCAGGATGGTGTCAGCTATGACCGCTGTTTTAAGCGGCTGAAGTTCTGCTCTTTTATAGTCACGGCATCCTCTGTTGAGGACTGATAGTGGAAGAGTGTGCTTGTTTATGTCCCCGTATCTGGATGGATGCAAACCTAAAAAAAAAGAAAAACACCTTTGTTTATTAAACAAAACATCTTTGTTCAGAGAGTACCGTATGAAATAGAAAATGAAGTCCTTTTTAAAAGATGGAGTAAGTTATGTCAAGGGTGCTATACACAACCATGCAACTTAGATTCCCACAGTTTTCACATTAGAAGAGCTAGAATCATTTTGTTCAAATTTCTCTTTTTGCATTTGACTGCCAGGCCAAGAGATGTGTTGAACAGGCAGTTTAATGGTCAAGAACTTCAGCTGAATTTTCTGACCACTGATCCAGTGCTTTTTCCAGAATGCTACCCATCTGCCAAAACTGTATCCATTTTTCCTATTTTTTTTTTCTTGAGAAGGAGTCTCGCTCTGTTGCCCAGGCTGGAGTGCAGTGGCGCAATCTCA
Source organism: Hylobates moloch (assembly GCF_009828535.3). Lineage (NCBI taxonomy): Eukaryota > Metazoa > Chordata > Mammalia > Primates > Hylobatidae > Hylobates > Hylobates moloch. Next base: position 6,591,463 of record NW_026652300.1, on the reverse strand, counting down.
GCTCATTGACAGCTCTGCTTCCAGGGTTCACACCATTCTTGTGCCTCAGCCTCCCAAATAGCTGGGACTACAGGCGCCTGCCACCATGCCCGGCTAATTTTTTTGTATTTTTAGTACGACGGGGTTTCACTGTGTTAGCCAGGTTGGTCTTGATCTCCTGAACTTGTTATCCACCTGCCTCAGCCTCCCAAAGTGCTGAGATTACAGGCGTGAGCCACTGTGCCTGGCCAAAGCTATCTTATTTTTAAGCACCTTGCCTCTGTTCGTTTGCTCATTCATTCCTCCATTCATTCATTTGTTCACTCATTTAATACCTATTAGTTTATTGATGTTTTCTGGGTCTGGTAGTTTAGAGAACACTTGCTTACCTCAGCTAAAGGTTTTTTCTTTTTTTTTTTCTTCCTCATTTTTCTCTTTCAGTCGGAACATTTTTTTCTTGAAAGCATTGATGATAAAAATCTGCACATCAGAGAGTTTCTCAATAAGACTTGTAATCCAAAAACTATCTGAGAAAAGTCTTAATTAATTTACAAGTTTATTTTGCCAAGGTTAGGGACATGCCTGTGACACTGCCTTCAAAGGTCCTGATGACATATGCCAAAGGTAGTTGAGATACAATTTGCTTTTATCCATTTAAGAAGAAACAAGACATTAATCAATACATGTAATATATATAGTGGTTTGGTTCAGAAAAGTAGGACCACTAGAAATGTGGGTTCCAGATCTTAGGTGGATTGAAAGATTTTCTTATTGTCCATCAGTTGAGTAAATATCTGGAATCAACAGAAAGAAATGTCTGGGCAATAATAAGGGATTGTGGATACCACGGTTTTGTCATGCAAATAGCCTCCAGGTATGAGAGAGGCTTCAGAGAGAATAGATTGTAAATGTTTCCTGTCAAACTTAAAGGATCTGTTCTATCAGTACCAAGATCTGTGTTGATGTTAATTGTAATGAGGCATGCCTGACTCCCCCTTCTCATTATGGCTTGAACTAGTTTTTCAGGTTGTCTTTGGAATGTTTTTGGCTGAGAGGAGGTGTATATTCAGATGGTTTGAGGCTTTATATTTTGGCTTACAAGCTCATTTCTGGATAGTCCTGTGCCATGTGTAGGTAGTGGTGCGTGTGTGGTGGGGGGGCAGGGGGCTGTTGCTAGGGGGTCAAAGAGAAGTTGTCTCAGTGAGGAATTTGAAGAGCACCCAAAAGCCAACTGGGATGATGATGTTACAAATTGGTTAAATGAAAGCCTGTCCAGTCATTGATTTACATACCTGCTGTCACTTTTTAATCATTTGTAGCTTTAGTTGTACATTAGTTAGAATTTTAACTACTACTAACCTTAACCCATAGAGAAAACCTAAGAAACACAGTTTTTAACTATGTGAATCCTGAATATCTGAGACAGGGCTCAGTTAATTTGGAAAACTTATTTTGCCAAGATTCTTCTGTTCCATTGGTCTATGTATCTGTATTGGTACCAGTACCATGATGTTTTGCTTACTGTAACCTTGTAGTACAGTTTGAAGTTAGGTAGAGTGATGCCTCCAGCTTTGTTCTTTTTGGTTAGGATTGTCTTGGCTATGTAGGCTCTTTTTTGGTTCCATATAAAATTTAAAGTAGTTTTTTCTAATTCTGTGAAGAAAGTCAATGGCAGTTTGATGATAGCATTGAATCTATAAATTACTTTGGGCAGTAGGAACATTTTCTGCATCTATTGAGATAATCATGTGTTTTCTGTCATTGGCTCTGTTTATGTGATGGATTACATTTATTGATTTGCATATGTTGAACCAGCCTTGCATCCCAGGGATGAAGCAGACTTGATTGTGGTGCATAAGCTTTTTCATGTGCTGCTGAATTTGGTTTGCCAGTATTTTATTGAGAATTTTCACATCAATGTTCATCATTCCGTGGTCATAGATATTGGCCTGAAATTTTCCTTTTTTGTTGTGTCTCTGCCAGATTTTGGTATCAGGATGATGCTGGCCTCATAAATAATTTTTCCATTGTTTGTGTCCTCTCTTATTTTCTTGAGCAGTGGTTTGTAGTTTTCCCTGAAGAGATTCTTCACATCCCTTGTAAGTTGAATTCCCAGGTATTTTATTCTCTTTGCAGCAATTGTGAATGGGAGTTCGCTCATGATTTTGTTCTGTTTGTCTATTATAGGCGTACAGGATTGGTTGTGATTTTTGCACTTTGGTTTTGTATTCTGAGACTTTGCTGAAGTTGCTTATCAGCTTAAGGAGATTTTGGGCTGAGATGATGGAGTTTCTAAATATACAATATGTCTTCTGCAAACAGACACAATTTGACTTCTTCTTTTCCTAGCTGAGTACACTTTCTTTCTTTCTCTTGCCTGATTGCCCTGGCCAGAACTTCCAATACTGTGTTGAAGAGGAGTGGTGAGAGAAGGCCTTCTTGTCTTGTGCCAGTTTTCAAAGGGAATGCTTCCAGTTTTTGCCCATTCATGGCTATGGATATGTGATAAATAGCTCTTACTATTTTGAGATACCTTCCATCAAAACCTAGTTTATTGAGAGTTTTCTTTTTAGCATGAAGGAGATTGTGTTTTTCAAAAGGTCAATGAAGTGCTATATTATCCTTGGCAAAAATTTTGTCAATAAGAGGAGAAAGAGAAAGAACAAATATAGTTGGCAGGGATTTTAATAACAGCGAAATTTAGTAGATGGAGTAGCTATCATTGACAGAATAGAGGCCTCACAAAAATAAACATACATAGCCTAAATATTAACTTTTTGTTCATTTGTTTTTGAGGTGGAGTTTTACTCCATTGCCCAGGCTGGAGTGCAGTGGTGCAATCTTGTCTCATTGTAGCCTTGCCTCTTGGGCTCAAGCGATTATCCTGCCTCAGCCCCCTGAGTAGCTGGGATGAGTACAGGGATGAGCCATCACGCTCAACTAATTTTTGTATTTTTTACTAGAGGTGGGGTTTTGTCATTTTTGTCAGGCTGATCTTCAACTTTTAACCTCAACTGATCCACCTGCCTTGGACTCCCAAAGTGCTGGGTTATAGGCATGAGCCACCAAACTGGGCCTAACTATCTATTTTTAAGTTGACTTTTCACGATAGAGCTCTTTTTTGTTGTTTGTTTTGAGATGAAGTCTTACTCTTGTCACCCAGGCTGGAGGGCAATGGTGCAATCTCAGCTCACTGCAATCTCTGTCTCCCAGGTTCAACACATTCTCCTGCCTCAGCCTGCTGAGTAGCTAGGACTACAGGTGCCCACCAGCAAACCTGGCTAATTTTTGTAGTTTTAGTAGAGACAGGGTTTCACCATGTTGGCCAGGCTGGTCTAAAACTCCTGACCTCGGGTGATCCCCTGGACCTTTCCAAGTGCTGGGATTACAGGCATGAGCCACTGTGCCCAGGCTTTTTTTTTCTTTTTAAACAGACTTCATGAAAAGTCTTTTTATCAGGTTTTGGTTGAGCAAGTACCAAACATTCCTATTTGTTGGCTTTTTGATTCTCAAGTTTACAGCAAGAAGGATTTTGGAGATGGAGCCAAATTTGTTTGTTACAGGTCTAGGGTGATTACTTTCTAAAGGTGCTGGTAGTTGAAATGTTTTAATGAAATATTTTCTTCTTTCTGTGTATATGTTTCCAAACAACTTACAAGAAAAGATGTAAACAAATAACAATAAAAATTTCCTATTACATTCTAAATATAAAGCAGAATTTTAAATCAAAGATATTAATGAAAAAAAATGACTCAAAGGCAACACGAATGAACACACATGAGGCCAAAACCCAAAAGTCCTTTATAGCATCAAAGGTTTCCAAAGAGGAAGTAAAAGTTTTGCAGCCTTTCTAAGATCTATACCTCTACCACAGATTACTTAAAGGAAACTTTCACTAGCTGCCAATAGTTGAGACCCACAACTATCTGGCAATTTTCTTGTAGGGTTTCAGCTTTTGAGCTGATCATGTACATACAAATTGCCAGCATTTCTGGTGCCGTACAGATGGAAGGTTAAAAGAGACAGTAGGTAAAATGAAAACAAAAGGTGTTCATGTAGATGGCAAGCATAACACACGATACCCCCCTCAAAATCAAGAGTTACGTAAATAATCCAAAATAAATAGTTCAGATCAGAATAAGTAGTTGTAACAGAAATGTTTTGCTCCTAAGCTAGCAGTATGCACTGGAGAAAGGAATTCTGTGGTTGATCTAAAGAACTTTAACTCTGCCTGAAACCTGATCTCAGTTGAAATGTTGCTTGGCCACTTGGATATAACATTTGGATATATGTCTGAATATAACATCTCCCACACATAAGATTTACATCTCCAAGGAACTGCAAAAGGTGAGGGGAAAGGGTGGAGTGCCCTTTATAAATCCTGTAGGGAAGTTAAGCACGCAGTTTGAGCATAAAATTGTTCTGGAGGACTTAAATGGGAAGTTTCTAAAAACAAAATAAAACTTTTAGCCTATATAGTGACAACACAAAGAAAAGACCATCTTTAGACTCCAAAAGGCCTGAAAATGTGGAAAGGTAAGTTTATGGGAAGAGTAAAGTCTGTCCCTCTATCCTCGATGCTTTTGTCTCTGAGCTGACAAGCAACATTAAGAGGCCTATCTTTAGATGGGAAAGGCAGCCAGGAGGACAGTAAGACCTTGTCTTTGTAAATTGCTGTCCTACTATCAGGCAAGCAGAGTGAGTGGAAGAATATCCTCCTAACGTTTTTTTTGAGACGGACTCTCTCTCTGTT
>NW_026652300.1:6579409-6586721 GCF_009828535.3 Hylobates moloch | reverse complement strand
CATGTTGCCCAGGCTGGAGTGCAGTGGCGCGATCTCGGCTCACTGCAAGCTCCGCCTCCCGGGTTCACGCCATTCTCCTGCCTCAGCCTCCCGAGTAGCTGGGACTACAGGCGCCCGCCACCACACCCTAAAAAATTAGCCATTTTTTGTGTTTTTAGTAGATCTTCCTACTTTTTAACCTCCTCCAGCTCTGCACTCTTTAGGATTTTGATACAGCACCGATGAGTGGAGGAACACCAGCGTTCTTGACTCACGTAGAATTAGGTAAGACACGGACACGTGTGGAGTGATTTTAAGGAGTAGGGAGTTTAATAGAGAAGAAAGAAGCGGGAAGAAAAAAAGAAGCAGCTCCCGTGTACAGAGAGAGAGGTAGGGAGATCCAAAGCTGAGAGAGGAAACCCCGCTTTCAGGTAATGTTAGCCAGCTAAATTAGATGGCTGGAGGAGGCGATGTCTGATTTGCACAAGGCTCAGGGTATTGGTTTGACCAGGCATGTCTTTCACATAGCCTGAGAGAAAACTGGCCACCCTAGCCTTTTAAATATGCAAATGCAGGGTGCCCTCATGCTCCACACATCTGAGGATATGTGGGGGCGGCTATGCTGCCAGGCCTGTGTTGGGGCAAGAGCAAGAGGACAAAGGTGAGAATCGCCATGTTGAGTGAACCCAGTTTCTAACGCTGGCATTTGCATATTAAAGGTTGACGGCCTAGGTCTAAGACCCAGGGTTTTCATGCTAGACAAGAGCTGCGAAAAATCTTACAAGGACCCCATTTTTTCCTCTCTGCCTAAAATAATTTCTTAGTAACTCCTACCACAATTTTAGAGAGGAACATTTTTGTTTTCTTCCCAGGAATTTTCCTAAATTAAGGGTAATGTAAATTTGAACTCAGGCTTGCTCAGTTGTTGTCATTAATTTTTTCATTTAGGCTTGGTATAGATATACAGATTTTCTCATTAATTTGGTTTGTTGGAAGGCAGATTTTTTTCCCACAGGCCATCATTTTATAAGGAGCATTGGTTCCAGGTGTTAGGTTCAGTCCTTTCCCGTTGCAAAAAATCAAGGCCAACTCTCTCATTTATTTTTTTTTTCTGGTTTTAAAACAAACTTTTTTCAATTGTGCATGTAAATAAATTACTTTGAGCATTTCAGAAGACCTTCATTTAGGCCGTTGCTGCTTATGACCATCCCAGGTTACGTGGGCTTATTTTTCCATATATTATTGACGACACCCCGTTTTTGTTGTACATGAAACCAGCTGCTTTTATAAAAGAAGATTGCCCATCAAAAGAATACACAGATCTGGCCGGGTGCAGTGGCTCACGCTTGTATCCCAGCACTTTAGGAGGCTAAGGCGGGCGGATCACAAGGTCAGGAGATAGAGACTATCCTGGCTAACACAGTGAAACCCCGTCTCTACCAAAAATACACACACAAAAAAATTAGCCGGATGTGGTGGGGGGCGTCTGTAATCCCAGCTGTTTGGGAGGCTGACGTAGGAGAACGGCATGAACCCGGGAGGCGGAGCTTGCAGTAAGCGGAGATTCGTGCCACTGCACTCCAGCCTGGGTGACAGAGCGAGATTCCATCTCAAAAAAAAAAAGAATGCACAGAGCTTGATTTCCCATAATTTCGGAACCCTTTGAAAGTGACCTAGGGCAGAAATGTGTTTGGGGTTGAATTGTGCTGCTTATGCAAGTCACTCAGCCAAGGTATTACCCAAGAGTCATTAATTTGTCTTATACATCTTGGAATTTCTCATCCCCTTGCAGTGGCAGAGTTGCTCAATTGCCAGGTGATCAACCCTAATATACACCTTCTGGCTATGCTGAAAGTCTCTGAAGGTCATTTTCTTGCGAGGTCTGTGAGACTGCTACATATCATGGACAGCTGTCCAAACACCTCTGTAATATGTCTAGTCACTTAGAGCACCCAGTTGGATTTGGAGGGAGCAAGTGTCTCTTAACTTTGGAGTGAGAGAACTCATCTTCATGTACCTTTTGATGTGAAACTATCAGTAATTCGTTACAGATGAAAATGCAAGTCCAAATTACAAAGAGTAGGTAGCAGCTGCAATTTTAAATACACACAATGTAATTTTGGGCCAAAAGAATCGAAACCATTGGTGCTACACTGCCAATAGCCTGACACAGATTTCTTCCTGAAGACAATGGCAGAGAAGGCAGTTCTCTGTAGAGTTGTTTTCCTGCTGTGACCTGCGCTTCTGTTCTTGAGGCAGAGAAGGCTGTTTTGGTTTCTGTTTTTGTTTTTTCTCCTGAAACCTGAAACTCCTATCCATAGCCAGAGATAGGCTAGATAAATTCTGCAAAGGGAGAGTTGGAAAGAATAGCTCAAACAGTTTGATCTCAACCAAGGGGTACAGAGATTTGAATTGTGGAGGACTAACCCCTTACATTAGCAGAAGAATGTAAGGTCTTTTGCCTGCCTAGATATTGGGTCCACAGTGCTGACTCCTGGATGAGTGTTGGATGGTCAGAGGAGTGGACTCTGAACCCTGTTTACTGTACTCTAAATATCAAACTAAAGGAAAAAGCTGGGGGATGAAACATACTTTTAAAATGTCTATTTGATGCAAGATGTGGAAAAGTGCTGGGAAAACACAGAATCTAGTAAACTTAGATAGGAGCACCAAGGTTTTGTTAACATGGTTATGTGATAAGCAAATTTGTAAAGACAAAAAGCGGACAGCAAGTGGCCTATAACAAAGTTGTTTGTTACAAATTGTCATTGGATTACAGAAATAGCATTGATTAGCAATTGGCTACATATTGTTAACCTGTAGTTTGTTAGTTGTAGTGTCCAATACGTGGCATTGGTTGATGGTTTTTTAGCTAACTTGTGGCCATAATACTTGTAGCATCTATACAGCCAGCAGCTTCAAGAGATAACTACTTACCTTAAGGGGGGAAGTGGGATGTGGGTGCTACCTATGGGAGGCTTGCATTCCTTAGATAAAAGTTTACTTTCTTAGTTTGTTGCATAGCTTCTCAGTCTAAGGTGGTCTTCCAGAGTTCGGGACTCCAGTGTTAAACACCAGACAGCCCCTGCCATGGATCTTACCCTGTTTTTGTTTCCTCTCTGTGAGGCCTTACCATGCTGTTTTTGCCTGTGGGTTTCTCCCTATTGGCGTCCATTGACTCTGTGATTGAGGTGTACAAGTGCTGAGTGCTCTAAGCATTTATGTAGATGTTTCATTGAGAGCCTACAAAGGCTGCACTAGCTGTACAGTATCAAGTGATGAAACTGATGCCAAGGGAGGTTGACTTAGTTGCCTCATTTCCCATAGCCAATGAAGGACAGCATGTCTTTGACTCCAGTATTGAGCACTGGTCCCCTGCCTGTTCTTGATTCTCCGTTGCCTTGGTTTTCCAAGTTGCTTACACTCTACTTGACTCTTTCAGGGACACCAATGTGTCATACATTTGGTCTCTTTACATAATTCCATATTTCTCAGAGGTTTCATTAATTTTTTTCTTTTTTTTTTCCCTGTTATTCTCCGACTGTCTTATTTCAGAAAAATACACTTCAAGCACTGAGAATCTTTTCTCATCTTGACCAATTCTGCTGTTAATATGTGCAGTTGAATGATGAAATTCTTATAAAGTGTTTTTCAGCCCTATCAGGTTGGTTATGTTTTTTCTGTGCTAAGTACTTTGTCAGCTCCTGTTATCATTTATTTGTGATTCTTACCTTCCTTTAATTGGGTTATGCATAGTCCTGCATCTCAATGATTTTGGTCTCTGTCTCTATTAGGAATTCTGTTTCTGTCATTTCAGTTATCTCCACCTGGTTCAGATCCTTTGCTGGTTCCCAGCTTCCTCCCCACTTCAGCTCAGCTTCTGTGTTTTCCCTCCATGCACTCCCAGTGCCTTCCTCTGAAGATCTGTTAGGAGTGTGCCAGGCATCCTGGTACCAGACCAAACTAAGTGTTGAGCTGCTTATTCTCACAGCCTAATAATGAGATACAAATGAACTGGGAAAGGAGGGAGTTTATTTCTGTAATTGGGTACAGAGAGGAGGCCTGGAAAATGTTGCCACACCAGCTCAAAATTAAGTTTTCCAGAGCTTATATACCTTCTCAGCTATATGTGTTTGTGTAAGTGTGCATTCATCTAAAGACATGTGATTAATTTCTTCTAATCTGTAACTAAAATCCAAACTTTGAAGACCCTTCTCAGGAGCTTCAGTAAATTTATTCAATCTAGATGGATCCAGGTGCTGGGGTGATTACCCTTATCTTGTCTCCTGCTAAATCATGGAGGTTTGGGGAGTTCTTTCAGACCTCCAGTAAAACTTGTTTAAGGAGGGCTGGGGAGTTTCTTCACAATAGTAAAACGTGTTTAATTCTAAACAGGTCCCATTAAGAATTCCTTTGTTATCTTGTCATGCTTCAAGGCCTAGGAAAATCCTGGGCAAAACTCTTAGTGGGCTTTTTTTACATTCTAGCCTTTGTATAAGAGCACTTGCTCTTAATATTTAGCTTAACCGCTCAGTGTTGAAACAATTGTTACAGGGGCCTGTCTGTTCAGCTGTTAGTGAGAACTGCTCTGCTACAATCCTGGTCCCTCAGTGGCAACTGTTTCACTTGACTGCCTCTGTTTGTCCATCTTGCTTGAATCTTGTAGTAACTTCTTTTGAAATCTAGAATTGTGAGTATTCTTACTTCCTGCTCCTGTAGTGTTACATGTAATTTCACATCAGTTATAAAATCAGATTACCAATTTATTGAAAGTAACTCTTGAAGTCTAGAACTGTGAGTCTGTTAATAATGTTTGGTAATTTTCATGCATTTTAAAATTTTTATTTGATTTATTTCTAAATTTTTTATTCTTTTTAATGGTATTGTAAGTTGGATTGTTTCAGTTTCACTTTAGGATCTTTCATTGCATGTATATAGAAATACAATTGCTTTTTGTTTTTGAATTTGTTTTGTACAATGTTGATGAGCTCATTAATTTGCTCTAGTGATTGAGTACTTAGGATTTTCCATACGCAATATAATATTATTTGTAAACAGAAGAAGTTTTGCTGTTTTCTTTGCTGTCTGAAAGCCTTTTACTTCTTCTCTTGCCTTTTCCCTCTGCCTAGAACCTACAGTACAATGTTGAATAGAAGCTGTGTAAGCAGTATTCTTGTCTTGTTCTTTATCTTTTGGGAAAGTATGCAGCATTTCACTGTTAAGTGTGATGTTACTTGTGAGTTTTTGCAGATGTCTTTTATCAGCTTGAAGAAGTTTACTTCCATTTGTATTTTTATCACAAATATTATTGGACTTTATCAGATCTTTTTCTCTCCTATACTTGAGATAATCATCTGATTTTTCTGTTTTGTTCTATTGATATGATGTGTAACATTAATATTTTTTGAATGTTTAGCCAAACTTGCTTGCCCAAGATAAATCCCTATTTGTCATGGTGCTTAATATGTATGTTGCTGCGTTCAGTTTGCTGACATTTTGTTCAATTTTTTGTTTTTCATCCCATAGTTAACACACTGTACTGTAGTTTTCTTATGTTTTTTTTTTTTTTTTTTTTTTTTTTTTTTTTGCGATGGAGTCTTGCTCTGTTGCCAGGCTGGAGTGCACTGGCGCGATCTCAACTCACTGCAACCTCTCTGCCTTCTGGGTTCAAGCTATTTTCCTGCCTCAGCCTCTGAAATAGCTGGGACTACAGGCATGGGCCACCAAACCCGGCTAATTTGTTGTATTTTTTTTTTAGTAGAGATGGGGTTTCACTGTATTAGCCAGGATGGTCTTGATCTCCTGACCTCATGATCTGCCCACCTTGGCCTCCCAAAGTGCTGGGATTACAGGCATGAGCCGCTGCGCCCAGCCCGTCTTATATTTTTGTATGGTTTGGACATCAGGGTAAATAAAAGGAATTGGAAAATGTTTCTTTTCTCTTTGCAAAGTTTATGAATAATTTGTTATTATTATCATCATTATTTACAGAGTCTTGCTCTGTTGCCCATGCTAGAATGCAGTGGCATGATCTCGGCTCCCGGCAACTTCCACCTCCCAGATTCAAGCAATTCTCTTGCCTCAGCCTCCTGAGTAGCTGGGATTAAAGGTGCCCATGACCACTCCTGGCAAATTTTTGTATTTTAAATAGAGATGGGGTTTTACCATGTTGGTCGGCTGGTCTCAAACTGCTGGCTCAAGTGATCTGCTGCCTAGGCCTCTCAAAGTCTGGGATTACAGGCGTGAGCCACTGCACTCGGCCAAATTCATATTAGTTCTTCGTTGAAGATTCAGTAACATTCATGGATAAAACTTTCTGACCTTAGGATTTTTCTTGTGGGCATTGAATCACTATCTTCACTTATTATAGGTCTAGTGAGATTCCTGTTTATTCTTGAATTAATTTCAGTAGTTTGTTTCTAAGAATTCATCCACTTCATCTAAATAATCTAAACTTTTGACATACCCACAATGTTCATATTATTCATTTATGTAAGGTTAATAGTAATTCTTTTTCTTTTATTTCAGATTCTAGTAATTTTAGTGTTCTCTTTTTTTTTTTATTAAACTAGCTAATGGCTTATCAATTTTGTTCCTCTTTTGAAAGAACCAGCTTTTGGTTTCATTAGGTTTTTTTTATTGCTTTTCATTATCTATTCCTCAATTTCCACTCTAATTTTTATTACTTCCTTTCTTCTGCATGCTTTTAGTTTAGTCTATTCCTTCTCCCCCCACTATCTTATAGTACTAAATTCAATTGAATTGATTTTTTTCTTCTTTTTTAACAAAGGCAGTTACAAGTATAAATTTATATCTTTTATCACTACTTTTGCTGCATTGCATAAATCTGTGGTATGTTTTGTGTTTCTTTTAATTTATTTCAAAGTACTTTCTGATTTCTCTCTTGACTTCTTTTTGGAAGTCCATCCTGCAAACTTTTGGATTGTGGTTTAAATTTCTATATAGTTGTGAGTTTCCCCCAACTTTTCCTGTTACTGATTTCATTTCATTGTATTTGGAGAACTCACGTTATGTTATTTCCATTTAACCTTACTTATGATTGCTTTGTGGCTTAGCTGTCATCTATCCCAGAGAATGCTTAAGGTATACATGTGAGGGATATATATTTAGTTGTTTTTTAGGATGGCATATGTGTCAATATAGTACAGTTGACTTACAGTGTTGTACCAGTCTTCTGTTTTCTTGCTGGTCCTATCTGTTATTGAAAGAGTGTTTTGAAATCTCCAGTTATTATTGTTTAATTGTATAGTTCTGTCTTAAATTTTGCATTTTTACCTTATTTATTTTTGTACTGTGTTAAGTGCATATGTGT